>NW_006399967.1:4627506-4650234 GCF_000299155.1 Elephantulus edwardii
AATGGGAATGTCAGAGACAGTGCGATTGGCACAGGACAGAGCGGAGTTTAGGGCTGTTGTACATAGGGTCGCTATGAGTCGCAGGCGACTCAACGGCACATAACAACAACAACAATGTTCCAATTATACAGTTCTCTCCCTCGTCTGTTTCAATGTCTTGTATACTATCCCCTCTTTTCTTAGTTTCTCCCCAATCTCCATATCTGTCCTATTCAACAGTGGCATTATACAGTATTTATCTTTTTGTGACTGACATATTTCACTCAGCATAATGTTCTCCATGGTCACCCATTTTGTATAATATTTCATGAGTTCTTGTTTTTCAGTGTTGATGAGCACTTGGGCTGTTTCCAACTCCTTGCTATTGTAAACAAAGCAGCAAAAACGTGGGTGTGCATATATCTGCTTGGGTGGCAGTTCTGGTTTCTTTAGGGTATATTCCCAGTAGTGGAATTGCTGGGTCAAATGGCATTTCTATTTCCAACTTTTTGAAAAAGCACCATACAGCCTTCCATAGTGGTTGCACCATTTTACACTTCCACCAACAGTGAATAAGGGTTCCAGTATCTCCGCAACCTTGCCAATGTTTGTTGCTTGCTGCTTTGTTAAATTTTGCTATTCTTACTGGGGTCAGATGATATATCATAGTTGTTTTGTACACCTTAGTTTTTAAATTTACATCCTTGCTCTTTCTTAAAGCTTTGGAGAGGTCCTTGACAGCAGAAGTGCCAATGCAACATGTCTTTTGATTTCTTGACTGCTGCTACCATGAGTGTGAGAGTTTCTGAAGCCACTGTGCCTTGGTTGACTGTTAGCGTGTAAGTCTAGAGTACTGCTTTGAGAACAGTCAGCAGGAAGTCAGCTGAAAATAGCTTCCTGGACAAGCACGCAGATGTGTCCCAAGGAAACAGGGTGCATTCATGAGACCTCACAAGACCCAAAAGAGCAGTTTTGAAGGGTTAATTAATGAGAAACTAAAGTCCTTGAGAGTTTGTGAAAAGATAGATTAAAGAGAAGCTACTCTCCTTGAGAGTTTGCAGAAAATAGGGATACACTTATTATGTGCTTGTTGGGATTTTCTGGGAAAATCAGTAAAGCTATGATTCTTGGACATCCAAGAACACATTTCTTTCAGGTCCTTGAGATAATTATTGGATACTTACTTTCAGGTCCTTGAGACAATTGTTTGCTCTGTAGATGTCTGTTGTGTAGCAACAAGTCTGGTTATTCTGACAATGATGTGTCAAATGTGTTAATGGTAGCCCATGACAGACAGTGTTTGGTGGAGCTCCCCGATTAAAACAAGCTTGGAAGCAGGGGTGGCACCCACTTCCATAATAGCGTGCCTCTGGAAACCCTATGAACCTGGAGAGAGGATGAAAGTCACACAAGTGTTGAGGACTTTCCTTCATAGGGTCGCTATGAATCGCCTACAACTCGACAACACCTAACAACAATAACATCAGCATAGAAAGTGATCAGTTGGCCCAGTGGACAGAAAGCAATGCTACCAAGCCAAAAGTGGGTGACTTTTCATATGCGGCCTTCAGGCTTGTCTTTCCTTGTTTTTGTTTAAACATTCTTCTAGGTCGTATTGCCCTGGTGTGTCCACTTGCCATAGAGCTGTAACTTATGATTGCTGTGAAGCTGAACACTATCTATGGCACTGATGTGTCAAAGGCATTAATGGTTACCCATGGTACTTAACAACAACAACAACAACAACAACAATGGAATACTTGTAATTTCTATATATGCTGAGAAAAAGAAATGCTCAGGGTCTTGGCTTTTGCCTTGGTCCCCTGTGCTTTGTCTTTTCTCTCTGTCTGTGTTTTATCCTCAGCATTGCTGTGTCCTCTCATTTACGATTACCTTGGGTGGGAAGTCTCTGTGTGGGTAAACAGGATCTAGTGGGCTAGCCTTGGTATTTAAAATTTGGCTGGGCCCAAGTCACCTACTATTGATTAAGTTTAGAAAGAACATTGTTCTAAATGGTGCAGCACTTGTCTCTCAGTTTGCTGTACTGCAATTACTTGCAGTTGCTGTGATATTGAAATCTTTGCCAGTGGTGTGTCAAATTCCAAAAGGGTTTCCCATCATGGTTTTGGTGGATGTCCGTGATTAAGACAGACTAGGAAGCAGGATGGGCCATCTACTTCTTAAATAAAAGGCTTTGGAGATCCTATGAATAGTTAATGTAGTGTAGTGGTAGAGCCCAGATTGGAAGTTAGTTGAAATGAGGAAAATCAATAACAAATATCATTTAACAATTGGTACATGGAATGATCATAGCTTGTGTAAAGTGAAAAAGGCACAGAGAACCAGGTGAAATGAAACAAAAGAGTTTATTAGTGGCTATCGGGCAGATTGACTCTCTGAGACCAGATAAAGGCTGGGTCAGGCAGTTAAATTGCTAATGAGGAAATTAAGGCCAAACTTTATAGGTAGGGGTTGGGGGTAGGGTGGTCAGCCTGCTGGTCAGTTCTCCATGGAGGGTGTTGATTGGGTACCCTTTGTTAGTTCCCAAATACAGAGCTGCTCAGTCATGCAAGGTGTGGTTGGTGGCCGTGCTCTTTTCTGATTGGCCATAGATGTCTTACATCAGGCAGATTGGAATGTCTCTCAGAAGGTGCGGTTAGTGTGGAATGTTGCCCAGCTCCCATGTGGCCTTTCATTGAAGCCTTTTTGGTTATATAGGGGTGACGTGGTCTGTCTGGCTACTTCCTGCTGAACAGTGGTGGCAAATGGGGTTGGCTGGTAGGCTGGAAGGAGGTTCACTCGGGAGCTGGGAATATGGGTGGAGCAGCATTTGATTTACTGCGACTCGGGAGATTTCCTGGATGTGGTTCTGTAAAAATTAAAAAAACAGGGAGCAATCATTAATGCTGAGCAAACTATTAAGAGAGGACCAGGAAGTTGGGCTAGCGAGGTAAATGGTGGAGTTTGCCACCACCCTGGTTGTGTATTTGTCAGGCCCCTTCCCTTTTCCAGTTCTTCTTTGAGTTTGTGTAAATGTAAAGTATCTAGGTTTTCTTCTACTACAACACTTTCATTGGTTCCACCCTTATTAGCTGTGACCAAGTCTGGAGCTCGTATGTTCTGCAAGACTACCTGAGCAAGTGAAGTGGTTTGTCACTGTAGAGAGGCCAAACAATTGGCTGAGGCATCTATAGCTATTTGTAGTTGTTGTTTTAAATCTGCTGAGGTAATCAGCGAGTGGCCTAGGCCATCACCACCTACACCTGCAGCAACCAGAGAGGATGCTAAGAATAGTCCTACCAGTACAGGAAGGAATACTGCTTGTTTAGACTGGTAACTGTAGAGTGAGTCAAGGATGCCTAAAAGTTCTTCATGTCCATACATCATAAGCTGAGGTGCTAATATAGTTGGAACACAGGGGAATGGGGATGAAGTATTAATATGTTTGTAAAGAGTGAAGCTGCACCAGAAGAATCTTCCAGGGGGAGCATATATATTTTCTGATACTGCTGTGGTAGTGTTACAGGTAGCTGAGGAAGAGGAGAGTGAGGTATAGCAATGAGCATAGCTGGCATCTGTATTAGGGTGGAACAAGGAAACAGAGTGTAAGGGGCTTCCTGGAAGATGAATTGTTTGTGTGGTATAGTTGAAGGCTGAAGGGAAGGGTACTGCTAGAAGTGGAGAGTGGTCTAGATAGGCACAGAGAAAGCAATCAGTGATAGGTGAGAGATGAGGGGAAGCAGGAGGGAGACATTTGTAGAGGGATGCAAAATATGAGGTATGGAGATGGTTGTTTGGAGTGATTGCAAGATGTTTTAACCTAACAGGAGGACTGGGCAGAAGGGCATATCTAGGAAAGAGTGTGTGAAAGGCATATTGTCAAGTGTACAGGGCAAAGGAGGAGTTCAATGTGGAAAAGTGTTCCTCCTGACCATGATCTGGGAGTGAGTAGTGGCGCCTGAAAAGGTGGAGAGGACAGAAAAGGTAGCTCCCGTAGCTATTAAAAAAAGTTTAGACCTACCCGCTACTAAAATGGTTACCTATGGCTCGGTGAGGGTGATAGGGGTCACCGAGACTGGGCATCATCACTCTTCTTCTGCGAGACCCAGGAGTTCCAGGGGCGGGACTGTCCTATAGGTGGATGGTAGTTCTCTGTGGCCATGCACAACGGGTGACAAAGCCACAGCTGGGCAGTCGCTTCGCCAGTGACCTGGTTTTTCGTAGGCTGAGCATGGCTTGGTTGGCTGTCGCGGCTGTGGACACATCTTGGCCCAGTAGCCATCCAGGCCACACTTGAAACAGGCTTCCAGTGGAGCGGTGTTGCACTTGGGACCATTCTTACCCTGTTGCACTGACTGAAGGAGTGCCACTATGGCTTGGGTTTGGAGTGCCACTTGCTGATGCAGATTTGTTTAGCTGCTTCAGCCCTGTCCTCCCTGGAATTAAAAACTTTAAAAGCCATATTTACCAGATTGCTGGTTGGGGTTTGAGGGCCATTTTTAGCCTTTTTGAGTTTTTTCCAAAAATCTGGAGCTGACTGAGTGATAAAGTCAATAGCAAGGACTGTAGAGCCAGGAGTGGTGGCAGGGTCTAAGCGAGTGTACTGTGTTAGGGTTTCAGTTAGACCGTTCAAAAATACAGCTGGATTTTCATCAGGGGCTTCATGTCCTGAATCTTGTTGTAATTAAGAACTTTTTGAGTGGTGATCTGCATGCCCATTAAGAGACATTGGACCACACAATCTCGCCAGAATGTACTGTCTTGGCCTTGTTGATAATTCCAGTTTGGCTCAATATCTGGGACAGCAGAGGCAGCTACTGGCATAGTTTGGTCAGTAAAGTGTGGTACCTGATCTGCACGTGCACGAGTGGCAGTTAAAATACAGTCTTTTTTCATCAGGAGTGAGAGTAGAAGTGATAATGACATGAAGACCATGCCAAGTTAGATCATAAGCTTGAGTAAGATAGAGAAATTCCTTATGATACTAAGTGGGATTTGCAGAAAAGGAACCAAGGCACTTTTTTATGGTAGAAATATTGGACAGGAGAAAAGGAACATGAACCCGAACCACACCCTCTGCTCTGGCCACTTCACAGAGAGGACAAAGGAGGTCAGTGGCTGCATCAGGTGAGGAGAGGTTGGGAGTGTTAGAGCTGAGTGGATGGGGGTCATAGGAGTGAGTGTGAGAGCTAACTGTAGAGGGAGGGGCAGTGCTGCTGAGGGAGCAACTCCTGGTTGGGGGTAGAGAGGTGGCAGTGGAAAGAGAGAGGGAGGGATAGGAGTGGCTCGAGGTGGAGAACTTAGATCTTCAGGCAAGTCAAAAGAGGAAGAGGGAGCTGAGGGAAGTTCAGTAGAAGGCAGGGAAGGAGAAGGGCTTTTTTGAGCTAGAAGAACTTGAGCTGTGAAACAGTTCAAACACAGTTCCAGGCAAGAGCAAAGAAACCAGAGAGCTTGAACATAAGGTATATCTGAGTCTTTACCAAGATGTTGGCAAAAATTGTGTAGTGCTGAGGGAAGCCGAATATCAAATTTACTAATAGTAGACCAAATACTATATCAGGAAATGAGGGAGGCTTAATACAAGCTGAAGGTCACCTTGTGGCACTAAGGTGTTCCCTAAGAGTCAACATTGTTCTTAGTTTGTATCAACTGAATCCCTCCCTCCTGAGATTAGCATAAAGAGGAACTTGGCCTTATCTGTAAAAGACTTCACCATTATCCTTTGTTTTTGTTTTGTACTTCCTTGTGATTTTACTTTGTTTACCTTCCTTATGATTCTAAATAAATACTCAGAAAAGCATGGCTTGGGGCCTTCAGTCATGGGAACTGTTGGCCCCCTGTTTTTCACACTCTCTGTTCTATATCATTCCTGGTAGTCTGTCTTATTATTAATAATTATGAAAATACTTTACCTTCGGTCTGCAACAAGTGCTGTAAGAAAAGTATAGTCTAAGGTGCCACCTGTGGGCCAACAAAGCCCATCATCCAATTGGTATTTAGGACAGGAAACAGTGCAGAAGATGAGAGGCTTCTTCCATATGTTTAACTAGTCCTGAACCTTAGGCCAATGAGAAAGTAAGCATCCAAGCAGTGTCTTGTGGTCAAATTTGGAGGATTGTGAACCCATTTTTGCCTCACTCTGGGGCAAAGTGTGGAGAAAGTTTGGCTTCTAAACACTTAGTCCACACAAAGCAAGGAGGAGGTCAGCTGCTGGGTGCCTGGGGCATCCCCTCAGACCCACAGAACTCAGAGGCTGAACCTGGTTTAGCCAGACACAGGGAGTCCTGGGGTGCACCACAGGCAGGGTTCCTGGAGAGCAGTGTAGGGAAGAGAGGCAAGGAAAGGGTTGCAGATCACTTACCATGGACAGCTGCTGGGAGGAGCAGCAAGGTTCAGAGAGGGCCCGATTTAAGGCTTGGTTCTCTGTAGAAGTCTCTAAGAGGCACCTACTCCTCCTGGTCTTTCGGCACCAGGATGTAAGGTAAAAAAGGCACAGAGAACCGGGTGAAGTGAAACAAAAGAGTTTACTAGTGGCTATCGGGCAGATTGACTGTCTGAGACCAGATAAAGGCTGGGTCAGGCAGCTAAGTTGCTAATGAGGAAATTAAGGCCAAACTTTATAGGTAGGGGTTGGGGGTAGGGTGGTCAGCCTGGTGGTCAGTTCTCCATGGAGGCTGTTGATTGGGTACCCTTTGTTAGTTCCCAAATACAGAGCTGCTCAATCATGCAAGGTGTGGTTGGTGGTCGTGCTCTTTTCTGATTGGCCATAGATATCTCACACCAGGCAGATTGGAATGTCTCTCAGAAGGTGCAGTTAGTGTGGAATGTTGCCCAGCTTCCAGCTTGAATGCTGGAAAACTGGATATTGCTAAAAATAAAATCGAACACATGATTATTGACATATTAGGCATTAGTGATAGACTTCACTTCACATACTTTGGACATATTGCTAGGATGTGCTATTTCTTGGAGAGGTACATGATGTTGGGAAGAGTGGAGGGTTGGCAAAGGAGAGGAAGACCCTCAACCAGTTGGATTGACAAGGTGACATCTGCAATGGGCTCTACCCAAAGCAGCCTTAATTATTGCCACTCTTGGCTTGAATTTGTTAACTATAATTTGTTATTATCCACACAGTCAAGTGCTTTTGCATAATCAATAAAACACAAGGAAACATCTTTCTGGTATTCTCTGCTTTCAGTCAAGATCCAACTAGTGTCAACAATGATGCCCATTGTACTATGACCTCTTGTGAATCTAGCTTGAATTTCTGGCAATTCCCTGTTAATGTACTGTTTCAGCCATTTTTGAATAATCTTCAGCAAGATTTTATTTCCATATGGTGACCTAGTGGCAAGAAGCTGTGCTGCTATCCTGAAGGCACATAGTTCAAGGCCACAAGCTACTGTGTGGGAGAAGGATAGGCAATTTCCTCCTGTGGGAAGCCAAATTTCATTACTGTTGTTGTTGTTATGTGCTGTCAAGTCGCTTGCGACTCATAGCGACCCTATGTACAACAGCCCTAAACCCTGCTCTGTCCTGTGCCAATCGCACTGTCTCTGCCACTCCCATCCCGATTATCCCAGTCACTGAATTAATCCACCTCATAGAAGGCCTTCCCCTCCTGCGCCGTCCCTCCACCCTCCCAAGCATGATGTCCCTCTCCAAGGACCGGTCCCACCTCACAACATGTCCAAAGTATGCTAGACGGAGCCTCAGAATCCTCGCCTCCAAGGAGCCACCCGGTTTAACCCTTTCCAGGACAAATCTGTTTGTTTTCCTAGCAGTCCATGGTATTCTCAGTACTCTTCTCCAGCACCACAGCTCAAAGGCATCAATTCTCCTTCTGTCCTCCTTGGTCATTGTCCAACTCTCTGATGCATAACAAGTGATTGTGAAGACCATGGCCTGTATCAAACGCACCTTAGTCTCCAGAGAGACACCATTGCTCTTCAGTACTTTGGAGAGGTCCCTATACTAAATATTTATTTTATTTATTTTTTAAGTAAGAGTTGAAAATTTTCTTTTCACATGTCACAACACAAAAATTGCTTTTTTTAATCCTTTGCCCATTACTTCACTCAAACTATTCTGTGATAGAAAAGGGGAGCAAATCTTGCTTGTGCTCTTAGAAAACATCCACAGTCACAGCACCAGGGTCTCCTGGGTAAGTAGTACAAGTAATATAAAACTGATACAAAGAAGCTGCACTCTGTCCTTATCTGTGTGGTCGAGTCATTCCTGGCTGCGTGGGCACCATCATGGGATGGGCAAAGGGCCTCATCATTGGTGGCCCAGGTGTCATTGGCATGTAGCCTCCCATGAGTGGTCTCATTCCAGGAGCAGGTCCCACTGGCATAATCCCAGGAGGAGAACCCATCATTGGCATCATAGGAGGCCACCCCATTTGGGGTGCTGGCATCATACCAGGGTGAGGAGGGCCGGGGAGACTGGGTGGAGGTGGGATCATGGCACCTGCTGGAGGAGGAGCAGAGAATGGAATAGGAGGTATCTTTCCTTGTTGAAATGCAGACATTGTTTTGTCAGTTAAGCTCTGAGCCTGTTCTTCCATCTATTTTTGATAGTAGTATTTCACATTTTCTTTGTGTTTCCTGCCACTGCAATGTGTCTTTCTCACAGATGGCGAGTCATGAGTGAAGTACATGTCGCAGTAGTCACAATAAAACTTAGGCATGTTGATCCACACAGGCCGTTCACTGAACCATGCCTGGAAATGCATACTAAATATTTATAACAAACCAAATGCTATATCAGGTATGAGGGAGGCCAGGATACAAGTTGGAATTCATCCTGAAGCACTAAGGTGACTTTAGATTTTTACAGGGTTAAATACTAAGGCAAACCTTAAGCATTCACACAATTCTTGTATTATATTTTCTAATCCCTCCCTCCTGAGTCAAGCTTATGGTTTTCAATAGAAAGAGCTTAGCTTCATTTGCAAAGAATTCTCTTAGTGATTTGCTCCCTGGCAATTTTCAATAAAGGCACAGGGAAGCTGGGACCAGTGCTTCAGTTGTTCAAACTGCTCAGCCCCTGCTTTACCTCTCTGTTCACATACATTCTTGGTGTTCTGTCTCTTTATTACTACTATACCTGTTCTGTCTTATTATTAATACTATACCCTCAGTCAACAACATCCTCCCATGTGATTAACTGCCTCTGAAAATCCACCAGAGGGCCAACTTTGGATTGGTTCCAATTCTCTGGTACACAACAACAACAACAAAATTATATTAATGATGTTGTTGTTGATTGCCTTCAAGTCGAGCATGGCTCATATAGCAACCCCATGAACAAAAGGCCTGAAGCCCCTCTACAACCATTGACATTTATCAAAGTTTGTAGAGTTTCCGGAGACATGTTATTTAGGAAGTGGATACTGTTCAATAACTTGCATATACTCTTGGATCTAATTTTAGGGGAGAAAGGGAGCAAATACAGATCTGTTCTGGTTAGTTGGCCCAGTGTTCCGTATTTGTTGGCAGAGATGGATGAGCATATCCAGGGTTGCATCTGTTTCTTGAAACACTTCAGGTGGTATTTCATCAGTTCCTGGGGTCTTATATTTTTCACAATGCCCTCAGTGCAGTTTGGACTTCTTCCTTTAGTACTGTTAGTTTGTGGTCAGATGCTGGGTGGTATCTAGAGAGTAGATTGTTTAAAATTACTTTTGCAACCATTGTTGTTGGTCACATGACTGGATGGTGGTGCTGGTTGGGTGCCATCAAGTCAGCCTTGGCTCAGCAATCACACAAATAACAGCCACGAACCTCACCCTGTCCTGTGCCATCCGCACCATCTCCATCATGCTCAAGCCCACTCTTAGAATCACTGTGCCAGTTCTTCTTGTTGGGGGTCTTTATTTCGCTGACCCTCCACCTTCCCAACATGATATCCTTCTCCAAGGACTGACTCCTGACAATGTGCCAAATGTACGTGCGATGAAGTTTCACTGTCTTTGCCTCAAAGGAGCACTCTGGTTGCACTTACTCCAGGACAGACTTGTTTGTTCTTTTGGCAGTCCTTGAGATATTCAGTACTTTTCTCCAACATCAAATTTAAAGGCATCTAACATATGAGCAAGAGCCTATGGTGATGAAGGAAGAAGTTCAAGATGCTTTGAAGGAAATAGCAAAAAATAAAGCCCCAGGAATAGATGGTATACCAAATTGAAGTACTTCAGATAACAGATGTTGCCCTGGATGTGCTCACCAAGCTGTGCCAAGAAATCTGGAGAACAACTACTTGGCCAACTGAGTGGAAGAGATCTATATTTGTTCCCATTCCAAAGAAAGGTGACCCAACTGAGTGTGGAAGCTACAGAACAGTGTCATTGATTTCACATGCAAGCAAGATTCTGCTGAAGATCATCTAAAAACGATTAGAACAGCACATCAGCAGAGAACTGCCGGAAGTCCAGGCTGGGTTTAGAAGGGGTCGTGGTACTAGGGATATCGTTGCTGATGTTAGATGGATCTTGGCTGAAAGCAGGAAATACCAGAAGAATGTCTATCTGTGTTTCATTGATTATGCAAAGGCATTTGACTGTGTGGATCATAACAAACTGTGGCTGACTCTGAGAAGAATGGGAATCCCAGAACATTTAGTCGTGCTAATGCGAAACCTATATTTGGACCAAGAGGCAGTAGTCAGAACAGAGCAGGGTAACACTGCATGGCTCAAAATAGGGAAGGGTGTACGCCAGGGATGCATCCTGTCTCCATACCTTTTCAACATGTATGCAGAGCAGATTATTCGAGAGGCTGGGCTCTGTGAGGAGAATTGTGGCATCAGGATTGGTGGAAGATCTATTAACAATCTCCGTTATGCAGATGACACAACCTTGCTTGCTGAAACTGAGGAGGACCTCCTGCACTTGCTGTGAAGGGTCAAGGACTGCAGCCTTCAGTATGGACTAAGGCTCAACGTCAAGAAGACAAAGATTCTCGCCACTGGACCAATTGGCAGCGTCAGGATGGATGACGAAGAGATTGAGAGTGTTCACAGCTTCAGTTTGCTTGGCTCCACAGTCAACACTCTTGGTACCAGCAGTCAGGAAATCAAAAAGCGTATCGCAATAGGAAAGTCTGCCGTTAGGGACCTCTCAAAGGTACTCAGGAGCAACAGTGTCTCTCTGGAGACTAAGGTGCGCCTGATACAGGTAATGGTATTTGCAATCGCTTGTTATGCATCAGAGAGTTGGACAATGACTAGGGAGGACAGAAGGAGAGTGGATGCTTTTGAGCTGTGGTGCTGGAGAAGGGTACTGAATGTACCCTGGACTGCCAGGAAAACAAACAGATTCATCTTGGAGAGGATTAAACCAAGCTACTCCTTGGAGGCAAGGATTCTGGGGCTTCGTCTGACATACTTTGGACATGTTGCCAGGAGGGACGGGTCCTTGGAGAGGGACATCATGCTTGGGAGGGTGGAGGGACAGCGCAGGAGGGGAAGACCCTTTATGAGATGGATTGATTCAGTGACTGGGGTAATCGGGATGGGTGTGTCAGAGGCGGTGCAGTTGGCGCAGGATAGAGCAGGGTTTAGAGCTGTTGTGCATAGGGTCACTATGAGTCGGAAACAACTCGATGGCACATAACAACAATTTATCTTCTATAATCCTTGTTGATTCTCCAATTCTCAGTTGTGTAGTATGCATGGCTACAGAACTGTGCTAATGATGTGAAAGAGGTAAACACCACCTTTTGGACATAGGTGTGTGTGTGTGAGGAATCGAGGGGCAGTGCTGCAGGCAAGGGATGCCACTCCACCCTCCAGCATCCAAGAAGCTCTGCATCACAAAAATAAAGCCTTAGTGCCACCGCTGCCCTGTTTTGTCCATCCAGGCCTTGGATGAGTTTTCTCTCAGGAGTATGAAGTGAGACAGGGCAGGAACAGTGCTTGCAGCACGGCTGGTGTATAGCAGGCACTCAAAGTGGGCTCCCACTCTCATGTGGTCAGTGTTAATTGAGTGTCTGTTGCCTGCCGTCTCCAGGTTGGGAGGTGAGGCCGTCAAGGATGAGCTCAGAGGATCATCCTGCTCGGGCTTCCCTTGGAGATCTGGGCTCCCAGCAGCGTGTTGGGCGTGTGAGGGGTCAGCCTCAGGCAGCAGCTCTCTGAAGAGCTGTCTCAGGGCAGAGGGGCAGTAGCTCTGAAGTTTGGATCTTGGGGTGATGAGTTTGTGTCAGTCAGGAGGAGTCACTCAGAAAGGGATGCTGAGAACAGATAGACTTCCTGACGAGTGGCTTGGTGTCGTGGAGTCAGGTCAGAAATGGCAGAGTTGATGCCACTGTGCTGGGTGTTTGCTCAACAACAGGAAGGCAGGGCTGGACAGTGTGTCCCATCCCCCCAGATCCTGGTGCGGTTGGTGCTCAATGCCCCATAGAGTAGCTGCCGCAGTCACTCTGTGTGACCCCAAGTCTATCATTGGCATGTAGGCTCTGCCTCTCTCTGCTCATCCTGGGAACCCAGCTGCCATGTGGGAGGACAAGTGGGCCAGCAGTGGCCCTCAGTGGGGGCGGGGGATGTGGACTGCTGGACGGAGGCCTGGCTGCAGGAGGTTGAGTGCACTAAAGTTAGTGGTCTTGACACTGGTGCTGTCTGTCGGGTGGGCACCTTATCACAGTGGGAAGCTGGCCTGGTCCACACTGTCCAATAACACTGTTGGCCTGGGCCATCGCTCTGGCCACTGTGTTAGCCTAGCTCCTTGAGGGTCTTCCTCTTTTTCACTGCCCCTCTACTTTTCAAGGATGGTGTTCTTCTCCAGGGACTAGCAAACAATAGCAGATACACTTTAGAATGGCTTGGTTTTTGTTATGTGACTTTTATGAAGTTCTTTGAGTATGATGATTTCTGATTTGCACATTTCACTGTTTATGTTATGCTTCATTGGACTGTCCATTCACTCACTCGACTCACAGCTGGCCCTCTAGTGGGTTTTTAGAGGCTATAAACTGCATGGGAGGAAACTGCCCGCATTTCCCCCAGGAGATGCTGGGGGATTTGAACCTTTATGTGTGGCCTTTGGGTTGGTAAGCACGGGTACCTACAGACTGTGCCACCAGAGCTCCCTCTATTTCAAGGGTAGAAAAAAAAGTTCTTGGCTTCTCCATTTTTTCAGTGTTAGCAGCAGTTTGTTATGATCCACACGGTCAAATACCTTTGCATAGTTAATAAAAGTATACATCTCTCTGGTACTCTCTGCTTTCAGCCAAGATCCATTTGATATCAGCAATGACATCTCTGGAATGACAGCCTCTTTTAAGTGCATCCTGAATCTCTGGCAGTTCTCTGTCAATATATTAATGCTCTAATCTTCATCAAGATTTTACTTGCATGTGATATTAATGATATTGTTTGATGATTCCCACATTCTGTTGGATAATCTTATTTTTGGTGTTTAAAAATTTTTTTCAACTTTATTTTTTTTGTGTGTGTGTACAGTCAAATTGGATCTGACTGGTACAGGAGAAGATTGTCTCTCCTTCTCCAGAAGAGAATCTGGTGGATTTGAATCACATACCTCTCAGATTGCAGTGCAGTTTCTTACCAGTAGGCCACCAGAGCTCCCTGGGTCATCTTATTTTTGGAATGAGAACAAATGTAGATCTTCTATATGTTGGCCAGGTAAACTGTCTTCCAAATTTCTTAGCATAGTGAGCAAATCCATGGCTGCATCTTCCTGGGGGCTTATTTTTGTTAGTGTTTTTGGTGGAACTTGAACTTCTTTCATCACCATTAGTTCCTGATCATATGCTACTTCTTGGAACTGTTTCATGTCAGTCAGTTCTTTTTGGTACAGTGACTCTGTGCTTCTCTTCCATCTTCTTTTGATACTTCCTGCATCATTCAGGATTTTGCCCAAGGCATCCTTCAGAGTTGCAAATAGAGTCTTGAATATGTTTTTCAGTTCTTTCAGCTTGAGAATGCTGAGTGAGTTCTTGCTTTTTTGTCTTCCAGTCTCTGCACATACTGTTATAATACTTTGCTTTGTCTTCTTGAGCTGCCCTTTGGAATCTCCTGTTTAGCACTCTCACTTTCCCTGTGTTTTGGTCTCTCTATGTTCTAGCGCAGTTCACCGTCTCCTTTGACATTCATTTCAGCCTTTTCTTTCACCCTTGTCTTTTCAGTGACCTTTTCCTTACTTCGTGGATGATGTTCTTGATTCATTCCACAACTCATCTGGTCTTCAATGCCTGGTCGCAGTGTCTCAAACCCATTCTTGAAGTGGTTTTCAAATTTGGATGGGATAGACTCAAGATTGTATTTTGGTTCTTGTGGATTTGTTTTGATTTTCTTCAGCTTCAACTTGAACTTGCTCATGAATGACTGATGGTCTGTTACATAGTCAGCACCTGGCCTGATTTTCACAGCTGACATTGAACTTCTGCAATGATTCCACAGATGTAGTCAGTCTGGTTTCTGTGTAGTCCGTCAGGTGTGGTCCATGTGTACAGTTGCCGTGTTTTTTTTTTAAAAAAAGGTATTTTCAATGAATAAATCATCAAATGTACAAAATTTAATTATTCTGTATTATCTTGACTGTAATTTCTGACTACCATTCCCACTTATCTGTTTCTGACTTTTGGATTTCAGTCTCTAATTATTATTAATGAATCTTGATTGCATGTTTGATCAATTGCAGACTGCAGAAACTGGTAGAAATGTTCAATTTCTTAATCTTTGTCTTTAGTTGTTGGGGGTATATTTGAACAATAGTTATATTAACAGGTATTCCTTGTATGTATATAGTTAGTATCCTATCATTTACAGCATTGTACTTCAGGGTAGATCTTGAAATGGTCTTTTTTCACTATGAATGCAACATCATTCTTTTAAATTGTGCTTACGTGAAACTTGTATGATAGATGGTGGAGAAATTGAGATTGTTAACAGCTTTAGTTTGCTTGGCTCCACATCAACACTTTTGGTACCAGCAGCCAGGAAATTAGAAGACAAATTGCATTGAGAAAGTCTGCTGTCAGGGACAGCTGTAAGTACTGAAGAGCAATGATGTCTATTTAAAGACTAAGGTGCACCTGATCCAGGCCAATTGCTTGCTATGTGTCAGAAAACTTGGAAAATGACTAGGAATGATACAAGATGTTTTTGAGCTGTGGTGTTGGAGGAGAATATTGAATATACTGTGGACTGCTAGGTTTGCATGGACAAACCGGTTCATCCTAGAGAGGGTTAAACCAGACTACCCCTTGGAGGCAAGGATTCTGAAGCTCCATTTGACATACTTTGAGCATGTTTCAAGGAGGGACCAGTCCTTGAAGAGGAGCATCATGCTTGAGAGGGTGGAGGGTCAGTGCAAGAGAAGAAGACCCTTGATGAGATGGAATTGATTCAGTAACTTGGGTAATGGGGTAGGTGTGTTAGAGACAGTAAAATTGGCACATGATAGAGCAGGGTTCCGAGCTGTTGTACATAGGGTCTCTATGAGTCACAATCAAAACAACAACAATATGAAACTTATACCTAGACCAAGAGGCGTTCATCCGAAAAGAACAAGGGAACACTGCATGGTTTAAAATCAAGAAAAGAGTGTATACCAGGGCTGTGTATTTTCTCCATAACTGTTCAATCTCTATGCTGAGCAAATAATTCAAGAAAATGGAATTTATGTAGAAGAATGTGGAATCAGCATAGGAGGAAGACTTATTAGCAACCTACATCACAAAGATGACACAGTCTTGCTTGCTTAATGTAAGGATGACTTGAAGCACCTGCTACAGAAGCTCTAGGGTGACAGCCTTCAATATGGATTGGATCTCTACACCAAGAAGACAAAAATCTATTGGCCACTGGGCCAACAGGCAATATCATGATAAATGGAGAAAAGATAGAAATTGTCAATAATTTAATCTTACTTGGATCCACAATCAACAACGTTGGTACCAGCAGTCAGGAAATCAAAAGATGTGTTGCATTGAGGAAGTTTGCATGCAGGGACCTCTGAAAAGTGTTGAAGAGCAAGGATGTAAATTTAAAGACTAAGGTGCACCTGATCCAGGCCATGGTTTTTGCATCTTGAATTTGATAGTGAATAAAGATGATAGAAGAGCAACAGTCAATGGATATTAGAAAACAGTGAACTGGGGGAGGGGAAGGGAGGTCAAGCAGGTAAAACGTGCAACAAGGAATGAATGAAAATCTAACTTCTCTGTAAATGTTCATTAAAATTGCAATTAAAATAAAATTTTCTTTTTTTTTTTTAAAAAAGAGAATGGAAGAATTGATGTCTTTGAGTTGTGGTCCTGGAAAAGAACGCTAAATATTCTAGGGACTGCCAAGAACAAACAAGTACGTCTTGAAGAGGGTGCAGTCAGAGTGCTCTTTTGGAGTATGTGACAAAACCTAGTCTCACATGCTTTGGGCATGTTGTTAGGAAGGGTCAGTCCTTGGAAAAAGAAAGCCTGCTGGGAGATGTGGAGCGTCAGTGAAGGAGGGGAGGAACCTCAACAAGGTGCTTGTACACATGACTGTAACAATGGGATCTAATGTGGCAGAGATGAAGACATCACATGATAGTGCAGGATTCAGATGCTTCATTCATAGGGTCACTGGGGCCCCTAACCTGACTCAATGGTACCTAACAACAACAATTCATTCATAGAGAGTAAGAAAAACGCAGTTCCCACATCTGCCATTTTCTACTAGTTCTGAGACACATTGCACTGGGAAAATCTGCAGTTTAGGGATCTTTTCAAAGTATTGAGGAATAGTGATGTCAGTTTGAGGACTAAGGTACGTCTGAGTCAGGCCATATTCTTTCCGATTACTTGCTATGTATCTGAGAGCTGGAGAGTGGATAAGGATGACAGGAAAAGAATTGATACCTTTGAGCTATGGTATTAGAGAAGAGCACTAAACATCCCGTGGATGGCCAAGAGAACAAACATGTTTTGGAGAGGGTGCAGCCAGAGTGCTCTTTGGAAGCAAGAATGATGAGGCTTCGCCTTACATACTTTGGGCATGTTGCCAGGAGGGCCTATTCCTTTGGAGGACATGATGCTGGGAGGGGTGAAGGGTCAGGGAAGGAGAGGAAGACCTTCAACCAGGTGGATGGATTGATGCAGTGACTGCTGCAATGGGCTCTTGTGTGCCAGGAAGTGTGAGGATGGTGCAGTATAGAACAGGGTTCAGATCTTTTGTTCACAGGAGTCACTATGAGTCATACTTGACAGCACCTAACAACTTTGCAATGGGAATTAAGGCAGGAGTATCTAGTTTGACTAGATTCAACAACAACAACCAGTTCTGAAGTCCTCACGCTGTGACTCATCATCAGAACCGCTACAGCTCAGTCACTTGGGCTGATACTAGGACTCTGAGCAGAGAGCAGCCAGCTGTGGGCCCACCCTTCTGGTTGCCACCTAGCCTGGCTTTCTCCTCCCCCATCCCCTTCCTCCCCACCACAACGCCTTCCTCCCCTCCCCCCTTCTAGATGTCTACTACTACGTCCCCACCTCTTCTGCCTCCCCAGATCCCACCTCCCCTGACCTACCTTTCTACTCCCCTAACTGGCCCTCTGGATGGCCACCGCCCTACTCTCCGACTGCTCCCCAGATCCCACCTTCTCTGTGGTCCGGCCCCTCCCTCTGCTCACTGCCCTGCCCTTGTCCTCTCCCTTTCTTCCCCCACGGCCCTGCTCCTAGATCCCCGCTCCCCTGCGGTCTGGAAACCCTCCACATCCCCGCCCCCCATCCTGCTCTTCCGCTCCCCCCTTCAGATCTCATATTCCTTGATTCCCTCACTCCCCTGCCCCACCTCCCACCTTCCTGGCCCTGCCCCCACTGGCCCCTCCACTTCCCAGGTCCCGCCCCATCTCCACGGCTTTGCACCCCCTCCCTTGCTCTGTCCCCAGCTCCCGCCTTTTTGGCCCCGCCTTCCTGCTCCTGCCTCCACTACCTTTCCTACTCTGGCCCAAGCTCCCCTGCTCCAGCCACAAGGACTTCACATCACTGTCCCCTCCCCAGGCCCCGCCCTATCTGATTACTCAACATGCAATTCACAACATGAAGGATTCCGTTTCTAGGTACGGTTGACACTTGTCTCCCCTCACCCCCCAGGCCCTGAAAGGATGGGGTGCCCAGCGATAGGGCCAGTGCAGCTGAGCTGGTGTCACTTCCTGACTTGATGTGGAGGAACCCTGTGAAATAAGCAAGCCCAACTCCTCTCTGCATGTTATAGGGCTGCGCATCCGCAGGGCGCTGCTGACCCAATGGGTCCGAGGACCCTGGAGGTTCTGCTAGAAGATGGACACTCCTCTCTCTGTGCCCCCAGTGTGATTTAACCCATCGAAAGGTCGCCTCTTAAGTCAGCTGGCTTTGGCAGTGAGATGGTGGAGGGTCCATTGCTTCCTGGCGCGCCGCTCCCAGCCATGCGCCCGGGCTCTGGGGCTTTGCGCGGGGTGCTCCCGCTTTGTGGGCGCTCTTCCGCCCTCCCCCCTCCCACACCGTCTCCTTATTTTATTCCCAGCATTTGGGCGAGCGAGGGAGACTCCTTCCTCCTTCTTCCTTACTTTTCTGCACTTCTGGGTCGGGGACAGTGCTGGGTGTCGGACAGAAGTTTGCCAAACCAACAGTGCAGGCAATGAAGCTCAAGCTGCTAAGAGGTCACATTTCTCTGAGCTGCAACAGGCGGGAGGCAGGGCGGGGCGCAGGCTTCCTGTCCAAACCATCTCGGTCCGTTCCTTGGAGGCGGCTGCGATCCACTGCGGGCGGGCTGGCTGGGAAGGGCTATTTTTAACCTCTGCTGGTCCTGCCCCACGTGCTTTAATTGCACTATAATAAGGGCAGGCCGCGAGTGAGCAAGCCTGAGATTAAAGGCGCACGCAGAAGACACACGTGTACCCCCCCGCAGAGGGCCCACGTGTACCCCCCCGCAGAGGACCCACGTGTAGGCCCCCCGCAGAGGACCCGCGTGTAGCCCCCCCCGCAGCAGCGAGCCCGCGTGTACCCCTCCCCAGAGGACCCACGTGCACCCCTCCGCAGAGGGCCCACGTGTAGCCCCCCGCAGAGGACCCGCGTGTAGCCCCCTGCGTTGCCTCTCATGTGTGGGCCCTGCACCCAGGGAAGCACTCCCCATGCCTGGGCGCAAGGCACCCAGCTCGCTCAAAGGGCTGGTCCCAGGCCTCAGCCAGCTTCCCCTACCCCGCCCTTGCGGGTGACAGGCCTGCCACATGGGCTGCCTCCCCCACCGCTGCTCAGCCCTGTGCAGTTACCCCTCCAAACATACTGCGGAAGATCCTGTGTGTGACTTGAACGAATCAGACCCCCACCATCCCGGAAGGCCCCCAGTAGGCACTTGGTGTATGCTTAAGGTCCCAGTGAGAGGCCCCAGTGAGAGGGCAGGGTGGGCTTTGCTGTTGTTGCGGGGGAGGGGAGTTCTTTTGGTTTTATCCAGTGCGCGTCTCTACCTGCACCTGGGGCTGACATCTGTCTCTCTTTCCCAGCATCACTGACCTCTACCAAGCACAACTCCAGCTGTGCTCACTGCCCTTGTCCGTGTCTCTCTGGATCATCTCTGTCTCACATCTGTATTACCTCACTTCAGTGCCATTGCAGCTGGCCTTCCACTGGGCCTCCAAGGCCTTTAAGGGTGGAGGAGACTGGGCCTTTCTCCTAAGGCGCTGCTGGAGAAGATCAGCCTTTTGAAGAGCTCCTTGGTCTGTACCCCTCCTGCCTGTGTGCTCCCTGTATCCCTGCTCTTGTATTAATTCCTTATGTCTCTACTTTGGTGGCTGGAAGCTCTCTCCCCTATAACAAATCCATTCAAATGCATCCACTCTTCAGTCTCTTGCTCACTGTCACAGTTTCTGCATGTGAGACCACTGATGCTGCCATGCCTTTGTGCAGATTTAAGTCACTAGATGGTGATGAGGACAAGGACTGCCAGAGAGCAGGCCCGACTTGGGAGGCATGCAGCCAGAGTGAGACTTCTCACGTGTTAGTGTTAAGAGGGGCCAGTCCTGGAGAAGGACATCTGTGTTACGTAGAGAGGAAGGTCAGTGAGGAACAGTAAACCCCTCAGGGAGCCCTGGCCCAGTGGTGTAGCAGGGACTGTGGAGATGTTGTTGTTATGTGCCATTGAGTCGCTTGCAACTCATAGCGACCGTATGTACAACAGCCCTAAACTCTGCTCTGTCTTGTGCCCAGTCACCGAATCAATCCACCTCATAGGGGGCCTTCCCCTCCTCCATGTAACGGAGCGAGTCCCCAGAAAAGACCACCAAGCCAATTAGCCGAATTAATAAAGTTTATTTCTAGTTCAAACCCGGGCTCCAGCGTGCTGACACTGCAGCATCCACCTGAGAGACCAAGGGAGCCCTCCTTTTTATACTTTCTTGCTTCTTTGTCTAGCTACACAGTTTATGATTGGCTACTTATAGTAGTTCTAGTACTAGTTTGCTCTCTATTGGTTAGCCATAGCTCAGGGAGGCAGTCGGCCAACAGAGCGTGTTTTATCACAAGTGGGGGAGTTTGCTTGCTGCAAACTACGCAAGCGAGTGGGCTGGAGGTAGCTGCACTTTGTCAGAAACTGAGTTTTTGATATTTGATTCTTACACTCCGCTGTCCCTCCACCCTCCCCAGCATGATGTCCTTCTCCAAGGACCGGTGTCTTCTTATAATATGTCCAAAGTATGTTAGAGGGAGCCTCAGAATCTTTGCCTCCAAAGAGCCACCTGGTTTAACCCTTTCCAGGATGAATCTATTTGTTTTCATAGCAGTCCATGGTATTCTCAATACTCTTCTCCAGCACCACAGCTCAAAGGCATCAATTCTCCTTCTGTTCTCCTTGGTCATTGTCCAACTCTCTGATGCATAACAAGTGATTGCAAAGACCATGGCCTGTATCAGACGCACCTTAGTCTCCACAGAGACACCATTGCTCTTCAGTACTTTGGAGAGGTCCCTAACAGCAGACTTTCCCACAGCAATGGGCCTTTTAATTTTCTGGCTACTGGTGCCAAGAGTGTTGACTGTGGAGCCAAGCAAACTAAAACTGTGAACAATCTCAATCTCTTCCTGATGCTGCCAATTGACCCAGTGGTGAGAATCTTTGTCTTCTTGACATTGAGCCTCAATCCATATTGTAGGCTGCAGTCCTTGACCCTCTGCAGCAGGCGCTTCAGGTCCTCCTCAGTTTCAGCAAGCAGGGTTGTGTCATCTGCATAACACAGATTGTTGATAGATCGTCCACCAATCTTGACCCCACATTTCTCCTCATAGAGCCCAGCCTCCTGGATGATCTGTTCTGCAAACAGGTTGAAAAGGTATGGAGATAGGACACATCCCTGGCGTACGCCCTTCCCAATTTTGAACCATGCAGTGTTCCTGTGCTCTGTTCTGACAACTGCCTCCTGGCCCAAGTATAGGTTTTGCATTAGCACGATCAAGTGTTCTGGGATTCCCATTCTTCTCAGAGTCAGCCACAGTTTGTTATGATCCACACAGTCAAATGCCTTTGCATAGTCAGTGAAACACAGATAGACATTCCTCTGGTATTCCCTGCTTTCAGCTAAGATCCATCTAACATCAGCTACAATATCCCTAGTACCACGACCCCTTCTAAACCCAGCCTGGACCTCTGGCAGTTCTCTGCTGATGTGTTGTTCCAGTCGTTTTTGGATAATCTTCAGTAGAATCTTGCTTGCATGTAAAATCAAGGATACTGTTCTATAGTTTCCACACTCTGTTGGGTCACCTTTCGTGGACCTTGGTCTTATGTTTCATGGGGCTCTGTGGGTCAGAGCTGAGGCCCTGGCACCTTAAGACAACAGCATCTGTGTCCACTTGTTTGCATGTCACCCGTGTCACTCTGAGTGCACTGACAGCATTTCTAGAACTATTTCATGCCATGCTGGAGGGCCGCTGCCCTGTCAGCCATGCCCACTCCATGCATTTTCTGAAGACGCAGCTTGTGTGCAGCCTGCTGCAGTTCTGAAGGGGCTTCAGGGATGCAAGCTGGAGTCTGACTCACACACTAGTGCAGTTCTACCAGACAGGCCGGTTGCTGTGGTAACAGAGGCTGTCGCCAGGTCAGCAGGCATCTGCTGGGAGGAGCCTGGGCTGGGCCTCCCCAGGAACCAGCCTGGGGATCGGGGCACCACTGTCCCCCTCCTCTGTCCTGAGCCTGGAGATGGTGCTGGACCTGAATGAAGGGACCACAAAGAGCCAGGTCCCCCTTAGGGGTGAGTACAAGTTGAGAAGTTCTGAGACCCTGTTGGGAAACAGCCAAGTAACTGCAGTGGGTGATGCCATCTGCTCAGCAGGGCAGGGTGCTGTGCCCGGTGATTGGCCACCCAACCCTCTGGCTTCGCAGATGGAGGAACTGAGGCACTGAGCAGCGGGCCTCCCTGAACTCTAAGCATCCTGGCAGCAGGACGTCACGTGGCCACATGGCTGCTTCTCTCTTCTGGTACCTCTCACTGGTGAACCCATCAGTACCTGGACAGTCCAGGAGAACCCCTAAATCAAGCTGGCTGATTAGTAGTCCCGAGTCCTTTGTGCCACATAACCTAGCCATCAGGCCTCAGGGTTAGGACACAGTTTTCTCCAGGAGCCTTTATTCCACTGGTCTAAGAAGGAGACCCAAGGAAACAATCTTCCTGCTACAGACGGCTGTATCTTGATGAAATGTCTGGAGCAGCTGCAGCCATGTGGGTACCTATCTGAGATGAATTAAACACAAAATGACAGTAGGAAGTAGCTAAGAGAA
>NW_006399967.1:4650545-4654419 GCF_000299155.1 Elephantulus edwardii
GGATGAACCAAAAGAATTGTGAAGACATGGAGTAGAGAAGAGGCTGGAGCCTCTGTGGAGACCTTCTTTTGGAGGAGACACAGCCCCTCATTCTTGTAGCTCCTTTGAGACAGGACTTGCTTGCTTCCAGCCGTCTCCAGAGGGGCACATATCTCAGATGTCCCCCCTCACCTCGAGGAAGCAGGACCTTGGTTTTCATCTGATCACCTGACCACACCTTCTCAGAGGCTGCTGAGAGGGTCTGACTTACGACAACCCTCAGTCAGGCTGTACTCTTTATGGGAGGACACTGACCACCCGTGTCCCCAGGAGCAGCTGATGTGGACCACTGGCCTTTGGTTTAGCAGTGTGCCTCGAAACGGGTCGTGCCATCGCGGTCCAGTTTCCCTTGCATTGAGATGTGATCATGTGAACAGGTGCCAGCCAATGGGGTGTGCGCAGGCTTTCCTTTAAAGACAGGAGTCAGCTCTCTCACGTTCAGGCCTGCATGCTGTCCACCCAGCCACGTTCTTCGTCCGCCCAGGCCAGCCCGCAGGGGATGCCCTCTGCTGCATCTTCAGCACCTTCACCCAGAACAATGCTAGACATTCTGAGGGCTTCTGAAGGAATTGGGCAGCCTCTCTTGCAACTCCTGGAGAGCAGCCGCTTGGTGACCCATCTGATCCTTTACAATATTGCTCACATGCCTGCAGTAGCCGCTGACCTGAGCCACATGAAGAACAGAGCAAATGTGCAAGGCCACCTCGGGTCTGAACTCAGCTGCCAGACCGCTTGAAAGGCTGCTATGTGGTGACTATTTCAGCAGGAGTCCTAAGAAAGCCAGGCATGGCACAGGATGGCCTGTGCAATATCAATGCCACAACCATGGCCACCCTGCCCGTGCCCATACTGTCCTGAAGCCACGGTCTGCATCATGACTAATCTGAATAACTCCACCATCCCAATCACAGCCATTTTCAAAGAAACGTGGTCAGTAAGATCTTTGGTGTGACTGCTCTGGACATCGTCAGGGCCAATACTTTTGTTGCAGAAGGGTTTGGATCTAGCTCAAGTCAACATCCCCATGACTGGTGGCCAAGCTGGGAACCTTCATTCACCTGATCTCTCTGGTGCACTCCCAAGGTGGACTTTTCCCAGGACCAGCTAACAACCCTGACTGGGTGCATCTAGGAGACAGGCATCAAGGTGGTGACGGCTAAAGCTGGAGCAGGTCAACCACACTGTCCAGTATCCTGGCACCTGGCTGGCCTTCTCCCTTGTGGGTGCTGTGAATGGAAAGGAAGGAGTCGTTGAGCGTTGCTTTGTGAAGTCCCAGCACTTGTTTCCCCTCACTGCCTGTGCTGGGGGAAGGGCATCGAGAAGACTTGGAGCATCAGCAAGGTCCCCTCTTATAAAGGGAAGATCAGGCGATTCCGGAGCTGAAAGTCTCCATCAAGAAAAGAGAGTGTTTTGTGAAGAACATGAGATGAGAAAACAGTTAAGAGAGCTCATGGTAGGTAGGTTTCCTTAATTTGTTAAGGCATCCTGTCACTGAAAAGCCATTTCAGATGCGTCTGTATTTTAATTTGCTTTGGTGATGTTTATTCTATTGACATCACCTTTTCCAAATTGCTGACTGGCCACTTGATCCATCAATAAAAGCAGGCTTTGAGTTTATTTAAAAAAAACAAAACACAACAACAACCTACCAGAAATAAACACGGGGTCAAGGGTCAGCTGTGGCCACTGTCAAGAGTCACATGGGAATTGTGTGGGGGCAGGGAGGATGCTGGTGTCTTGCAGGCTTTTTACCCTGTCATGTTCCACTTGGGGGACCTCTCACATCTGCTCAATGCTACTCTACATGGAAAACGGCAAGCTCAAGAGGAAAGACCCCTTTTTGAGCCAGGGGTCTTGCTGCGTACGCCTGGCTGTGTCCTCAGAACTGACTTCCAGCTGGCCCTCCAGTGAAAGGAGATGTCCCTTTTCTTCCCCACCCACAAGAGAAAGGTGCTTCCATCTTCATGAGTCAGCTCTGGGCCTGGAGTCCTTGGTGGCCAGATGGTCAGCCCTGTGCACCTGTCTCACTGGAAAGGTTGGGCATCTGAGACCACCACGAACGAGCAATGGCGGAGGAAACCTGGCTGTCCATTTCAAAATGTCACCATTCTCTGCTGGCACACAGGGTCACCAGAGGTCAAAATAGATGACACATTGAAGAATCAGCCATTGGAAACCCTGTGAAGCACAATTCCACTCAGACACCTGGGGGTCACCATGAATGGAATCTATGTCACAGAAACTGGTTTTGGTTCATTAAGTGTAAAATACAGAGCTGATTTCAAAGACTTGGTAGAAAAAGAAAAGAGCTCTCTCATTAGTTTCTATATTGATTTACATATTGAAGTACATTATCAGAAAGATTGTCCTAAATAAAGGATTGAAATTAAAAAAAACAAACAAACCCCATAGACGACACAGAACTAGTTAACCTGGAATGGCTGGCTGCAACCTGGTCCCTGAACGCATGGCCGGACTCGCACTTGCCCACCCAGCACCCCAGAATGCAGGCCTGGCACCTCTAGCACCCCAGAATGTGGGGCTTGACCTACCCCTCCTCACTCAGCACCCTAGAATGCAAGCCTGGTGCCCCCAAGCTCCTCCAATGCCCTTTCGGCTCTCAGGACAGCCCTGCATGCCCACTCTTGAACGGACACAGTGAGAGCCACTTCAGAGCAGGTGTGAAGACTTCGCTGCTTGGACAGGAGGGCACTTGGTCAGTGAAACCAGGATGTGTGGTGTCTATGCCGGGAGTGCCACTCCCGTGGAGTGTGGAGATTGGGACAGTGCTCTTGTCCTGCAGTGCCCAGGACAACCCTACCTGAAGACGTGCCCACTCCGAGACTACAAATACCCACCAAACGCAGGTCCCCAGAGGGAAACCCTCTGCTTTGCTCTCTGGTGTCCTCTGTTGTGCCTGCTGACTGATCCTGGGGTGGGCGACAGGAGGGCCCCAAGGCTGGCTCACCCTGCTCACGTTTGGTGCCCCCATTGGGAAGTATTAATCTTGGGGTGGGCAGGAAGCTTCGCTCAGGGTACATTGTCTCTTTACTCCTCACTGTCTGGGCTGAACTTCTGGGCATCAGAATGGCGCTCTGGACACTGAGCTGGCTCATCTAGCTGGGGAAAGTGATGTCTCACGGTGCTCGCTGGCCCTTTGTCCACTTCCAGGAACCTGTGTCCTTCAGGAACAGTCCTGTCGACCAAGGAAGCCACAGATGGTTATGGAGCGAGAGAAGAGACAGTTGTGAGGCGACTTTAGACCTGGAAGATTCTGCTGCACCTGGACATCACCACCCCGGCCCCTAATGTCCACCACGTCCATTTTCTCCCTGAACTTACAGTCACAACCCCTTCAGGGAAGTCCGACCAGTGCAACCTCAGGCCAGTGTCCTTCTCTGAAGCTTGCTTTCTCCTTGGTGAAGTGGGGGAGTCTCATCTACCATTAAAGCCTGAAGAGACAGGACCACTTGCTCTTGAGAGGGGCGGCCTCTAGTGGTCACTCCGGGGCACTGCTGCTTCCTCCGTCCTGCGAGGGAAGCAGCCCCATCTAGGTTCTTACCTGGGAAGGTGGACAACAGCAGTTCCACCCCTGAGCTCTTCCCACCTCGCTGCTAACAAAGCCCTCCTCCGCTTCTGTTTACTTTTCACATGGTTTGTTATTTCTTTTATTGAATTTCTGGTGTTATTTATTAACTACGGATACGTTGCAAATACGTTTTTTAAGAGACATAAACGTAGATTATACACATGGATTTCACCTGATGGTATGCATAGGAATCAGATCGATTACATCTGTGGAAAAAACCGCTGGAGAAGCTCAGTATCAGCTGTG
>NW_006399967.1:4655844-4657045 GCF_000299155.1 Elephantulus edwardii
AAGGTCAAGGACTGCAGCATTCAATATGGTTTGAGGTTCAATACCAAGAAGACAGATTCTCACCACTGGACAAATTGTTGACATCAGGATGGATGGTGAAGAGATTGAGATTGTTCACAGCTTTAGTTTGCTTGGCTCCATAGTCAACACTCTTGGCACCAGCAGCCATGAAATTAAAAGGTGTATTGCGATGGAAAAGTCTGATGTTAGGGACCTCTCTAAAGTACTGAAGAGTGATGGTGTCTCTCTGGAGACCAAGGTGCATCTGATACAGGCCATAGTCTTTGCAATCACTTGTATTGTGTCAGAGAGTTGGACAATGACTAGAGAGGATAGAAGGAGAATTGATGTCTTTGAGCTGTGGTGCTGGAGAAGAGTATTGAGTGTACCATGGACTGCTAAGAAAACAAACAGATTCATCCTAGAGAGGGTTAAACTGGGCTGCTCCTTGGAGGCAAGGTTTCTGAAGCTTTGTCTGACATACTTTGGACATGTTGCAAGGAAGGACCAGTACTTGGGCAGGGACATCATGCTTGGCAGGGTGGAGGGAAAGCGCAGGAGGGGAAGGCCCTCTATGAGGTGGATTCAGTGACTGGGGTAATCGGGATGGGTGTATCAAAGACAGTGCGATTGGCCCAGAATAGAGCAGGGTTTAGGGCTGTTGTACATAAGGTCGCTATGAGTCACAAGCAACTTGATGGCACATGACAACAACAACAACAACAACAACAACAACAACAACACTCCCTTGTGATTTTTCTTTGTTTACCTTCCCGAAGATTCTCAATAAATACACAGACAGGCATGGCTTGAGGCATTTCAGTCACAGAACTACTGGGGCCCTGTCTTTTATGCTCTCTGTTCTATTTCATTCTCATTTCCTGTCTCATTATTAATAATTATAAAAATACTTTACCCTCAGTCTATAACACTTATGTGCAACCTTGTTTTATGCCTGCCTTACCCAATTTTGACTCTAAAATCCATTGTCTAGATGTTGACTGGAAGAGATCTATATTGGTTCCCATCCCAGAGAAGGGTGACCCAACTGAGTGTGGAAACTACAGAACAATATCATTGATTTCACACGCAAGCAAGAGTCTACTGAAGATTATCCAAAAACAACTGGAACAGTACATCAGTAGATAACTGCCAGAAGTCCAGGCTGGATTTAGAAGGGGTCGTGGTACTAGGGATATTG
>NW_006399967.1:4657994-4663153 GCF_000299155.1 Elephantulus edwardii
GGATTGATTCAGTGACTGGGGTAATTGGGATGGGAGTGTCGGAGACAGTGCGATTGGCATGGGATAGAGCACGGTTTAGGGCTGTTGTATATAGGGTCGCTATGAGTCGCAAACGACTCAACGGCACATAACAACAACAACAAAGATGTTTTCTAAATTAAGGTGGGATAAATTCAGGACTGTGTTCTATCTCTCATGGGCTTGTTTACATTTTATTCAGTGTAGGGTTGAACTTGGGGATGAGGAGCATCTGGTGATGATTGGGGATGAGAAGTGGTCTGATCCCCAGCTGGCCCCTGCTCTGTTTCTGACAGCTGAGCTTGAGCTTCTCCACTGCCAATACCTGCACTTGTTTCCTTTGTAAGTTTCAGAGTGATATTTTGCTTTCAAATCTGAATATGTCTAGAGCTGGTCTGAGCCTTTTCAGGTCCAGGAAAGACAGGGTGAAGGGCCTCACTCAGACCTTGGACTCCAGTGATAATTTGAGAAAGACTGAGGAAGAAAACAGATCCACAGCCTTGTTTTTGGTGACACCAAGGCCATGGATAAGCCAAGCAAGAAGACAGGATATAGCAAGACAGTGTGGAGGGCACAGGGTGGAGCAGGAGGAGGACAGTCCAAATGAGGGGAGGACCTCCATGGCAATGGAAGTCTCCTGAGGGTAGAGAAGCTGTGGAGGATAGGGCAGTGGAGGATGGGGCACTGGGCGATAGGGAAAGGGTCAGGGGGAGATGAGGCAATGGGGGGAATGAAGCAGTGGGGGGATGGGGTGGGGGGAGATGGGACACTGGTGGACAGGGTAGTGGAAGGATGGGGCAATGGGGAGACAGGGAACTGGTGGTTAGGACAGTGTGGGCTTGGGAAGCGAGGATACTGAACAGTGCAGAGATGAAATAGTGGGAGATGGGTCACTGGCAGAAGGGCAGTGGGGGATGGATCAGTTGGGGGACTGGACAACGGAGGGATGGGGAAGTGGGGGACAGGGCAATGGGGGACAGAACAGTGGGAGGACAGGGCAGTGGGAGGATTGGAGAGAAGGAGGATGGGACAGAAGGGGTTTGAGGCAGTGAGAGAGAGAGCGCGTTGGTGTTCAGGGCAGTGGAGGAAATGGGGAAGTGAGAAGAATGGGAAAGTGGGGAACAGGACAGTGGGGGACTGGACAATGGGGGGAACAGGGAAGTATGTCCCAGTAGGGGTGTGGCTCTGATGTGAGTGTAGGCATAGCATGCTCATGGGTGTGGTAATGTGGGATGAAGACAGTATGGACCCTGTTCCTAGTATGTTCCCTGCTCTGTTCTGTCCAAGGTGACTGGAGAGTGCAGGGATGGAATGTGGACAAGAGGGGCATTGTACTACACCATGACAACTGTGGAAGCACTAGGGGTGTGGTGGGCACAGTGGGTTGTGACAGAGCGAAGAAGGTGAAGTTAGAAGAGATTATATGGGAGATTATAGTCTGAATCTTAACAGCAACAACCTTGCGTCTGAGGCTGCCGCTGAGGTGGACAAGAATGAGGTTGATGACACACTGGACTTCGGGGACCCTGAGTATAAAGGCCAGGATTCTGTGGATCTTCTGGACCTAAATCCCCAAGATGAGGATGATGTCCAGCTGGAGCTGGAGAGCCCCCTCAAGGGGGAGCCTGAGCAGGAAGTCACTGGGACACAGGATCAGGATGAGATCCTTTCCCATCTGCAGAGTGTCCAGGACAAGGACTTGGAGGAGGGGAAGATGCCTGAAGTGAGGTAAGTAGGCAGATAGTGAGGATCAGTATTGGGGTGGTGGCTTGGACACTGGGGGTCATGGCAGTGGATGGACAGGGTGATGGGAGATGGGGCAGAGGGGGAACAGGACAGTGGGAAATGGGGCAATGGTGGAATGGGGTAATGGTGAGATAGGGCAGGTGGAGGATGGGACAATGAGATGGAGCAGTGAGGGACAGGGCAGTGGAAGAGGAGGACAGTGGGGAATGGGACAATGTGGGTGCTGGGGTAGTTAGTGATAGGGCAGTGGAGGTGTGGGTCAGTGAGGGGATCAGTGAGAGGATGGGGCAGGGGTGTGGGTCAGTGAGGAGAAAAAGTGGTGGGGGAATAGGGCCGTGCAGCAGGGCAGCAGGGTAGAGTGAGGCAGTGGAGTGCCACAGGGTGTGGTGGAGTACAATGATATATAGTGAGGCATAGTGGTGTGTAGTAGGGTACAGTGAGGATGGTGGGGTGTAGAGGGGTACGACGGTACAGTGGGGCACGATGTGGTACATTGGTGAACAGTGAGGTATGGAGTGATACAGTGGGGTATGATGAGATAGATACAGCAGGGTATAGAGGAATACAGTGAGTGGTGTGGTACATTGGTATACCATGGCGTGTGATGGGATACAATGGGGTATGGTGGAATATAGCAGGGTACAGTAGGGTTATGACAGAGTCTAGTGTGGTACAGTGGGGTATAGTGGGACACAGTAGGTTATAGTGGTGTATGGTGGGGTACAGTGGGGTATGATAGTAGAATGTTGTACATTGGGGTATGGTGGGGAAGGGCAAGGGTACAATGGGGTGCGTGGGGGTACGGTAGGGTATGACAGAGTACAGGGAAGTCCAGCAGGGTACAATAGGGTGTGGTGAGGTCCAGTGGGATAGGACAAAGCACAGTGTGGTTGTACAGGGAGTACAGTAGAGTACAATGGGGTATGGTGGGGTACATTGATGTACAGTGGAGTATGGTGGGATATAAGAAAGTACATCAGGTTCTGGTGGGGTACAGCAAGATGTAGAGGGGTACAGTGAGAGCAGAGCAGCATCTTAACATCTGTCACTATCATCTGCATTGCTTGATGCTAGGAGGGGGCTGAGCTACCCCCTGGGGTCCAAGTGAGGTTCTGGGAGTCAAGGTGGTGGGCTGGATTGACAGATCCCCACTGGGCTTTGAGGCAAAAGTTGGGGAACACAGCCCACCCATAGATGGCCGGTGGTGGGATCTGCAGATTTCAGACATCTGGGGACATGTCAGGAGTAAAGGTTTGGGAAATGTTAGCAAGGTGGTCAGCAACCTTATTCACCATTGCCACAACCTGGGGGGATGATCAGTCTCCTGTCCACCTTAGGATGGAGAAGCCAAAAGTCAGACAGGTGACTTGGCTACACTCACACACCTAGGTCCTCATGACTCCCAAATTCTGCCCCAAAGAGGCATCTTTGAAGGGGGAGGGAGACCAAGGCTCTGGGCTCCCTGATACGTTGGGGTGTAAACACTGCTCTAGCCCAGACTGGTTTTCCTCAAGCCGACTGTCCATCAGCCAAGAGTTGCCAGTGCCCAGAGGCAAAAAGAAGAAAAGAAGAATCTTCGATTTGGCAAGACCCAAGACCAACCGGCAAATGTTGACAGACAGGTGAGGGGATAGGAATGCCAGCTATGGGGCTTAGGGCACAAAGTGAGGAAGCCTCTGGGGACCCCTCTGTACCTTCCCAGGGACCCCAGCCTAGCGTTAGTCCAGAGAGTTAAGAAGGATTCTGGGGAAGAGTGAGCAGTCAGGACACTGGAGGCGGGGCCCCTTGGGGCAGGGCCCCTGGTGGACACCCTGGAAATTTGGGGAGTGTGGGCCAAGGTATAGTCTCAGAGCAGTGGGGGCTGGACCTTCTCATCGCAGGGTGGGCTGCTGTCAGGGCTATGCCTGGATTTCCCCCTGCAAGATGACCTTGCATTTCTCTGTCTTCTGGTAAGTCTTGTCTCTGTTGCATGGGTGGATGGGCCAGGTGTCCAGAGCCCTTGCTGGAGCCCCTTTGTCCTCTTTCACAGAAAAGGAAGGGACTCACTTATATAAGTCTCATTCTTGGTTATACCTTGCCCTCCGCCCTGGAACAGGCTGTGTTCCCTATAATATACACTCCACCATCTTCTCCGCCCTGACCCCTGCAGACGGAGTGGCTCTCTGTTCCCGACTGTTTGTGGGTGGGGCATCCTAAGCTTCTGTTTCTGAGCAGGGCTCCCTCCAGCACCTTCCTCCTGCTGAGCCATGCCTGGTATATTCCAGGCCATCCATCTACTGGACGGAAAGATTTCTAGAAGACACTACCCTGTCCATCACTGTGCCAGGTAAGGAGAGTCTAGGAAGGGGGCCTCGCACCTCCATCCTGGGACCAGCCTGGTTGCTGGGGCCTTAGAGGATCTTCACACCTGCCATCTCTGAGAGTCTCTGCCCTATCTCTCAGGGGCCCCTGTGTCCCTGTGTTCCAGCATTCCGTGCTCTCACCTCTCAATGGTCTCTACCTGCATCTCACAACCCTGTCTGCACTTGATTTCCTGTGGGTTTCCATAGAGGAACACATTTCCAAGGGCCCCCTGTCTGAACCCTTCCTGTGCAAGGGGGTGGGTGCATTTCCCTCAGTTGAAGTGGGGTGAGAGTTTACACAAAGCCGCTTGCTTTCCCTCTACTAAAATACCCCACCTGTTACAGCTTTGGCTCCTTGCCTTCAGTCAAAGGAAATGTGTTATCTGTGGGGAGAAATGGTAGTGGTACCTGTGCTGAGCACCCCTAATTCCAGAAAAAGTCACTGTACCTTCTCTGGCCTCTAGTTTGTCTCCTGCATCCACTCTGGACCCTCTTCCCATGTTGGGTTCTGCTTTCACTACACAGCTTGCTCCGACCTTGGACCCTGCTATCACCCTGGGCCTTCATACCCAACCCAGGTCCCCATTCCCACCACACTCAATCTATAGACCACACTTCATCTTGGACCATGTTCTCACTATGGTACACAATTTACTTCAGGTTCCATTTGTACACTGGGCACACTTCTACCACGGGCCACATTTCAGCCCACTAGGGAATATATTTCTACCTTGGCTTTCAGACACGATATGGCTCATACTCCAACCATGAATCATTCTCTCACACTGAGATCTGGTCCAACCATGGACCAGCTTCCTAATATGGGAAATACTCCATTCATGGGCCATCCCCCTCCATCCACTACACTCTCATCAAGGACTGCACTATCTTCAAGGGCCACACACTGCCAAGGACAACACTCTCACATGGACCATATTGCCACCTTGGATCACATTCTTACCATAGACCACACTCCATCCATGGACCACACTCCCACCATGGACCACACTCCCTCCAGGGACCACACTCCCTCCAGGGACCACACTCCCACCA
>NW_006399967.1:4663458-4676247 GCF_000299155.1 Elephantulus edwardii
ACTCCCACCATGGACCACACTCCCTCCAGGGACCACACTCCCACCATGGACCACACTCCCTCCATGGACCATACTTCCGTCACGACCCTCATGTCCTCCAGGGACTCCACTTTCACCACCAGCTCTTCCTCCCATGTAGATCCTGCTTCCATCTTTCGCAGGACCTCCCACTAAGCTATGGGTGCGCTCTCTGAGGTGGAGATTGTGTAAGTTCAGGTTACTGGCTCTAGAGTGACTGGTTGTTTCCCATTATGCATAGAGATATCTGCCCGCGTGGAAGAACTGGCTCGGCCTAAGAGGTTCTACTCAGAGTATTACAACAACAACAGGTAGGGGTGTAAGACACTCTGAGCAATCACAGGAAACTTGTAAGTCTGAGGCAGCTGGACCCATGGACCACATTTGTTTGTGGGCAGGTTGGTAGTCCCCCACCTGGACATACTTGCTGTAATGGTGGGAGGAGGAAGAGTATTTGCAGCATCTGAACCTTCCCAAGTCAAAGAGATGATGAGACAATGCCTGCCTAGAGCTAATGCCTACATGCTTCCACCTTGCAACCTTCTTATCAGTTCCTGCATATTCTACTTTGCTTGGTTTGATAATCTGTATATTGATGACACAGAACTCAGAAACCATGCCTAGAGGGAAGTGCTTATTACAGAACAATGTATAGTTCAAGATCAAGACCAATGGGACCCACCCCAGGGCCATGATCAGGAAGCATGTGGACAAGCTCCCTTCTCCAGGACAGGGCAGCTCTCTCAGCTCCTCTCAGCTGTCCAGGACTCTTTGTGGTCCTGTCACTAGTAAGTGGCTCTACTATTAGTCCCTTTCTGGGCCCCTCACTCTCCAGTGTCACAGCCCTGACCCCATGGGCAGCTCTTGTAGGAGGCTCTGTTGTTTATCCTCCTTCCTTCTGTCTGAAACTTCTGTGGGGTTGGCTGCTCAGATCTACAGTTCTGGTCACTTTCAAAGCATGTCCCTCCCACCATGACTGTGAACTGGCCAATCTCCTCTCTGCTGGCCACAGACACTTTATTTGCATGGAAGCCTGTTATCTCATCTGCACAGTCAGTCCCTGCGAGATGCAGACCAATCATGGGGCCAACTGTAGCTGAAGACCAGCCAGAAAATACAGGTACACTTGGGAGGCATTGTGGTTTAATCCAGACCACCTCATAAAGGAAAGATTGCAATAGAGCAGATGAAAATTATCTCACACAGTACTCTGTGACAGCATCATGAAAACGTTTGAAATAATGTAAAAATTTTAAAAACATGGTAGAGAGGCACAAAGAGAGCGCATGCTATTGGAACAATGGCACCATGGACTTGCTTGTCAGAGTTGCCACAGATCTTGAGTTTCTGCAAATGCAGCACCGAGGAAAAACAGTAATGCAAATTGCACGAAAGCCAGGTATGCCTGGATTGCAACGCCAGGGGCTTCCAGGAACCACCACCAGCCTGAATGAAAGCTGCAGCCCTGCTGGGCACAAAATCGGGGCACAGCGAACGCCTCCTGACTCGGGGGTGGGGGTGAGGAATCTCTCAGCTGTTTCCCCACAGAGCCAAGGCTGTAGCCACAGAAATGTCACCATGCACACCAAGTGCAAGACACGTGTGAGTGTCAAATGAACAGAAAGCCCCAAGCCTGAGGCAGTTTGTGTCACTACCATGACAACTCTGTTCTGTTGGCCCCACAGAGCTGGCAACTATAAGGTGCATTTTTTATGTACACTTATGATATATTCCTATTGCTTAGAATTTTCTTGCTTTTTGAAAATGAACTTTAGAGTTTTTTTGGGCACAAACTTTATGACATTTAAAGGAAAATCTAACTGGGATAAATGAACCAATATCTACCCAGTTCTCCCCTCTCCAAATTACTGAGGAGCAATGATGTCAGTTTGAGGACTAACGTGCATCTGAGTGAGACCATGGTTTTTCAAGTCACTTGCTAAGCATCTACAAGCTAGACAATAAATAAGGATGACAGAAGAAGAATTGATGCCTTTGAGCTGTGGTGTTGGAGAAGAGTACTGAACATTTCATGGACGGCCAAGAGAACAAACAGATATGTCTTGGAGAAAGTACAAAGTGCTCCTTGGAGGCAAAGATGATAAAGCTTTGTCTCATGTACTTTGGACATGTTGTTAGGAGATAGAATTCCTTGGAGAGGGATAGATTCTTTGCTTGGGAAGATGGAGGTTCATTGGGTGAGAGAAAGACCTTCAAACAGGTGGATTGACATAGTGACTGCATCAATGGACTTGAGTGTGTCGGAGATGACAAGGATGACACAGGATAGGATAGGGTTCGGATCTGTTGTTCACGATGTTGCTATGAGTTATAATCAACTCAATGACACCTAACAACAACAACAACAACAACAACAACAACCACCACCACCTAGTTATAAATAATTTTCACCTCAGAGATGTGGACAGGAATGTTCTTTGTTGCATTCTCATCTATCTGTATGCACAATATCTTTGCATTTTAATAAGGAATTGTGGTGTTTGAGAACAATCTAAGCTGCACTTCAACAACCTAAAATCTGCGAACCAATAACACACATAGCCTGCTTGAACAGCTACAACTGAGGACACAGACAAGAAGGACCACAGACCCACTGCTGCCCAGCTGGTAGCCTTCATAATTACATCCCAACTTCAGAGACCTTCCGTGTGCACAGAGACCACTTTGTGGTCAGGAGCTGCCAAGCTCACTCCAATCCTCTAGCACCCTCACAATCTCTGCTGTGCTGAAGTCCGCTGTTGGAGCCACCGGGAAAGTTTGTTTTATTGAGGATCTTATTCTGTTTTTCTAACCCTTCACCTTTCTAAATATGGTGTCCTTTCCTAAGGACTGGTCCCTCCTAACAATATGCTCAGAGTGTGTGAGATGAAGTCTCCCCATTCTTGCTTCTAAGGAACACTTCAACTTCACTTCCTCCAAGGCAGACTTGTTTGTTCTTTTGGCAGTCCATGGGATAGTCTCACAAACACCACAGCTCAGTGGCACTGATCCTTTGGTCTTCCTTGTACGTTGTCCAACTTTCACATGCATATGTTGTTTAGTTTTTAAGTGCCATCGAGTCTAGTATGAGTCATGGTGACCCTATGAATGAAAAATCTGAACTCTGTTCTATCCAGCACCATCCTCACACTTCCTGACACACAAGAGCCCATTGCAACAGTCACTGCATCAATTCACCTGGTTGAGGGTCTTCCTCTCCTTTGCCAGCCCTCCACCCTTCACAACAGCATGTCCTTCTCTAAGGAATAGCCAGCCCATCCTAGCAACATGCCCAAAGTTTGTGAGTTGAAGCCTCATCATTCTTGCCTCCAGAAAGCACTCTGGTTGCACCCTCTCTAAGACATAATCTGTTTGATCGCTTGGCCGTCCATGGGATGTTCATTGCTATTCTCCAACACCACAGCTCAAAGGCATCAATTCTTCTACCATTCCTATTTATTGTCCAGCTCTCAGAAGCATATCAAGTGATTGAAAAGAGCATGGCCTGAATCAGACACATTTTAGTCCTCAAACTGACATCATTACTCCTCAATAATTTAGAAGGGTTCCCAACTGCAGATTTTCCCAGTGTGATGCATCTCCTTATTTCTTGACTGCTGGTACCAAGGGTGCTATTTGAAGATCCAAGGAAGATGAAACTGTAGACAGTTTCAGTCTCCTCTCTATCCATCATGCTGTTGCCTATTGTCCCAGTAATAAGAATCTTTGTTTTCTTGACATTGAGGTGCATTCCATAATCTTCTGCAACAAGTGCTCCAAGTCCTCCTCACTTTCAGCAAGCAAAGTTGTGTCATAGGCCAGCACATATGAGTCTACCTGCAATCCTGACATCATACACCTTTCACAGAGTCCAGCTTCTCATATAATTTGTTCAACAGACAGATTGAATATGTATGAAAAGAGAATACAACCCTGACACACTCCCTTCTCAATTTTAAACCACGCATATGAAGCAATGAAAAATACTCTTGGGCTTTAAAGTGAAATATTTGGTTATTAGCATTTTAAATAGGTCTTTGATGGCAGATTTGCCCAATATAAATCTCGTTCTCTCTTGACTGCTGTTACCAAGGGTGTTGCTTGTGAATCTTGATAAAATGAAATCCTTGACAACTTTAATATTTTCTCTACTTATCATGATGCTGCCTCTTGATTAGATGGTGAGAAATTTTGTTTTCTTGATGTTGAAATATAACCCACACTAAACATCATCTTTGGTCTTCTTCAGTCAAGGTTTCAAGCCATCTTCACTTTAAGCAAGCAAGAGATGTTCAAGTGAACAGACCCCTAGAACTCATAAAATGAACTTTTGCTTTTGAATCTGAGCCCTTATTTTAGGAGGCATGAACCACTCTTACTAGTTTCATGTGGCAGCCATGGGGCACACACTGGGCCTTTTGGGTCCAAATCCTCATACAAGCTCCTGCACTTTGGGGTGGAAAGGGCCTGGAAGGAGCTGCCCCCACAGTGGAGGGTGGGGAGGGGCAGATCATGGAGACAGCCATTTATTTGCTCATGGAAATGGAGAGAGTTTGGAAAATGGGCAGCTTTGTCACTGAAAATTCTCAGGGCCCTTCTCTTAGAGGTCTGTTTATAAACCCTTTTTTGGCAGTGCTTTCAAAATCCCCACAATCCTGGGGTCTTTCTTATCACCAGAAACAGAAAAGAACTGAGAGAGAGAAATCACACATCCAAACAGAGAGAGAGAGAAACAGAAACACAGATACTCAGAAACAGTCATAGGCACATATAGACTGAAACACACAGACACACATAGAAACACTCAGGAACACTCACACTCACACACACACACACACACACACACACACAGATGGCATGTTTACAGAGACACACAGGAAAACATGCACATAGACACAGACACACAGAGATGACATACATAAGACACACACATACAAGCAGAAATGTACATACACAGACATGTACACAGAAAACATACACAGATAGATCCAGGCATACACACAGAGACACACAAAAGCACAGAGATGACACACACAATACACAGAAACATAGAGATACTCACAGAAACAGAGACACATAGAAACACACACACACACACAAACATACACACCCAGAGACACATAGAAATAGACACATACTCACACAGAGGCACACGGAGAAAGACACATAAAGAGGAAAGCGCACTGTATGGGGACCACCAGGTCTGACTTTTACCACCTTTACAAAGGGGTACTGTCCCCATCAACAACTCAAAACCAATTCCTATGAAGTCGAACGTGCCCTCCATGTTCCCACATCTTTTTCTACTCATCCCAACACCAATCTTAACTTCTTTAGTGGGTCCAAAATTTTATGTGATAGCTCACAGACCACACAGAACCATATTAGGGAAAAAGTAAAAAAACGCAGTATAACAAGGACTCAAACTAAGGCTGTCTGAAGGCCGCGAGGAGGCGAGCTCTGTGCAATACTGTGGTGGGCCATCTTTCAACTTCCTCTGTGAGAAAAATCCTGCTGAAGATAATTTTCAAAATGGCCAGAGAAGTACACTGAGGCCACATGGGAGTGGGGTAATTCTGCCAGCTGGCTGTGCTCGCACAGGGTGGTTCCCACAGTATTTATGTTTACAATATATCTTAACATTATAACATAGAAGAAATGTCATTATCCATCAAATATATCCAAATAAACACAATTTAATACACTTCATCCCCAAATTTTATCATTTGATCTCGAGTATCATTTCTGTTGACACGGCCATATTTTCCAACTATTAAGCCTTCTTTGTTTCCAACTTTTGCGTTCTGATCACTGATTATTATGCACATTCAATCAATTTCAGACTGCAAAAATTAGTAGAAAGCACACCACTCTTCTTCAGCTTATTTGCAGCACAGCAGATCTTGTGATTGTTCAAAATAGCCAACACTAGTCCATCTCAGCTCACTAATGCCTCGGATCTCAATCTTCACACATTTAATTTCTGTTTTTCATAAGTACAGTTTTCCTAGATTGATACTTTGTACATTCCATGTTCCAGTTCTATTATTGATGGCTATTTGCAGTTACTTCTCTGAGTCTTGCCACAAAAGCAAATAAAGGACCTTCATTGGGCAAAAGCTTTAGTCTGTCCCCATTATTCTTGTAGACTCTACTTTGAAGGGCAGCTCTTCCTCAGTGGCGTTTTGGGTGACTTCTTGCCTGAGGTACTCATCCTCCAGTACTATAGCCAAAAATATACTTCCATTACCTATGGTTTTTGAAGGCTTGTTATTTTGTAAATGGACACCTAGTGCTTCTTAGTCAATGTTAATCTGGAAACTTTGCTGAAACCTGTCCCTTTTGGGTGACCCTCCTGGTATTTGAAATACTGGTAGCAACTTTCAGCATCACAGCAACACACAAGGCACCACAGTAAACTAGACTGATCCAGATTGACTGATGTGTGGTGACTCTTTTAATAGTCCATGGTATTTTTCAGTATTTTTCACCCACTCTATGATTCAAAGGCATTCATTCTCGTTCAGTGTTGTGTATTTCGTTGTCCAACTTCCACATGCATATGAAACAATTTAAAATATCATGGCTTTGGCCCTTAAAATTACACCCTTGCTTCTTTAATACATTAAGGAGATCTTTGGCAGCAAATTGCCCAAATCAATACATCCTTTGCTTTCTTGATTACAGCTTGTACAGGTATTGATTGTTGATTCATGTAAAATGAAATCCTTGACAAGCTCAATTTTTCTTCATCTGTCATGTTGTTACCTGTTGATCCAGTCGTGAGGATTTCTGTTTTCTTTATTCTAAGGTGGGATCCATGTTGGAGGCTGCACTCCTTTGCTCTTCACCAAATTATTCAAGTCCTGTTCATTTTCAGAAAGCAAGGCCCTGTCATCAAATGTTGTTTATTAGTCTTCTTTCAAGCCTAATACCACATTCTTCATATTGTTCAACTTCCCAGATTGTTTTTTTATCATACAGATTAAAATACATATGGTGAAAGAGTACAACTCTGATGTATACCTTTCTTGATTTTAAACCGTGTAGTATATACCCTTGTTTTGTTTAAAGAACTGTTTCTTGATTCATGTATAATTAAGTGTTCTGGAATGCCCATTCTTCTCAATGTCATCCATAATTTATTATTAATCACATAGTTGAATGTGTTTGCATTCAATAGGACACAAGTAAACCTCCTTTTGTTGTTCTCTGCTTTCAGCCAAGATCTATTTGACTTCAACAATAACGTCCTCTGAGACATGACCTTTTATGAATTCAGCTTAAGTTTCTGGCAGGTCCTTGTTGATGTACTGCACTGCTGATTTATTGTAATCTTCAGCAATATTGTGCTTATTATATTGTTTGATAATTTCCACATTCTGTTGATCCTCTATTTTTTTAAAAATGAGAACAAATCTGTATCTCTTTCAGTAGGTTGATATTTGTCTTCCAAAACTTTATGATGTAGGTAAGTGAATACATCCAGAGCTGTACCTGTCTGTTGAACACCTCAGTTCTATCAATTACATGAAACTTGTTTCTGCCAATGCTTTCAGTGTAGCTAAGACCCCTTCCTTCAGTACCATTGTTCCTTGGCTGTATGCTACTTTCCGAAATGGTCCTATATCGACCAACACTTTTTGGTACAGTGACTTTGTGTATTTCTTCCATCTTACTTTTATACTTCTTGCATTATTCAATATATTATCTATATAATCCTTCAGTATTGCAACTCAAAGCTTAAATTTTTCCTTTAGTTCTTTCAGATGAAAAAGGCTGAGTGTCTTCCTCCTGTTTTTGAATCTTTTCTTGTTTCGAATGATGTGTATCTTCTTGAGCTACTCTTTTAAATCTCCTGTCTACTCTCTATATTTTTTCCCTTTGCTTTAACTTCTCTACATTGAAGAACAAGTTTCAGAATCTCTTCTGACATCCACTTTGATTTCTTTTTCTTCCCTTTTTAATGACCATCTGCTCTCTTCACGGATAATGTTCTTTATATCATCCCACAAATGGTTTGATCTTCAGTGATTAGTGTTCGATTCATGAAGTATATTTTTAAAATCGTTTCTAGGTTCAGGGAGGATAAACTAAAAGTTGTATTTTGATTCTTGTGGACTTGTTTTAAGTTTTCTCAGGTTCAATTTGAAATGAGGTCGTATTCATATTAACAAAGACCATTTTTAGACCAATCCTGAAATATAATGTGAGCAACAGGATAATATCAATACATATACAAGGAAGACTTGTTAATACCACTATCATTCAAATATATGCACCAACAACCAGAGCCAAAGAGGAGGAAATAGAAGATTTCTACCGAATTTTGCAGTCAGAAATTGATCGGATGTACAACCAAGATGCATTAATAATAGTGGTTGACTGGAATGCAAAAGCTGGAAATAAGAAAGGATCAATATTTGGAAAATATGGTCTTGGAGAAAGAAATGAGGTTGCAGACAGGATGATAGAATTTTGTATCATCAATGGTATATTCACTCCAAATACCTTTTATAAGAAACACAAACCACACATGACATGTACCTCGCTTGATGGTCTACATAAGAATCAGATTGATTACACCTGTGGAAAGAATCATTTGTGGAGAAGCTCTATATCCACTGTGAAAACTAGGCCAGGTGCTGATTGAGGAACAGACCATCAACTACTCATATGCAAAGAAAATGCAATCAAATCCATAAGAACCAAAATTTGACCTTGAGCTTATTTCACTGGAATTTAAAAACTATCTCAGGAATAGGTTTAAGGGCTTTGGCACTAATGAACGAAGATGTGATTAAAGAGTGAGGGAGGATATCTAGAACATTATCCATGACAAATGCAAAATGTCATTAAAAAGACAGAAAAGGAAGAAAACATGGAGGTGTATGTCAGAAGAGTTTCTGAATAATGAATGACAGCTCCAAAAAGCCAAAGCAAAGAAATAAGGAAGTTAAGGAGTTGAACAGAAAATTTCAAAGGACAGTTTGGCAAGACAAAGAAGATTATTGCAATGGAATGTACAAAGAGCTGGAGTTAGAAAATCAGAAGGGATGAACTCGCTCAGCATTTCTTAAGCTGAAGGAACTGAGGAACAAATTCAAGCCTCGAGTTACAATACTTGCTATGCAAAGAATGTTGAATGACTCAGGAAGCATCAAAAGAAGATGGAAGGAATACACAGAGCCACTATAGCAAACAGAACTGACTGACACAGAAGACATTCATGACACAACATGATGAGGAAGTCAAGTTACTCTGAAGGAATTGGCAAAAAACAAGGCCCCAGTAATTGATGGCATATGAGTTGGCATATTTGAACAAACACATACTACCATGTATGTGCTTACCAAAGTACAGTCCACCCTATGAGACCCTTGGGAACTCTTGCAAACAAGTGTAAGGGTATTGTTACAGTTGTTTTCTCAGGAATTACTTCTGCTTCTGGTACTCAGAGCTGCATCCCTTGACTTGGGACTACAGCATCTGGCAAGAAGAAAACAATTTCATGTAATGTAGTGAAAAATTGTATAGTAGCATCAGCATCTTCCCCTACAGTGTCTTCTCCAGACATCCCTGAGAAATATAAGGATCTGGCCAATGGTGAGTCCTTTAGCACCTCTCATATTAAGTGTGAACACACACTCTTGAATGTGTGTGAGCCAGCCCTTCATAACCTTATCCCTCTGTGATTTATATAACAAATGTTTCAATTGCCCATTCCAATTATTTATCAGACAATTACTCTGAGGGTGGTAGACAACATGGTGTGTCCATTTAATATGCTGTTTCTGCACCCTGTGGGCTGTAAAGTGTGTTCCTTTGTCTGAGGAAATATAACTTGGAGGATCAAACTGGTACAATATTTTTGTTCCAGTCCTTTAATCATGTTTTTGGCATTTGCACCAGTTACAGGATATGCAAAGCACAGTCTAACGTAAGTATCTATTCCTGTGAGGACCTATTTGTAGCCACATGGTGCCACTGGAGTCATATAATCGACTTACCAACTATATAATCCTTCTTGATGTTGGGGGAACAGAAAGGCCTTCATTGAGTCACCCAGACTCCATATTGAATCACACACAGATTCACAGAACAAGCATGCATACACAGAAACACACACAGGTGCACACACAGAAACAGACACACATCTGCTTGGCTGAGCAGGTGGTCTAAAATGTGCATGTCTCTTAGGACCACACCCATCTGGCCAATCGGTCGGTCCACCTTGGAATTCCAAGCATCTAATCGCTTGAGGGAACTGGCTGCTCCTAAGATCCGGAATAACATCTGGAATATAAGCATGTCTGAGGTAAGACCCTTGCTCTTCTGCAGACCTCGCCCCACTTCCTCTTGGGAGGCCACAGCCGCACCAAAACGCCAGCTGGGGAAGGGGCTGTTCAGCATGCCTGACTTGACAAATGTGGCTGTCACATGTTCTTTAAAATTTGGGATTTAATACTACTGTTGCATTGAAAAACAAGGAACTCATGCAATATTATTCAAAATGGGTGACCCTGGAGGACATTATGCTGAGTGAAATAGCACAGTCACAAAAGGACAAATACTGCATGGTGCCACTGTTGTAAAATGAGGCTGACATCAGAGTGGGGGTAAGTCTGAGAAAAAATGGATAAATTATGTTTACTGCATTGAAGCCGATAAGGGAGAGAACAGTTTAAAAAGAATATATTTTAGAGCATTATGATTATCATAAGAGTTTGGAATGAGGTTTGCAGAGTGGAGTATACTCAGGGTGAGGATGGGAGGGAGTGGGAGGGACTGTATACCAATGAGGGAGTTCTTCTTTTGCTTTTAAAGAAGAGTGAACTGGGGGTGGAGGTAGGGTGGGCAGGGGAAAAAGTTAAACAATGAATGAATGAATGGAATTCCACAATCTCTGTAAATGTTCATTGAAATTAATAATAATTTTTTAAAAGTTAAAAAAAACCCCAAAAAACCAAACCTTGGGATTTTTCTGAACAGCAAACGGTCAGGTTTCTCCAGCAACTATCTCTTGGGGTCTGTCTGCTGTCCTCTACCCATGCTTGGCCATTCTGCCTCATTTTCATAATTTTTATATTTGATGACATAAACAGACCCATAGAACAGGATTGCAGTGTGCTATGATTTTAATATAAAAGATGGCATACTTTTCTTGATTTGTTCCTGGACTTTAAAATTTTTTTTTTAATTTTATTGCTTTTTTGTGCGTGTACCATCAAATCAAATCTGACTGGTACAGGCGGAGATTGTCCCTCCTTCTCCAGTACAGCATCTGGTGGATTCGAACCACATACCTCTCGGATTGCAGTGCAGCTTCTTGCCACTAGGCCACCTGGACTTTTTTAAAACAAAACAAAACACAGTGATCCATGTAGTTTCATCTAGAAAGTGTATTTTGACTGCTGCCTTGTGTTTCATCCTGAGTGCGCTGAGATTATCCAGAGCCTGGGTGATGGGCATATAGTGCTTGTCAGAGTCTGCCATAGCAGCCGCTGTGCTCACATCTGGGCTCAGCGGAGATCGGGGCAATCAGGTGTGTTGAAGGTGGCTGGCCCCACTAACTTCCTGGGGAGGGACAGAGAGCCACTCATGACTGATTATCTCTCTGGTGTTGTTTTCCAGTTCTGACACGAGCCATCTCCCACAGCTCTCTACTTTTCTGCAGGGTTTGATAATCTCTTGCAACGGCTGCATAGAACTCAGATGATACTCAGAATTTTGGGGTTTGTTAGAGAAGCAATAGGTTTTAATTGTTATTAGGTCTGTTGAGTAGAGTACAATCCATAACCACTCTGTAGATGACAGATCCGGACCCTGTCCTATCCTGTGCCATCCTCACAATTCCTGACACATAAGAGCCCATTGCAGCAGTCACTGTGTCAGTCCACCTGGTTAAGAGTCTTCCTTTCCTTTGCCAATCCTCCACCTTTCCCACCATGATGCCCTTCTCCAAGGAATAGCCCCTCCTAGCAACATGTCCTCATCATTCTTGCCTCCAAAGAGCATTCCAGCTGCATCCTCTCCAAGACATATCTGTTTGTTCTCTTGGCTGTTCATGGGATGTTCAGTGCTCTTCTCCAACACCACAGCTCAAAAGCGTCAATTCTTTTAATGTCATTTTTATTTGTCGTAAAGCTCTATACATAGCAAGAGATCAAAAAGACACACTTTAGTCCTCAAACTGACATCCTTGCTCCTCAATAATTTGGAGATTTCCCTGACTGTAGACCTTTCCAGTGCAATACTTTGCTTGATTTCCTGACTGCTGGTACCAAGGGTGTCGACTGTGAATGCAAGTAGGATGAACTTGCTAACAGTTTCAATCTTCTCTCCATCTGTCATGCTATTCAGTGGTAAGAATCTCTGTTTTCTTGATGTTGAGATGCAATCTGTATTAATCGCTGTATTCTTTGATTTTATGCAACAAATGCTTTAAGTCCTTCTCACTTTCAGCAAGCAAAGTTGAATCATCCGCACAAGGAAGGTTTGATGAGTCTTCCTCAAATCTTGATGCCACATTTTTCTTCATAGACTCCATCTTCTCAAATAATTTGCTTAGCAAACAGATTGAATAGGTATGGAGAGAGAATACAATCCTGGCACACTCTCTTCTTAATTTTAAACCATGTAGTAATGTCTATCTGTGTTTCATTGACTATGCAAAGGCATTTGGCTGTGTAGATCATAACAAACTGTGGCTGACTCTGAGAAGAATGGGAATCCCAGAACACTTGATAGTTCTAATGCGAAACTTATACT
>NW_006399967.1:4678697-4683804 GCF_000299155.1 Elephantulus edwardii
GCAGGGTTTCCTTGCTCTGTTCTGACAACTTTCAGGATTCTGGTCCACGTATAGGTTTTGCATAAATGCACTCTAGTGTTCTGGGATTCCCATCCTTCTCAGAGTCAGCCACAGTTTGTTGTGATCCACATACTCAAATGCCTTTGAATAGTCAATGAAACCCAAATAGACATTCCTCTGGTACTCCCTCTAACATTAGCTATACTATCCCTAGTACCATGACCTCTTCTAAACCCAGCCTGCACATATGGCAGTCCTCTGTTGGTTACAATTAAGGATGAGAAATCCTCCAGCAGAGTTATACCATCAGTCCTAAGAAGGACAACCTCTTCTTGTTGCACCCTCAGGTAGGCCTCTCTGGCTCTTGGCCTTTCTTGTCTCTTGTCTGTGGGTTAGCCCTAGCTTCTAGGACTGTTCTGCTCAAGCAAGTGTCACAATAAAACTACCTTGGTTATTGTTGTACTCCTTGGGTGACCCTACTGCTACTGAGCAGGGAGTGCCCTAGACCCCGCAAATGGCCTCGCACAGGCCATAGGACTCTAACTGATGGAAGGCACTAGAGGAGAGAAGGGTATTCAAGTACCAAGGCAGCACAGAGTACAGCAATTTTAGTGTTTCCTGTGGAGCACACTGTAGTGTCTGGAGCATAAAAGGATAGGAGGAAGTCTTTCATTAGAATAAAGGCATGAGAAGAAAGAGACAGGAGGCAGAAATTAGGGTAAATAGTAATGGTAGTAGAGTGGAAGGTACATCCCAAAGGGACGGACCTGCCTCCTTGAAAGGACATAAGGAGACAAGTACTCTCCACCACCAGCTTGTGAGGCAAATCTCTATGGCTCATTCTCTGGGCAGACTTTGGGGCTTGGGCCTTAGCCCACGAGACAATGCCATGGAGAGTTCAAAGTTTAGTGGGTAGTTCTCCTTCTGGTTTCTGTTCTCCGATGTTATTCAGGCCAAAGTGTCCACTTCTTCTGACATCATTCACACCCTCAAAGTAACTATTTCCTTGTGTGCAATGTCTGCTTCCTGCTCTGATGTAACTTTTTTCTTCCCCATTTCATCACCATTGGGCCACTTGGCAGCACCATGATAGATGGAGAAGAGATTAAGATTGTTAGCAATTACAGCTTGCTTGATTCCACAATCAACAGTCTTAACATCAGCAGGAGATACTGGTCCTTGGAGAAGGACATGATGCTCAGAAGGGTGGAGGGACAGCACAGGAGAGGAAGACTCTGAATGAGATGGATTGATACAGTTAACTGTGGCAATGGGGATTGATGTGTCAGAATTAGTGAGACTGGTTCAGGACAGGGAAATGTTCAGAGCTGCTGTATATAGGGTTGCTATGGGTCACAGGTGACTTGACAGCACATAACAACAACAACATATTATATTAGTTGTTTTTTATTTAAGCCTCTTGTTTAGAGTCAAGACATCATGGAGGGCCTTTGTATTTAAAAGTCAGTGGTTATTAAATTTTGGAGGAACATTTTTCTAAATGTTACAGCACTCTTCTATCAATTTTCTGTACAGAGGTTACCAGATGTTGCTGTGATGCTGAACCTTGTGCCACTGGGGTGTCAAATGCCATAATGGTTACTCATGATGGACAGTGTTTTGTGGAGCTCCCAGTTTAAGGCAAATCTGGAAGCAGGACTGGCATCCACTTCCTAAACAACATGTCTCTGCAAACTCTGAGAAATGACGATAGTTGTAGAAAGGCTTCAGGTCTTGTGTTCATTGAGTCCTGCTCAACTCAACAGCAATCAACAACAACAACAACAACAACAACAACAATCCTAATAATCTTTTTTATGACATCAGTGGCAATGAGTTTCTATTTTATCAAGCATGACATTTTTCTCCAGGAAACCCTTGACGACGTCACACTTTGACTGTCATGATGTTGCTTATCAGTCCAGTGGTGAGGACTTTGGTTATATTTAGGCCACGGTGTAATCCATACAAAAGGCTATAGCTTAGGGTCATTTGCACATCACAGCATTTCCAGCAATCAGGAAATCAAAAGACAAATTGCTCTGGGAAAATGTGCTATCAGGGACCTCTCCAGAGTACTGAAAAGCAATGATGGCTGTTTAAAGACTAAGGTGCACCTGATTCAGGTCATGGTCTTTACAATTACTTACTATGCATCAGAGAGCTGGATAATGACTAAGGATGACAGAAGAATCGAACATTGAACATACTATGAACCACTAAGAAAACAAGTAAGTCAGTCTTATAGAGGGTGAAATCAAGTTTCTCCCTGGAGGCTAGGATTTTGACCAAGAGGGACAAGTCCCTAGAAAAGGACATTATGCTTGAAAGGGTGGAGGAACAGCACAGGAGAGGAAGATCCTAGATGAGATGGATTGACATGATGACTAGGGCAATGGGGTTAGGTGTGTTGGAGTCAGTGAGACTGGCTCAGGACAGGGCAAGCTTTAGAGCTGTTGTACATAGGGTTGCTATGAGTTGTAGGTGACTCGATGGCACATAACAACAACAAGCATATCAGAGGATGTGACTAAGTCTTCCTTCATTCTTAATGCTGTGTACTTCTTCATATAGTCCACTGCTCAGACTTACTTGCTTAGCATACAGACTGAATAAGCATGGAGAAGAGCCCTGATACTCACTCTTTCTGATTTTAAATCATGCACTGGCCCCTCGTTCTATGTTTTAGTCAATGTATAGTTTCCTTATGAGCACAACGAAGTGTTTTGGAATTTCTGTTCTCAATTTTATCTATAATTTGTAATGATCCACACATTTTAACACCTTTGCATAGTAAACAAACAAACAAACAACCCAACAAACATCTTTTGGGTATCTCTACTTTCATTTCAGGCAAAATCCATCTTGGCTACTAATGTCAGCAATGATATCCCTTCTTCGTTGTTCTCTTCTGGATCCAGTTAGGGTCTCTGGAAGTTTTCTCTTGATTTGCTTTTGCAGCTGTTTTAGAATTATGTTCCGCAAAATTCCATTTTCATGTAATATTAATGATTTGGTTTTTATGTGCTGTCAAGGTGTAACCAATTCCTAGGTGACCCTCCTGTGGGTTTTCTGAGACTAAGTCACAGGGACAATCACTCAGTTTTCTCCCTCAGAACAACCAGAGGATTTGAATGACCTGCTTTGAGTTTGAGGGCACAACTCCTTATCTACTTGAGTCTCCAGAGCTCCATATGAGCAGACTGTTTGATGATCTCTACACTGTGTTGGATTATCTTTCCTTGAAATGGCACAAATATGGATCTCTTCCAGTCAGTTAACCAGGTGGCTGTCTTCCCCATTTTTTGGCAGAGATAAACAAGAACTTCCAGCCTTGCATCTGTTCGTTGAAAGACTTCCGTTCACATTCCTTAAGTTCCTGGAACCTTGTTTATGCCAATACTTTTGGTGCAACTTGACTTCTTCATTCAATGCCACCTGTTCATGATCCTGAAATGGCTGAATGACAGCTAGTTTTTTTCTGGTAAACTGACTCCATATTTCTCCCATTTTCTCTAGATGACTCTTGCATAGTTCAAGATTTTGACCATAAAATAGATTAGTTTTGAGTTGAAAGCTTGATGTTTTTCTTTAGTTCTTCTAGCTTGAGAAATGCTGAGCATATTCTTCCATTTGGGTTTTCTACCTCTTGGTCTTTGTATATTTCATTGTAATATATTGTCTTCTCAAGCTACCTTTGAAATCATCTACTTTGTAACATTGTGATTTTGATGAATGTTTATAGAAAATGTTTATTTTTCATTCAACAAGTTAAATACATTTTGTTTTGTGACCATAATTGCAATTTTTTTGAATTGTTTTTCTTCTTTTATTTATTCATTGTTGTACCTTTTGTCCCACCCTCCCTACCCCCTCACTCATCCTACCCCACAGATTGTTCCAGATTTTTCTCATACTTATAATGCTTAATCATATATTCCTTTCAGACTGTTCTTCCCCTCATCTGTTCTATTGTTCATTATATATCCACTCTTTCCCCATTATCTCCCCAACCCCCTCATGTCTGTCCTATTTTCTAACAGTGGTGTCATGCAGTAATTGTCTTTTTGTGACTGAGATAATTCATGCAGAGTAATGTCCTCGAGGCTTCCCCATGATATGTTTTGGTATTTCATTGTGTGGATGGACAATAGTTCTTCTATCAATTCATTTGTTGATGGACACTTCGGTTGACTTCCATCTCTTTGCTGTTGTGAATAATGTAGTAATAAACATGGGTGCACATACATCTGTTTGGGTGGCAGCTCTGCTTTCCTTAGGGTATATTTCCAGAAGTTAAATTGCTGGGTCAAACGGTATTTCTATTTCCAACTTTTTGGCAAAGTGCCAGACTGCCTTCCATAGTATTTGTACCATCTTACATTTCTATCAGCTGTAAATAAGAGTTCCAATCTCCCCATAATCTCACCAGCATGTGTTGTTTGTTGCTCTGTTGAACTTTGCTATTGTTGCTCAGACTTTCTTTGAATTCTTCTTTGTAACTCTTACTTCATCATTTCTTCCATCCCTTCCTTCATCATGGTGTTGGAGAAGAACCTTGAATATCTCATGAACTGCCAAAAGAACAAACAAATCTGTCTTGAAGGAAGAGCAACCAGAGAGCTCCTTAGAGGCCAGGATGGTGAAATTTTGTCTCACTTTATTTGGACATATTTTCAGGAGGAACCAGTCTTGGATAGAGACATCACACTGGGAAAGACTGAGGCCTGGTAAAAGAGGAAGATCTTCAAAGAGATGAATTGGTGCAGTGGCCACCACAGTGGCCTTGAGCACTCCAGAGATCATGAGGATAGTGCAGCGTTCAAATAGCTGTGAGTTGTAGTTGACTTGATGGCATTTAGCAACAACAACAACACTTCATCAGAATGCCTTCTGACATCCATTTTGGTCTTTAGTTTCTGTCTTTTTAATAATATTTTTTTTCTTCATGTTTGATGTCTTTGGTGTAGTGTTACAATTTGTCTACTTTTTTAATTATTAAATTGTATTAATTTAATAAACATTTGCAAAGACTTTGGGTTTTCATTCATTCATTGTTGCACTATTTTCTCTGCCCTCCTCCCCAGTTTGTTCTTCTTCCCCCCCC
>NW_006399967.1:4685602-4687650 GCF_000299155.1 Elephantulus edwardii
TAGAAATACCTAATCACATATCTCTTTTAAACAGTTTTCTCCCTCCTCTGTTTCAGTGCAGTATACATTATTGAACCCATATTACTCAGTCTCTCCCCAACCCCAAGGTCAGTCCTCTTTTACAACAGTGGCACCATGCAATATTTGTCCTTTTGTGACTCTGATATTTCACTCAGCATAATGTTCTCCAGAGCCAACCATTCTGAATAATATTGCATGAATTCCTTGCTTTTCAATACAGCATAGTATTCCATTGTGTGAATATAGCACAGCTTCTCTATCCATTTGTTTGTTGATGGGCACTTAGGTTGTTTCCAACTCCTTGCTACTGAGAACAAAGCTGCAATAAACATGGGTGTACAATTTGTCTACTTTTTAATTACTAGTGCTCAGTGAATCCAATCTGCCCTTGAGATGGTAACTAAACTCAAGTGAGATGATGTTGTTGTTGTTATGTGCACGTAAATCACCTTCAACTCATAGCGACCTTATGCACAATAGCTCTGAACCCTATCTTATCCTGAGCCAGTCTCACTGACTTTGACTACCTAACCCCATTGTCCAAGTCACCAAGTCAATCCATCTCATTCACCGTCTTCCTATTCTGCGCTGTCCCTCCACACTTCTGAGCATGATGCCCTTCTCTAAGGATTGGTCTGTCTTGGCCACATACCTAAAATATGTGAGACAGAGCTTCAGAATCCCACTTTCCAAGGAGAAGCTTGGTTTCACCCTCTCAAAAAGAAAAAAAACCCCACCCAGATATATTTGTTCTTCTGGCAGTCCATGGTGTGTTCAATACTCTTCTCCAGCACCACAACTTGAAGGCATAAATTCTTCTTCTGTCATCCTTAGTCTTGTAGGAAAAACAAAGCCTCAGGAATTGCTGGGATACTAATTGACATATTTCAACAAACAGATGCTGTTCTGGATGTGCTTACCAGGTTGTGCCAAGAAATCTGAGGGACAACTATCTGGCCAACTGACTCATCTTTATTCCTCTCCCCCTCAAAAGGTGATCCAACAGAATGTGGAAATTATTGAACAATGTCACTAATATCCCACACAAGCAAAATCCTGAGGAAGATTATAAACAAATGACTAGAACAGTGCATTGACAGAGAACTACCAAAAAATACAAGCTAGGTTTAGAAGAAGCGGTGGCACCAGAGACATTATCACCAATGTCAGATGGATCTTGACTGAAAATAAAGAGTACCAGAGAAATGTCTATCTGTGTTTCATTGACTGTGCAAAGGCATTTGACTGTGTGGATCACAACAAACTGTGGCTAACCTTGAGAAGAATGGGAATCCCAGAACACTTGATTGTGCCATATGAAACCTATGCCTGGACCAGGAGGCATTTGTCAGAATAGAGCAAGGAAACACTTTCTAGTTCAAAATTAGGAAGGGAGTGCATCAGCGTTGAGTCCTGTCTCCATACCTTTTCAGTCTGTATGTGGAACAGATCATTCAGGAGGCTGGACTTTATGTGGAGTGTGGTATCAGAATTGGAGGAAGAATCAACAACAATCTGCGTTATGCAGATGATGACAGAGCCTTGCTGGTCAAAACTAAGGAGGACCTGAAGTGTTTGCTGCAGAAGGTCAAGGACTGTAGTCTTTAATATAGGTTAAAGCTCAAAGACAAAGATTCTCACCACTGGGCCATGATAGATGGAGAAGAGATTGAGGTCGTTAACTGCCACACCAACTCCAAGGGAGTCTGTGTGACAAAATCACCCAATTGAGGAGAAAACTTCAAGGAAGTCAGCCTCTTGGAACGTGTGCTTTCTCCATGATTGTTCTTGGCCTTTTTGTAATTTATCTTTTATTGTCTCTTTGTGTTTTCTATGTGGGATAGGGGGATAAGGCTGTCCTTTACACAAAGTGTTTTTACTAAAAGTTTGTTAGATGTTCCTAGGAAAGAACTAAATGGAGGTGACGACTTTAATACACAAACATTACCTCTGGTTCTTTTAGCATTACTAAACTTTTCAAGAATAATATGATTTTAGGGGAATCCATGGATGCATTATAACAAGAA
>NW_006399967.1:4689268-4690950 GCF_000299155.1 Elephantulus edwardii
TTGTTAGCCATCTGAATGTCGTCTTCGGTGAAGTGCCTGTTCATATCCTGTGCGAATTTAGGTGATATTATGACCCAAAACATCCTTTGTGTGAACCTAAACCCCTTTATTGAGATAGTGATCACCCCTGGAATAATGGAAGGAGTAAAAGTGTTGTCTTTTGAATGAAAATAAATAATATTGTAAATTCAGCTAAAAATGTAAAATGTATCAGCTTAAATTTAAAATGTAACTTTTTTCACTTTGTAACTTTGTAACCCAAACAAATTGGAAAACAGGTCTGAGAACAGGTTTAAGAGAATGTTTCAGCGAAAAGCCATTGTCTACCAAGCTCTCCAATTACCAAGGAACTGTAACCATAAAAAATAGCTGTCCATGCTCTCCAATTACCAAGGAACCGTGACCATAAAGAATAGCTATGTGCAAGAAAATAATGTAAACTTTATTCTTACTTTTGTTGTTTTTATTGTTAAGCCCCTAATTGTAAAAACGGGATATAAATGTATCATGCTAAGTGCAAAGAATGAGAATAACTTAGAATTTAAATCATCAGATCACTTGACTGTGTGTCTTGTGTTCTTTCACCGTCCCTCCGCCGAACTTCTACCCACCTTCGTGTTCCCTCTTCGAGACCCTAGACCCCAGGTTTGCAGCCCCCGAGTGCAGCAGCCTGCGGCAGTTAACAAGTTCAGCTTGCTCAGTTCCACAGTCAACACTCTTGGCACCAGTAGTCAAGAAATCAAAATACAAATTGCACTGGGGAAGCCTGCTGTGAGGGACTTCTCTAAAGTACTAATGACTAATAGTCTAGAGACTAAGGTGTGCCTGATCCAGGCCATGGTCTTCCCAATTACTTGCTATGCATCAGTGATCTAGACAATGACTAAGGATGGCAGAAGAAAGTGAGATGTACTCAAGGTGTGAATAATAACAAATTGTGGCTAACATTGAGAAGAATGGGAATCTCAGGACACTTAATTGTACTCAAGAAAAACTTATACATAGATCAAGAATCAGTATTTTAAACAAGATGAGGGAATACTACATTGTTTAAAAGAAAAAAGATGCTGGGGTTGTGCCCTTTCTCCATACCTGTTATTTCCATATCATAAGCAAATCATTGGAGAAGCTCGATTATATGAAGAAGAATGAAGCATCATGGTTACAGTAAGATTCATCAATAACCTGGCTTGTGCAGATGGCACAATCTTGCTTGCATAAAGTGAAGAAGACTTGAATTGCTTTCTTCAGAAGATCAGAGACTACATCCTTCAATATGGGTTACATCTCAGCATCAAGAAAACAAAAATCCTCACTACTAGACTCTCCTGGACTTATTTTAACCTCCTTCAACTTATACTTGCATATGAGTGATTGCTGATTTGTTCACAGTTGCTCCTAGCTTTGTTCTAGTTGAGATAGATAGATAGATAGATAGATAGATAGATAGATAGATAGATAGATAGATATCTGGGGAGGTTCACATGTTGTTGGAAAGTGCCATTTGTTGAGTCAACTATGACTCATAGAGATCCTATGAACAAAAACCACTTAGGTCATATCATGATCTCTGTCATGCTCCAGCCCATTGTCATAGTCAGGGTTATTGCATCTTGTTGAAGATCTTCTCTATTGCCTCCTCTCAACTTTTCCCAACATTATGTGGAAGATCTATTAATAAT
>NW_006399967.1:4694590-4734564 GCF_000299155.1 Elephantulus edwardii
GGTTTAGGGCTGTTGTACATAGGGTCGCTATGAGTCGCAAACGACTCGATGGCACATAACAACAACAACAACATGTCTGTTTTCAAGGACTGGACCTTCTTATCAACATGCCCAAAGTATGTGAGATGAAGTTTCATTATCTTTTCCTCTAAGGAACACTCTGTTTGTGCTTCCTTAAAGACAAATTTGTTTGTTCTTTTGGCAGTCCTTGAGATATTCAGTACTCTTCTCTTAACACCACAACTCGAAGTCATCAATTTGTCTTTGGTTTGAAAATGTCGTAGCTTAAAGAGGTCCTTGAACAGCAGATTTCTCCAATGAAACACATCATTTGATTTTTTTGGCTTCTGGCATCTTCTATAGTTTTTGGTTGTGGATAAAAATATAATGAAATAATTGACAACTTCAATGTTTTCTCCGTTTATCTAGTAGGATGTCACCTGTTGGTTCAATAGTGAGAATTGTTGGTGTTTGTGGGTTTGTTTGTTTTCTTTTTTTTTGCTTGTTTGTTTGAGATGTAATCCATATTGAAGGTATATTTGCAGTCATTAAGTCATTGGTCTTGCAAATTTTGTCACAGCATAGTTTCTATCACTAAGGCTGTATTTTCCAGCTAACAATTGATCCTCCTCCTTTGTTTTCAAGTTTCACATTTTAATCACCAGTAATTATCAATGCTTCTGAATTATATGTTGGATCAAGTTCAGACTTCAGTGTTTGGTAAATTTTCATTTCATACAAATTGGAACCACGGTTTTATTAACTGGTATTCTTTGTAGGCATATGGATCTATTCTACTATTGACAGTATTGTACTGTAGAATAGACCTTGAAGAGCGTATTTTTCTGATGGTAAATATGATGCTGATTTGTTGCTGTGTATTATTGAGTCAGAACTAGCCCATAGTTGGCCCTCAGCAGGTTTTCAGAAGTAGTGAATCACATGGAAGGAGACCATTCATCTTTCTTCTATGGAACAGCTGGTGGATTTGAACTTTATACCTTTGCATTAGAGAGCTCTGGTGGCCTAGTGGCAGGAAGCTGTGCATCACTCCTGAAGGCACACAGTTTTAATCCACAAGCTTCTCTTCAGAAGAAGGATGATATCCCTTCCCATGCAATTTCTGAAAACATGTGGGAGGATCAGCTATGGGTCAGGTTCCAACTGGACAGCACACAACAACCTTAGCATTGGCAGCCCGGGCCATGTATTTGTGCAACTTATAGTGGTCAATATCATCCATTCCAGTTCACTAATGGCAAAGATATTGATCTTCTTTATGCATTCCATTTCATTTTGGTAATTTAGAATTTTCATAAATTTATAATAAGTAAGTCCCACATTCCAATTATTAATGGATGCCTTCAGTGATTCTTTCTAGTTTTGAATTCTGATGCACCAGCTAATAAAAGTCCTGAAGGCTTTACTCCGTCCACTTCATTAGTTTCAACTTGACTGTGAGGAGGGATCTCTGGTCTGTGGAGAGTTGTACTATTTACCCAGAAATGGCACCTCTCTGGTAGTTCAGATTCATTAGTGATTCTGTGGGAGAAAGATGGACAGTCTCTTCTTGAGTGATTTACAGCCTCCAAAACCCAATGGAGGCTTAGCTATGAGTTGGTCCCAACTCAATGGTGATAAATTTTACTTTGAGGTGGTGTTTCTTCCTCAGCTGTGTTTTGAGAGCCGTCTCTTGGAGTTCATCTTCTGGGGCCCTCAAGTTCCAACAGTAAGTGACCTGAGTGCCCTACTCCACAAGTGTCCTGCCCAAAAGTACTCAGCTCTCTCCCTTGCAAGTGGAGAAGCCCGCTGTATGGTCTCCTGGTCCTGCTGTCTCTGCTGTTGCTTCTGTCTCATACCATCCTCAGAGTTACAGTTAATGTGCTGTCTCTGTCTCCTGGACCCAGGAGGTTCCCAGTGCAGGTCCCCTTGGTTTAAAGGACACACACTGGTAACACCTCTTCTTTTTAATGGTAGTTAGCACTCCTCCCCCCTTAGTTGCAGGTCCCAGCCCCAAGAACACATTATTTGCATTATTAGCAAGCTGTCCAGCCCCCTTGGCTGTCCATAAACATCTTATCCACACATTCTCACTTGATCATTTGGTGGGAGTCCAGGACCGTGGTGAGAAAGGTAATGTAACAGCAATTGTTGCTGTATAAGCAGCAGGGGCAGGTGAAAGGAGCCATGTCCATGGGTCTCTACAGCTTGGTAGGTGTCACGTTTACATTTGTGTTAGTGTATGCTGTCAATATACCTATGCATATAGCAAAATAGGCAGGATACAACGTTCTGTAAACTTCTTTCATAGCCTATAATTCTGAGGGAAAGTTACTGGTCTTAGAGCCTCAAGATCATCGTCTTGGGAGACATCAAGGTCAATGACAACACATAGTCCACACACAATGCTCTCCTTTCTAGATAGGTGAGCAGCCTCTGGGGTCTTGAAAGCTTGTGAGCATTTAAGATGTAAATGCTGGTCCCTTCTGTTCAAAACAAAGAATGAAGAAAATAAAAGATGTATAGGAAGATTCTGTTCAAAAGGTGAACGGTCCATGCAAACCTCAACATCGTGATGCTGAAATGAGAACTAGGTGGCGCCTAGTTACCACCAATGACGGCTTTGAAAGGGGTCACAGTCAAAGAGTCTGCTTATGGTGGCGAAATGTGCAACAAAGCTCAAAAACATCTTACTCGTCCGATAGAGACTCATGTTGTGTTAGGTGCCGCTGAGTTGAGTATGACTCTAAGTGAACACAGACCTGAGCCCTGTCCTGTCTTGTGCCATCCTCACCATCTCTCTGGCACACTTGAGCCCATTGCTGCAGTCACTGTGTCAATCCACCTAGGTGAGGACCTTTCTCTCTCTCGCTGACCCTCCACATTTCCAAGCATGATGTCCTCTAAGGAACAACCTCTCCTAACACCACGCCTGAAGGATGAGATTAAGCTTTATCATCTTTGTCTCCCAGGAGCACTCTACTCTGGTTGCACTTTCTCCAAGACACGTCTGTCTGTTCTTTTGGGCGTCCATAGAATGTTCAGTGCTCTTCTCTAACACCACAGCTCAAAGGCTTCCGTTCTTTTTCTGACATCCTTATTCACTGTCCAGATCCACAGCAAGTGATCAGAAAGACCATGGCCTGATCAGCGATCAGGGATTAGTCTTTAAACTTCCAGCCAAACAGTGGGCAGGCCTGTCAGGCAGACAGTAGCATGAGGGAGGCACCCACACTTTAGAATAATCACCTGAGGATCATGAGGGTAGCATTTGTCCAGGGGTAATGCCAGAAGGCAAGATGGGGTAGGATAGAAGGATTTCTGGAAAAGAGAACTGCAAGGAGGGAGTAGGGAGAGTGTGGTTACATTGAAGCGATTGTAATTAACATGTAAAGCAACATGTGTGTGAAAGATTGAATGGAAAACCATCTAACTTTGTTAACTGTTCACGCAAATCACAGAGAAAATAGGCGAACAAACAAACAAGAAGCAGTCTCGCCCCACTGCCCTGAGACGGAAGTGGGTGGGCTGCTGTCTGGCAAGAGCATCCTTTCTCCACTCTCTGCACTCAGTGGTGCTGGGCTTTTCTGCTCCTGGTGTATTTGTGGGCAGTGCCATCTTGTTGTTGTGACTCATAGTCCTGTATGTGTCCGTAAGATCATGTGTCTGATGGTTTCTAGTGAGCCCTCGTGTGCAGTGGCTAAAGTGACAACTACAATGTTGGCAGTTCAGGTCCACCAGCCCCTCCATGGGAGAGAAAGGAGGCCGGCCGGCCTTGGAGGGCCAGGGGGCAGTCCTGCCATGTCCTGCAGTGTCCCCGTGAGTCAGAACAGATGTGCATTTCCGTTGTTTCTCTAATTGTGGAGTTAGAAGATCTTTATTTGTATCTTCATTTTTATGTGGAAGGAGTCTGGTGGCACAGTGGGTACATGCTGTGCAGTTAGCATGACCGTTCCAACCCAGAGTGGCTCTGCAGGGGGATGGTGTGGTCATCTGCTCATGCAGAGACAGCAGCCTGGTGGATGCTATTCGTCCAGCAGTGACTTGATCACACATTGAGGCAGCAGTCTGTATGTACAACGTGAACATAGCAGAATAACTTTTCCCTGGGTGTCAGCATGCTTGGCTGTTAACCCAAGGACTAGGAGTTCTAGCTTTCCCACAGACAACCTGGAAGAAAAGCTGGTTGTCCAGTGAGAACCCCCGAGAACACAGCTCTGCTCTAGCACCACAGGGCCCCCTGGGGACAGTCAGCTCATGAAGCAGTGTCTTTGTGTTTTGCTTTGGGGTCTTTTTGCTCCAGGGACCTGTGAGAAATCTCAAGCTGTTTTCTTCCCTCTCTTCTCCATCTAGATGACCCAGGTGTCCAGGGCAGCCCAGACGGCCACCCCCAGTCCACGGATCCTCCAACTGGCAAAGCCCAGGCCCCCAGCCACCCTGCTGGAAGAGTGGGACCCCATGCCAAAGACCAAGCCACATGTGTCGGACAACAGTCGCCTCCTTCAGCTGGCCAGTGAGTGAGCTGTAGAGATGGCTTGCATGGTATCCCCACATCCTTCCCTTCTGGCAATGAACTTGACAGATTGGACTGGAAACCCAGTCCCTCACTGCCTCCCTTAACAATTATCCAAAGTCCTGTGGGCAGTTTACAGCTGGCTATGCAGGTGTGCCACAGAAGCGGAGATTAGAGAAATCGTGGTCCCTAATCACAGCTGTCTCTACTAGGGTCTCCTGGCAGTGCAGCAGTACAGGAGAGAAAGTGGGGGTGTAAGAGATAAAGTTGGGGTGCAGCAGAGAGATCTGGGGAATAGGAGATAAAGCTGGGCTGCAAAAGAGAAATCTGAGGAATGGGAGAGAAATTCAGGGTATAGAAGATAAAACTGGGCAAATGTGAGAATTGGGGTGCTGGAGAGAAAGCATGTGTACAGGAGAGAAATCTGGGGTGCAAGAAGAAAATCTAGGGTAAAGAAGAACATGGAAAGTCCATGCCTTTTGAATGGTCTGGATCAGGTTCCTTGTCCTTTAAATAATTTTCCTGAGGCTGTGAATCTTTCTGGGAAGAGATTGGCCGTCTGTCCTCCTCAGAGCAGCTGGTACATTCGAACCACTGACCTTTCTGTTTGCAGTGTCTGCTCCATGCACCGTGCTCTGGGTTCCATTCTCTACTGAGGCACTGGGGGAAACAGTAAGCTGTGGAAAGAAACGAAGGGCCCTCTCCCCAGCTTGAAGGATGTGGTCCCATCTGTCCACCAGATGCAGATGACCTTGCTGGATTGGAAAGTTCTCTTGTTTACTGAGAAGCACCAAGCCAGTGCACTGACCATTGCCCACTGACTGGTAGTGAAGCCAAGACACACTGCTGCAAGGTGGAGCTCAGGGGACTCCTGCTGCTTACTGCTGCCCCTTCTTGCCCCTTCCAGTGCCCAAGGTCCTGTCGGAGAAGTGTGTACCCGACCGCAACCCCCACTGGCAGGTGCTGGATGCTGCCAAGAAGGCGGTGGCCAGTCCCCGGATCATCTCCCTGGCTAAGCCGAGGGCACGTAAGGACCTCCATGAGGATTACAACCCGTACCACATCTCTCCAGCTTCTCTGGTTGCCCGGGCCTCGCCTCGCCTCAATGAGCTCGCCATCCCCAAGAGCATCACCAGAAAAGTGTGACTGGCCAGGCGCCACAAGGTCGTTTCCCCAGTAAACACCCCTGTGCATCCACCTGTGTCCGTGTCCACCTGTGGGTGCTCTGTGGGGAGCAGGCAGGGCTGGGGGCCAACATTCAACTTATGGTCTGTACATCCCAGTTATTTCCCAAGCCATCTTCACTGGCTAAAACTCTCCCTCCAAACCTCTTACATCCAAAACTGCCCCTCCAGCTCCTTCCTGGGCCCACAGGCATCTCAAACCCTGAGGGACACCAGTAATGAACCCTGAACACCAGCAGGAGCCCTAGTGATGCATTTATAACGTGTAGTGTGGCTACCCAAGAGGCTGGAGGTTCAAATTCACCAGCTGCTTCTTGGGAGAAAGATGGACAGTCCCCTCTCAGACAGATCCACAGCCCCGGAAACCCACAGAAGGCACTGCAAGTGTACTCATCTCCATGACGGCGAGTCATGCCTGCTACGTGGCCTTGTTGATCTGGGGAGGCCCAACAAAGAGGTGACTGTAACTGTGCCCATTTTACAGGGAGAAATTGAGGTCCAGAGACCTTGGGAGAAGACCATAGTCTTTAGACAGCTGTTGCAAATCACCATGAACTTGGTGGCTTATGAGGACACCTCCATCCCGGCCGTTTGGGAATCAGTCCCACTGGGCCTGGGAAAGCAGGGCTGGGCATGTTCAGAGGCTCCAGGCTGTGTGTCCCTTTGTGTTCTCAGCTTCCAGGAGCAGCCACAGTCCTTGGCTTGTGGCCCTTTTGGAGCTTCCCACTCTGACCTCTGCTTCTGTCCTCTCTTGTGAAGTCAAGGGCATGTGGTGCCTGCAACAAGGGTTTGAACACAGCAGCAACCATGAGGATGGTGCAGGGCCACTCTATCTGCCAGGATTGGCAGGCAGCAACACCCTCCACCCCCCTCCCAGAGCACAAGGTGTGGGTGGTCCAACTCTCACTGGGCCTGATGCTTCGAAGGCTCATCGTGCTGGAAGGCTAGGTTGGTGTCTATCATCTCTGCGTGAGGGACTGTGAAGTGTTTTCCATCCATGAGCTGATGGGCGCTCTGGTCATTTCCACTTTGGCCACTGCAGACACTGCCACCATTTTTTATGGCAGCCTTACTGAGGACTGCATTCTGGACTCTGTCCTAAAACACATACTGTTAGAATTGTTCAAAAGTATATATTGTATATTTTGTACCTGCTCCCCACCCTGAGTTTACAGGACCCATCCAGGAGCTCGACTGGGAAGCCTAGACTTCCTGGACCCCTTCCTGTCACTCGCTGGCCACATCTGTCCATCAGCTGAAGCTTTAACAATGACCTCTCCATCCCACCCTCATCACCACCATGTTTCCAGGGTCAGTGCAGCTGCCGCCCTCCAGGTGTCCCCGGCTCAGTGTGGGGCCTGTACTCTCGGTCACTAAGGGATGCCCTGCCCAGTAGCAAGGTGAGCACACATTCAGGGCACCGACCACATGGGGCATTGAGCTCTGCAAGACCCATGATGTCCAGCAGACAGGACACAGGACACTTAGCAACTCAAAGGAAGGGAGGCTGGCTAGTCATTAGAAAAATCATTACTATTTTGTATATTTAGTATTATGATACAAATGTTAGTTTTCTTTTGAACTGATTTGGCATAACATAACTTCAGGGTTAGTTCTCTCTCGTCGACCATGCAGGAGCATGTCCAATGAAGTCTGCTGTTGTGGTGTCCGTTCTGACTCACAGCAAACCTCCAGCTGGTTTCTGTGTGTATTTCCAAGAGAGGAGATTGCTTAACTTTTCCCTGCAGAGCAGCTGGTGGATTTGAACTGCCAACTCTGATTGGCAGCCCCATCTGTTAAGCACTGCATGATGAGGCTCTTTAACGACGTACCAGTGAAAACAAAGCAAACGGAGACTGAAGAGTAGTGTCCTAATCATGTGACATATCTGATCCTGATCTGTGCAAATGAACCACAATGTGTAACCAAAATGTGTCTTCAGACTGAGGCACCTGCCATCTGTGCCCTGTGCGTGGTGATGGTCCATCCACCCAGTGAGCAGCAGCAGTGGTCCAGGGGTTGTGTGTTGGAGGAGTGGGGAGTGAGAGCGCATGCCTGATTATTTCAAAGTGGAAACACTCTGGAGATCTGCAAAGGGCCAGCCAACAAGCATCATACAGCAAGACAAATTATTACTCCCTGCTTTTTGTGTATGTTTCTCTTGACAATCCCAGGCCTGAAGAACAAAATCACATGCTGTAAAGAGTTTTTTCATTTACTGATTTTCAAATACAAATTTCAGTGTTAATACAAAAATGAGAATGTAAATTTTGTGTCATAAGTATCACTTATAAATTTTATTTGAGATCATTCAGCTTTTTACTATAGTAGAACCAGATTGAAAAAGTGGTATAATTGTATATCCAGGTTAAATGAAATAGCAACTACTAAGTGGAGTGAAAAAAAAAAGAGAGAGAGAGAGGCAGAAGATGAAAACAATTTGTGAATCTTTAAAGGTATTTCCAAAATTAACTTTGCTTTTGAATGTGACAAGCCTTGAGTTTGACAGATGTGAGCCACTGTCCCAGCACCGGCAAAATCACTAACCGTTAGGCACCGCTGAGCGGGCGTGAGCTCACAGTGACCATGCTCGACAGTGCACAGCATCGCCAGGTCCTGTGCACCCTCACAGCTGTGTCTGTGTGTGAGTTCACTGGTGCAGCTACTCCCTAAATCGTTTCATTCAAGGTCTCCTCTGTTCACTGACTACCTTACCAAGCATGATGTCTGTCTCCTGAACTAGAGAACATGTTCCAAGGATGTGAGATGAAGTCTCACCATCCATGCTTCAAAGGCGCCCTCTCGCTGCACTCCTTCCATGGAAGAAGCCCCTTGTACTTTCTTGTATTTCTCCTTCTGGCAGGCCAAGGCATATTCCATATTCTTCACCAATTTCATAATTCAAAGACATCACACTTGGTTTCCCTTATTCATGGTCTAGCTTTCACATGCATATGAAGCAAGAGCTCTGGTGACTTAGTGGTAAGGAATTACCCCACCAACCCAAAGGTATACGGGTTAAATCCACCAGCTGTTCTGTGGGAGAAAGATGGATAATCTCCTCCCACACAATTTATGGCCTCTGAAACCTGTTGTAGGGTCAGCTTCCACTTGACTGCACAGAACAACAACAGTGGCTTCAATCAGGAACACCTTAGTTTTTATTTATTTTTTACAAAGAATATTTATTTATAAAATAAAATTGTTTTGTGATTTTAACTAAAGTTTATAAAAAGTTGGATTTTCATTCATTTATTTTTGCACATTTTCTTCCCTCCTCCTCCTCTCCCAGTTCACTTTAAAAAAAATCAATTCATTATTTTGACTTCTTCCCCTTTGAAAGAAAAACCTGAAGCTAGAGGAGCAGAGTGACTGAAGAGATAACTCTTGGTTTTCTGAAGCTGTGGACTTGGATTGGATGAATTGCTGGGGATTTGGAAAGAAAGATGATGAATTTCAGCTCCTCTGGCATGCTGTCCCAGGACACTAGTGTTCCCACTAACTTATGTGGTTTTTAAACACATTGGAAATGAGGTATCATTAAAATAAATTTTGATTTAGTCATAAAAAATATTGATTTATTGTCACACAATTTCCTCCCTACCCCAGGACACTTTGCAATTTGCTTCTTATTCTGGACTGTTGTCATAAAATAATGCCTAATAATATATTCCTTTTAAACATTTCTTTCCTTCAACTGTTTCAATGCAGTGTGCATTAGCTATCCCATCTTTTCCTATTTCACCCAACCCCACATGTCAGACCTGTTTTATAACGGTGATGCTATGCAGTGTTTGACTTCTGTGACTGAGATAGTTCACTCAGCATAATGTCCCCTGAGTCACCCATGTTGTGGAATGCTTTACAAGGCCCTTGATTGTCAATGCTGTGTAGTATCCCATTGTGTGAATATACCGTAGTTTTTCTATCCATTCATTTGTTGATGGGCACTTGTGTTGCTCCCATCTCTTTGCTACTGTGAATAATGCAGCAATAAACACAAGTATGCATACAGTTCTTTGGGTGGCAGCTCTGGTTTCTTTAGGGTATATTCCCAGTAGTGGCATTTCTGTGTCAAACGGTATTTCTATTTCCAACTTTTTGAGAAAGTGCTAGAAAGCCTTCCAAAGTGGTTGCACCATTTTACACTCCCACCAGCAGTAAATTGCATGTTTCATCAATTTCAGAAATTTCAGGTAAAAATTCTCAATTTCTTCCTCTTTGGTGCTAGATGTAGGAGCATATGTTTGAGTAATAGTTGTGTTAACAGGATCTTCCTTGTAGACTACGCAGATGTTTGACTATGTGTATCATGACTAACTGTGGCTGATGCTGAGAAGAATGGGAACCCCAGAACACTTGAGTGCACAATGCAGGAACCTATACCTGGATCAGGAGGCTGTTGTGTAAAGTAATTCGGGAGCGCTGCGTGGTTTGGAATTGAGAAGGGTGTGCATCAGGGTTGTGTTCTATCTTCGTACCTGTTCAGTCTATGTGCTGAGCAAATTATCTGAGAAGTTGGATTCTATGAAGAGGAATGTGACATCAGGATTGGAGGGAAACTCATCAATAACCTGCATTATGCAGATGACACAACCTTACTTGCTGAAAGTGAGGAGGACTTGAAGTGTATGTTGCAGAAGATCAAGGAATGCAGCCTTCAGTATGGATTGCATCTCAATATCAAGAAACAAAGATTAATACCACTGGACCAATAGGCTGTGTCATGATGGAAAGAGAGGAGATCGAAATTGTCAAAAGGTTCATCTTACTTGGATCCACAATTAACATCCTTGTTACCAGCAGTCAGGAAATTCTGAGACATATTGCCCTGGAAAAATTTGCAGTTAAGGACTTTTCCAAATTATTGAGTAGTAATGTCAGTTTGAGAACTAAGGTGTGCCTGATTCAGACCATAGTCTTTCCGATTACTAGCTATGCATCTGAGATCGTACAATGAATAAGGATGATATAAAAAGTATTGACGTCTTTGAGTTGTGGTGTTGGAGAACATTCCATGGATGGCCAAGAGAACAGATATGTCTAGGAGAGGGTGCAGCTGGAGTGCTCTTTGGAAGTAAGAATGATGAGGCTTCACCTGACATACTTCAGACATGTTGCTAGGAGGTGCTATCTCTTGGAAAGAGACATGATGTTGGGAAGGGTAAAGGGTCAGTGAAGGAGAGGAAGACCCTAAACCAGGTGGATTGACACGGTGACTGCTGCAATGGGCTCTTGTGTGTCATGAAGTGTTAGGATGGTGCAGGACAGGACTGGGTTCATATCTTTTATTCGTAAGGTTGCTATGAGTTGTACTCGACTCAGTGACACCTAACAACAACAACCAACAGTGAATAAAACTTTCAATCTCTCCACAGCCTCGCCAGCATTTGTTGTGTGCTGCTCTGTTGAACTTTGCTGTTGTTGCTGGGTTGAGATGATATCTCATAGTTGTTTTGCAGGAATACTTTAGTATTTAAATTGACATCTTTGCCTTTTTAACACTTTAAAGAGATCTTCTGCAGCAGAATTGTTAAATGCAGTGTGTTCTTTCATTTCCTAACTTCTGCCTTTCTTGGTGCTAATTGTGGATCCAAGTAAAATTAAGTATTTGACAACTTTAGTAATTTCTTTATTTACCATGATGTTGCTTATTAGTCTAGTTCCTAATTATAAAATGAATAGAATAGACTTCCCCTCCAAAGTTTGCATTCATTCATTGACATAGTGAAAAAATCAATAATGGTGTAGAAAGTGAAACTTTTAGAATCTGAAATTATCATACCTGCAGATCACATAAATAACAGAAATACAGATCCTGCTCTGTAGAATAAATTTTGTTTTAATGATGTGCATTAGTGGATCAAAATAGAGCCAAGCAGTTCATGGTGGAATAGTGGATGATAAACTAATAAGGTTTTGTGGTGGTGGTGTTATGTGCCGTTGAGTCTCCTGCAACTCATAGCGACCCTGTGTACAATAGCTCTGAACTCTGCTTTACCTGAACCAATCTCATCATCTCCAATAGATCTAATCCCATTTCTGAAGTCACCGAGTCAATCTACCTTGTACTGGTCTTCTCCTGTGCTGTCTGTCCATCATCCTTCCAAACATAATGTCCTTATCCAAGGACTGGTCCCTTCTGGCCATGTGCCCAAAGTATGTGAGACGGAGCTCCAAATCCTTGCCTCCAGGGAGAAGTTTGATTTCACTCTCTCTAGGACAAATCTGTTTTTTTTTCCTGGAAATCCATAGTATGTTCAACATGCTCTTCCAGCACCACAGTTCAAGAGCATCTATCATCCTTAGTCATTGTCCAGCTCTCTGATGAATAGCAAATAATTGCAAAGACCATGACCTTTATCAGGTGCGCCTTAATGTTCAGACTAATATCATTGCTCTTCAGTACTCTAGAAAGGTCTCTGACAGGAATAAGGATGACAGGAGAAAAATTGATGCCTTTAGGTTGTGGTGTTGGTGAAGAGTACTGAATATCCCATTGGCTGCCAAAAGGTCAAACAGATATGTCTAGTGAAAAGTGAAACTGGAGAGCTCCTTGGAGGCCAGGATGGCAAAGCTTTGCCTCACATACTCTGAGTATGTTACTAAGAGAGGCTGTTCCTTAGAGAGAGACATCACCCTTCAGCAAGATGGGTTGATAAGGTGTCTGTGGCAATAGGCTCACGTGTGTTGGAAATAACAAGGCTGGTACAGGATGGGAGGGGGTTCAGATCTGTTGTTCATAGGGTTGCTATGAGTTGTGATTCATAATCATGAAAACAGTTCCATTCACAGAGACTTTATGCTACGTTATTTAAACTGATGACATGAATTTGTCTTAACTCGTGAACTAGAAACACAGATTAATGAACATTGGTATTAGGAAGCCTTTCTGCAACATTCTGTTGCTGATTGGACTATGATTTTGAGAAAGAAATTAAATGTTTGCTAGGCTGAGAGTAAAGGTATAGGCCTTGTGGGTGCTATGCTGAGAATGTAGGTCACGGGTTTGTGGAAGCATAAGACTGGGCAGAATGCAGAGGCAGAAGAGACAGTAAAGAAGCAAGGATTGATTGATTAGAAAAGGATTATCCTGCAATCAACAAATGCTGGCGAGCTTGTGGAGAAACTGGAACCCTTATTCACTGTTGGTGGGAGTGTAAAATGGTGCAACCACTGTGGAAGGGGGTGTCGCGCTTTCTCAAAAAGTTGCAAATACAGATACCATTTGATCCAGCAATTCCACTACTGGGAATATACCCCAAAGAGACCATAACTGACACCCAAGCAGATATATGCACACCCATGTTTATCGCGGCTTTGTTCACAATAGCAAGGAGTTGGAAACAACCTGACTGCCCATCAACAAACGAATGGATAGAGAAGCTGTGGTATATTCACACAATGGAATACTATGCTGCCCTGAAAAACAAGGAACTCATAAAATATTATTCAAACTGGGTGACCCTGGAGGACATTATGATGAGTGAAATATCTCAGTCACAAAAGGACAAATACTGCATTGTGACACTGTTGTAAAACAGGACTGACATCAGGGTTGGAAAGAGACTGAGAAAGATGGGATAAGTAATGTATACTGCACTGAAACAGACGAGGGAGAAAACTGTTTAAAAGGGATACGTGATTAGGTATTATTGTCATGACAGGAGGCCTGCATAGTGGAGTGGACCTGGGGGGAGGGCTTGTAAAACAATGAAAGAATTTCTGTTTTAGTTTTCAAAGAGAAGAGTGTACTGGGGTGGGGGGGAGAGGAGGGCAAGGAGAAAACTGCAGCAATGAATGAATGGAAATCCAAAGTTTCTGTAAATTTTCATTAAAATTAATAACAATAATTTTTTTAAAAAGGTTTATCGAAAGTGATAGATCATTGTTCCGAGAAAGAAAGTACTGGAGCAAGCAGCTTGCCACTAAGATGAGTTGCAACGTGGCTTCCTGGGACATCTGGGAGTGCCTTGGGCTGGAATCTGGGCCAGCCAGATGTCCTTATAAAGAAGTCAAAATTTAGTTATTGTTTTTGCTAGATGTTGTCAAGTTGAGTATGATTCATAGCAACCCTCTGAAGAACAACAGATCTGAACTTTGTCCTATCCTGCATCAGCCTATCATCTCTGGCGTTCTTGAGTTCATTGCTGCAGGCACTGTGTCAAACCATCTCACTGGGAATCTTCTGTCTTTCCCTGTCTCTCTACCTTTTCAAGCCCGATGTCCCTCTCCAAACAACAGCATCTCCTTTGCCATCCTTGCCTCTAAGGAGCACTCTGGCTGCGTTTTCTTCAGGTCTTATCTGTTCTTTTGTCTGCTCATGGGATATTTGGTACTCTTCTTCAACACCACAGTTCAAAGGCATCAATCTTCTGTCATCCTTTCTTATTGTTAAGTTCTCTTGTGCACTGGTCTGAATCAGGTGCACTTTAGTCTCAAAATGACATTCTTGCTTCTCAGTATTTTGGAGAAGTCCTTGACAGAATGCTTTCCCAGTGCAATACGTCTCCTGATCTCCTGACTGCTGGTACTAAGGGTGCTGATTTTGGATCCAAGTAAGATGATGTCATTGACTGTTTTAATCCTTTCTCCACTTATCATGTTGTCTATTTGGTCCAGTGGTGAGAATTTTGTTTTCTTGATGTTGAGATGTAATCCATATTGAAGGCTATAGATTTTTTTTATCTTTTGTACCAAGTGCTTGAAGTTCTCTCTTTCAGCAAGGTTGTGTTATCTGCACAATATAGGTTGTTGCTGAGTCTTCCTCTGATTCTGATGCCACATTCTTTTTCCTAGAATCTAGTTTGTTAAATACTTTTCTCAGCATACAGATGGAATAGATATGGAAAGAGGCTACAACTCTTACACACCCCTTTCTTAATTTTAGACCATGTAGTGTTCCCTTGCTTTGTTAAAATTAAACAACTTCTTGGTCTAGATATAAATTTCACCTGAGCTCAATTCAGTTTTCTGGGATTCCCATTCTTCTCAATGTTAGCAATAATTTGGTATGATCCACAGTCAAACATATTTGCATAGTTAATAGAGCACAAATAGAAGTTCTTCTAGTATTCTCTGCTTTCAGCCAGGATCCTTCTGGCATCAGCAATGATATCTCCAGTGCCATGGCCTCTTCTAAACACAGTTTGAACTCCTGGCAGTTCTCTATGTACTGTTCTAGGCAGTTCTTTTAAAAATAATCTGCAGCAGGAAAAAAAAATAATTTGCTTGATTTGGATATTAATGGTATTGTTTAATGATGTCTGCATTCTGTTGCATCATCTTTCTTGGGAATGGGGACAAATAAGGATCTCTCTTTGTCAGGTAGCCAGGCACCTGTCCTCCAAATTTTCTGGTATAGAATGGTGAGCACGTCCAGGGATGCACATGTCAGCTGAAACATGTCAATATCCTGTAGATTCCTGGGGTCGTAGTTTTTGCTAATGCCTTCAGTGCAGCTTAAACTTCTTCCTTCATTACCACTGGCTCTTGATCATCCAGTACTTCCTGAAATATTTCACTGTCGGCCATTTCTTTCTGGTACAGTGATACTGTGTATTCCTTCCCTCTTATTTTGATATTAAAAGAAGATGCATATTGTTAATTACATTATAGCTTTTTGCTGTTGCTGTTGTTGTTGTTGTTGTTATGTGCCATTGAGTAGCTTGAGACTCATAGTGACCCTATATACAATGGCCTTGAAACTAGCTCTATCCTGTGCCAACTTTACTGTCTCTGACACACCTACTCTCATTATCCCACTTGCTGAATCATTTAATCTTATCAAGGATCTTCTTCTCTTTCGCTGTTCCTCCACCCTTTAAAGCATGATGTCCGTCTCCAAGGACTGGTCCCTCCTTGAAACATGCCCAGACTATGTCAGATGAATCCTCAGAGTCCTTGTTTCCAAAGAGCAGCCTGGTCTCACCCTCTCTAGGAAGAATCTTGTTTGCTCTCCTGACAGTCCCTGGTATATTCAGTACTCTGGCACCACAGCATCAATTCCCCTTCTACCATCCTGAGTCAAGCAGTTGTGAAAACTATGGCCTGGATAAAGCACACCTTAGTCTCCAGATTGACATCATTGCTCTTCAGTACTCTGGAGAGGTCCCTGACAGCAGACTTTCCCAATACAATTTATCTTTTGATTTCCTGGCTTCTAGTGTTAAGAGTGTTGATTGTGGAGCCAAACAAACTAAAGCAGTTACCACTTTCTATCTCTTCACCATCCATAATGATATTGCTACTTGGCCCAGTGGTGCGAATCTTTGTTTTCTTGATATTGAGCGTCAATCCATGTTAAAGGCTGCAATCTTTGACCTTACGTAGCAAGCACTTCAAGTCCTCCTCAGTTACAGCAAGCAGGTTTGTGTCATCTGCATAAAGCAGGTTGTTGATGAGTCTTTCTCCAATCTTGATGCCATGTTCCTCCTCACAAAGCCCAGCCTCCCCGATGATCTGTTCAGTATACAGATTGAAAAGGTGTGGAGATTGGACACATCCCTGGCATACACCCTTCCCAACTTTGAACTATGCAGTGAGTCCTTGCTCTGTTCTGATGACTGCCTCCTGGTTCAAGTTATAGGTTTCGCATGAGCACAATCAAATGCTCTGGGATTCCCATTCTTCTCAGAGTCAGCCACAGTTTGTGGCTTTGCATAGTCAATGAAACACAGATAGACATTCTACTGGTACTCTTTTCTATGAGCCAAGATCCATCTAACATTAGCTATAATATCTCTAGTACCACGTCCTCTTCTAAACCAGCCTGCACATCTGGCAGTTCTTTGTTGATGTACTGTTCCAGCTCTTTTTGGACAATTTTCAGCAGAATCTAGCTTATATGTGATATTAGTGGTATTGTTTTATAATTTCTGCACTCTGTCAGGTCACCTTTTTTTGGAATGGGAACAAACATGGATCTCTTCTAGTCAGTTGGTCAGGTGATTGTCCTCCAGATTTCTTGGCACAACTGGGTGAGTGCATTGAGGGAAGCATCTGTTTGTTTGGTATATCATCAATTCCTGGGGCTTTGTTGTTGACCAATTCTTTCAGAACAGCTTAAACTTCTTCCTTCATTGCTGCAGGCTCTTGCTCATATGTCAGCCAATTCCTTTTGTTACAGTGACTCTGAATACTTCTTCCATCTTCGTATCTCTTTCTTGCTGAAAAATAATTGTTTTTATCAATACAGCACTTGTCTGTCAAATTTTTGTATTGTGGGTAACTTGTGGGTGACCATGCTGCTGGTGTGTCAACGCTGGAAAATTCATCCATGGTGGACATGTTTTAGTGGAGCTCCCAGATTAAGACAGACTAGGAAGCAGGATTGGTCATCTACTTTTGAAACAACAGGCCTCAGAAAACTCTATGAACAATGGAGGAACATGGATAATTACAGTATCAGAGCTAGAGCCAGATAGGAAGTTAATAAAAATTAAGAGAATCAGCTGTAAACAGACTTTAATAGTTATAACACGGGATATTTGAAGTATGGATATTGGAAAACTAGAAGTTGTGTAAAATAAAATGGTATTAAAAAATATAGACATTCTAATCACTAGTGAGATGAGATGGGCTGGCTTTGGCTACTCTAAACCAAACATTCACATGGTGTACTATGCCAAGAATGAAAAACGAAGAAAATGGTCTTATGTTCATAGTTAAAAAGACATTTTCAAGTTCTATCTTGAATCACAATGTTGTGAGTAATAGAAAATTATCCATACGCATACAAGGAAGATCTCTTATATTCAAATATAATTTACATGCAAGCAAGATTTTCCTGAAGATTATCCAAAAACGACTGGAACAGTACATCAGCAGAGAACTGCGGGAAGTCCAGGCTGGGTTCAGAAGGGGTCGTCGTACTAGGGATATTGTAGCTGATGTTAGATGGATCTTAGCTGAAAGCAGGGAATACCAGAAGAATGTCTATCTGTGTTTCATTGATTATGCAAAGGTTTTTGACTGTGTGGGTCATAACAAACTGTGGCTGACTCTGAGAAGAATAGGAATTCCAGAACATTTAATCGTGCTAATGCAAAACCTATACTTGGACCAAGAGGCAGTCGTCAGAACAGAGCAGGGTAACACTGCATGGTTCAAAACTGGGAAGGGTGTACGCCAGGGATGTGTCCTATCTCCATACCTCTTCAACCTGTATGCAGAGCAGATTATCCGAGAGGCTGGGCTCTATGAGGAGAAGTGTGGCATCAGGATTGGTGGAAGATCTATTAACAATCTGCGTTATGCAGATGACACAACCCTGCTTGCCGAAACTGAGGAGGACCTCATGCACTTGCTACAGAGGGTCAAGGACTGCAGCCTTCAGTATGGACTGAGGCTCAATGTCAAGAAGACAAAAATTCTCACCACTGGACCAGTTGGTAGTATCATGATGGATGGCGAAGAGACTGAGATTGTTCACAGCTTCAGTTTGCTCGGCTCCACTCGGTCAACACTCTTGGCACCAGCAGCCAGGAAATAAAAAAACGTATTGAGATGGGAAAGTCTGCTGTTAGGGACCTCTCTAAAGTACTCAAGAGCAACGGTGTCTCTCTGGAGACTAAGGTGCGCCTGATACAGGCCATGGTCTTTGCAATCACTTGTTATGCTTCAGAGAGTTGGACAATGACTAGGGAGGATAGAAGGAGAATTGATGCCTTTGAGCTGTGGTGCTGGAGAAGAGTATTGAATGTACCCTGGACTGCCAAAAAAACCCAAACAGATTCATCCGAGAGAGGGCTAAACCAGGCTACTCCTTAGAGGCAAGGATTCTGGGGCTTCATCTGACATACATATTGTAAGGAGAGACAGGTCCTTGGAGAGGGACATCATGCTTGGTAGGGTGGAGGGACAGCGCAGGAGGGGAGGACCGTCTGTCTATGAGGTGGATTGATTCAGTGACTGGGGTAATCAGGATGGGTGTGTCAGAGGCAATGCACTTGGCACAGGACAGAGCAGGGTTTAGGGCTGTTGTACATGGGGTCACTATGAGTCGCAAACGACTCAACGGCACATAACAACAACAACAACAATAACAACACACCAGCAGCTAAAGCCAAAAGGGAAGAAATTGGAGATTCTTACCAATTCTGTGGTCTGAAATTGACCAAACATGCAATCAAGAGGCATTAGTGATAATCTGTGACTAGAACACAAAATTCGGAAACAATAGAGAAAGAATGGTAGTTGGAAAGAACTGACTTAGTAACAGAAATGAGACCAGAAAAAGAATGATCAGATTCTGTACATTCAATGATTTATTCATCACAAGTATCTTTAAAATTTTTTTAAATAAAATATTTTATCTTAATTGAGATTTTAATGCAAGTTTACAGAAGTTAGATTTTCATCCATTCATTGTTGCACATTTTTATCCCCAATGCTCTTCCCCCTCCCCCAGTTAACTTTTTTTTTACAAAAATTACTCATTGTTGTTCAATTATACTTCCCTCTCCACCCTTCACCCAGTCCTCTTTGCAATATACCTCTTATTCTGGGCTGTTGTCATAAGTATAATGCCTAATCATATAATCCTTTTAAATAGTTCTTTTCTTCTTCTGTTCCAGTGCAATGTTCATTATCTACTCTTATTCTATTCTCTTCCCACACCCCCATGTCAGATCTGCTTTATAACACCCTTTTGTGACTCAGACATTTCACTTGGCATAAAGTTCTGCAGGGTCACCCAAATTGTGTGATTTTTTATGACGTCATAGTTTTTCAGTGCTGTATAGTGGAATCATTGTATGAATATACTATAGTTTTCCTATCTATTCTTTTGTTGATGGGCACTTGGGTTGCTTCCATCTCTTTGATATTGTGAATAATGCAGCAATAAACATGGGTGTGCATAAATCTGTTTGAGTTCTGGCTCTGGTTTCTTTAGGGTATATTTCCAATAGTGGCATTGCTGGGTCAAATGGTATTCCTATTTCCAACTCTTTGAGAAAGCGCCAAACTGCCTTCTATAGTGGCTATACTATTTTACACTCACACCAGCAGTGAATAAGAGTTCCAATCTCTCCACAACCTCACCAGTGTTTGTTGCTTGCTAGTCTGTTGAACTTGGTTATTGTTTCTGCCGTGTGATGATATCTCCTAGTTGTTTTGATTTGCATCTCTCTTCGAGATAGGAATTTTGAACATTTCTTCATGCGTTTGTTCGCCATCTGAATGTCTTCTTTGGTGAAGTGTCTGTTAATATCCTGTGCCTGTTTTGTGGTTGGGTGTTCACCTTTTTCTTGTTAAGGTGCTGGAGTATTCTATAAAGCAGAAGTGTCATCCACTTTCTAAACAATATGCCTTCACAACGTCTATGAACTTTGATAAATGTTGATAGTTATAGAGAGGCTTCAGGCCTTTTGTTCCTAGGGTTGCTGTGAGTCGTGCTTGACTTGAAGGCAATCAACAACAACAACAACAACAACAACCCTTATCAGATATGTCATTTCCAAATACTTTTTTCCCAGTCTGTGGTTTTCCTTTTTTACCCTGTTGGAGAAGTTTTTTTTTGGTTTTGGTTTTTTTTTAATGTGCATAGGGATTTGATTCTTAGAAGGTCACATTCATCTATTTTGTTTTCTCCTGGTCACAAATATATTTTAAAAGACACACAAGTGGCAACTTTACATCTGGACTTCCCCATATGGACTGTCTAGAAATCAGATTGACTACATCTGTGGGAGGAATGGTTGGAGAAGCTTAATATCAGCAAAATCAAGTCAGGTGCTGACTGTGGAATAGACCATCCATCAATAATTCATGTTCAAGTTCAAATGGAGGCTTAAGAAAATTAAAACAAGTTCTTGAAAACCAAAATATGATTTTGAATCTATCTCACCTGAATTTACAAATAATCTTCAGAATAGGTTTGAACCATTTGAACATCAATGATCGAAGACCGGATGAGTTGTGAGGTAGCATCAAGGATGTCTTCCATAAAGAGACCAAAGGTCATTATAAAGAAAGGAGAAAGAAAAAACCAAAATGGAGGTCAGAAGAGACTGAAAATTGCACTAGAGCATTGAGAAGCCAAAGCAAAGGGAAGAGATGTTAAAGGGAAGATTTCAAAGGGAAGCTCTAGAAGACACAGCTAAGTATTATACTAGAATGTGCATAGACCTAGAATTGGAGAAGGCAAGAGCTTTCTTGGCATTTCTCAAGCTGAAAGAAAAGAAAAACAAATTCCAGTCTCAGGATGCAATACAGAGAAATATTATGGGCAAAATCTTAGATGATCCAGAAACATCCAAAGAAAACGGAGAGAATAAAAGTTTGATGTGTGGTTCTTATTCCAGTCCACTGTTCTTTGACATCACTCACAGCCTGAAACACTAATCAGCTTTGCCCTGCATGTCAGGTCAGAGGCATTATGCCTTCTGCTGTTTACAGCTTCCACCACCTCCCTTATCTCATTGCTATCCACTCTGACATTTTCTCCACTCAGCTTTGCCTCATTTACCTAATTTTGACCCTAGCACAATGAACAGCAGATTAGAATATTGTCTTGTTGTTAAGTACCATTGGGTTGACTCTATGAACATTAGTTGTGAAACCTGCCCTATCCTGAGCCAATCTCATTGTCTCCAACAGACCTACTCCCATTTCTCCAGTCACTGAGTCAATCTATCTTATCCTGAGTCTTCCTCTTCTGTGCTGTCCCTCCACCCTTCCAAACATGAGGTTCCTCTCCAAGGACTGGTTGGTCACTCCTGGACACATGCCCAAAGTATGTGAAGCTTCAAAATTTTTGTTTCCAGGGAGCATCCTGGCTTCACCCTCTACGAGATAGGTCTGGTTTTTCTCCTGTCAATCTACAGAATGCTCAACACTCTTCTCCAGAACCACAACTCAAAGGCATTGATCCTTTTTCTATTACCCTTAATCATTGTTCAGCTCTTGGATGTATAGCAAGTAATTGCGAAGACTATGGTGCACCTTCATCTCCAGACTGACATCATTGCTCTTCAATATTCTAGAGAGTTCACTGACAGAAGATTTTGCCAATGCAATTCATCTGTTGATTTTCTGACTACTGGTGCCTAGAGTGTTCATTGTGGAACCACCAAACTGAAGTTGTTAACAATCTCAATCTCTTCTCTAGCATAAAGTTATCAATTGGCTTAGTGGTGAGAATCTTTGACTTTTTGATGTTGAGCTTCAATCAGTGTTGAAGACTACAGTCCTCGACCTTCTGCAGTAAACACCTCATGTCCTTCTCGGTTTCAGCAAACAAGGTTGTGCCATCTACACAACACAGGTTGTTGATGAATCTTCCTCCAATCCTGATGCCACATTCCTCCTCAAAAAATCCAGCCTCCCGAATGGCCTATTCTGCATATAGATTGAAAAGGTATGGAGATAGGATGCATTCCTGACACACACCTTCTCTGTTCTGTTCTGACTACTCCTGCTTCCTGTTCCAAGTATAGGTTTCATATTAGCACAACTAAGTGTTCTGAGATCCCATTCTTCTCAAGCACTGTTTGTTGTGATCCACATAGTCACATGCCTTTGCTTAGTCGATGAAACACAGATAGACATTTCTCTGGTACTCTCTGCTTTCAGCCAAGATCCATCTAACTTTGGCTATGATGCCTCAAGTGCCATGACCTCTTCTGAATCCAGCCTTCGTATCTGGCAGTTCCAGTAATTTCTGGATAATCTTCAGCTGGATCTTACTGGTGTATAATATTAGTGATAAGATTCAATTATTTCCACACTCTGTTGGATCACATTTTTTTTGGAATGGGAATAAATACAGATCTCTTTCAATCAGTTGAACAGGTAATTGTCCTCTAGATTTTCTTGGCATAAACTGGTGAGCATGTCCAGTGCCACATCTGTTTGCTGAAATATGCTTTTGGTATTCCATCAATTCCTGGGGCCTTGTTTTTTGCCAGTTCCTTCAGAGCATCTTGAACTTCCTCCTTCATCACCAAAGTGTGTTTTTTTCTTTTAAGAACACAATAAACCTTTATTAGATTAGAAAAACATAGCTTTATGATGACGACATTTAACAACAACAACATGGAGAGAGCTCTGTTGGCCTAGTGGTTTGAAAAGTATGTAACCAAGCCAAAGGTAGGTAATTTTAATCTGCAGCCCTCAGGCTTGGTTTTAATTGTTTTTGGTCAAACATTCTTCTAATCGGTATAGCACTGGTCTGTCCATTTGCTGTACAGAGGTAACTTGTAGGTGCTGTGATGCTAAACACTGTGACACTGATGTGTCAAATGCAATAATGTTAACCCATGGTGCACAGTGTTTGGTGGAGCTCCCGATTAAAACAACCTTGGACGCAGGAGTGGCATTCACTTCTAAAATAGCTTGCCTCCAGAAACTCTATGAACTTAGAGAAATGATAAAAGTGATACAAGCATTCAGGTCTTTTGTTCATCGGTTCGTTATGAGTTATCTCATTTGAGTCAACGATTTGATGGCACTTAACAACAACAACATGACTTAGATGCTAGAAGAGACATTACCTATGAAATTTTATAAATGTCCATACATTTACCCTTTAAATGCCTTAAAGTTACCTTATTGTACCTCTTTGTTGATACATTTGGGTTCTCAAAATATTCAGCAAATTTTCATTAGTCTCCTTCACTAAAGGTCAATTAAACCTTGACCAGAATAAAGAGTAAAAGAAGTAAGATCACTGCTTCAGTGATGTAGATGAATGTCAAGTTGAAAATAAATTACTTAAAAAATATTTGTAGACATCCAAGCAGATATATGCACACCCATGTTTATGGTGGCTTTGTTCACAATAGCAAGGAGTTGGAAACAACCTAAATGTCCATTAACAAACGAATGGCTAGAGAAGCTGTGGTATATTCACACAGTGGAATACTATGCTGCATTGAAAAACAAGGAACTCATGCAATATTATTAAAAATGGGTGACCCTGGAAGACATTATGCTGAGTGAAGTAGCTCAGTCACAAAAGGACAAATACTGCATAGTGCCACTGTTGTGAAACAGGCCTGACCCTGGGGTTGGGGGGAGACTGAGAAAGATGGGTTCAATAATGTACACTGCACTGAAACAGATGAGGGAGAAAACTGTTTAAAAGGGATATGTGATTAGGTATTTCTGTCATCACAGGAGTCTAGAGCTATGGCTACATGGTGGAGTGGACCTGGGGGAGGGTTTGTAAAACAATGAAAGAATTTTTCTTTTACTTTTCCAAGAGGGTAGTGTTCTGCGGGGGAGGCTTGGGAGGGGAGAAATGTGCAACAATGAATGAATGGAAATCCAAAGTCTCTGTAAATTTTTACCGAAATTAATAATAAATTTAAATTAGAAAAAAAGAAACACACCCAAAAATATTTGTAGGCAGAAATAATTTTAAATACTGTTTCATTTCAAATTGTTCATCCAGGGAGAAAGTTTTATTAAAAAAAAAACACACATTTTATTGCTGAAAAGAGAGACATGGTCACAAAAAGCTTTCTTAACGCAAGTTACTATTCAATATCCATCGGGTAAAAAAAATACACAGAACACAAAATACTTGCCCAATTTATCTCTGCTAGGCTAAATATTTAAAAAAATTAATGCATACTTCAGTATTTACTCCCAAGTGCAGCACTGAAATTCAACTGATTAAAATAAATATACTAACAATACACATGTTATCATTAACATCAATAATCAAAATTAAGCCTAACAATTATTCCAATCTAAGATTTGTAGCTATAAAAACCAAACTGATACTGCATAGTGCCACTGTTGTAAAACAGGACTGACATCGGGGCTGGGGGAGACTGAGAAAGATGGGATAAATTATGTATACGGTATTGAAACAGATGAGGGAGAGAACTGTTTAAAAGGGATTTTTTTAATTATTATTAGGTATTATTGTCATGACAGGAAACCAGAATGAAGACTGCATCATGGAGTGGACTTGGGGAGTGGGAATGTATAACAATGCAAGAATTTTTCATTTACTTTTCAAAGAGAAGAGTGAACTGGGGGGAGGAGAGGGGTGAGCAGGGAGAAAAGTGCAACAGTGAATGAATGGAAATCCAAAGTCTCTGTCTCTTGGCAGCCCAGGCTATGTTCAGCACTCTCCAGCACCACAACTCAAAGGCATCTATTCTTCTGTTATGCATTTCATTGTTCAGTTCTCCAGTGTATAGCAAGTAATTGCAAAGACCATGGCCTGGATCAGGTGCACCTTAGTTTCTAGACTATCATCTTTGCACTTCAGCACTCTAGAGAGGTCCCTAATCCAATTTGTCTTTTGATTTCTTGGCTGCTCGTTAAATGTGGACCTAGAAAAGCTGAAATTGTTGATAATCCCAAATCTCTTCTCCATCTATCATGGTGCTGCCAATTGGCTGAGTGGTGAGAATCTTTAGTTTTTTTATGTTGAGTTTCAATTCATATTGAAGACTGCAATCCTTGACTTTCTGTAGCAGATGCTTCGGGTTCTCCTCAGTTTCAGCAAGCAAGTTTGTGTCATCTACATACCACAGGTTGTTGATGCGTCTTCCTCCAATCCTCATGCCACATTCCTCCTCATAAAGACCAGACTCCTGAATGATCTGTTCTGCATATAGATGAAAAGGTATGGAGACAGGACACATCCCTGACACACTCCTTTCCTGATTTTGAACCATGCAGTGTTTCGTTGCTCTATTCTGATGACTGCCTCCTGGTCTAAGTACAGGTTTTGCATGAGCACAATCAGGTGTTCTGGGATTTCCATTCTTCCCAAGGTTAGCCACAATTTATTGTGATCCACACTATTTGTCATTTTTTAAAATAACTCATTTAAGTTTTGCTTGTGTGTGATATTAGTGATATTGTTTGATAATTTCCGTACTCTGTTGGATTGCCCTTTTTTTGGAATGGGAATAAATATGGATCTGTTCCAGTCAGCTGGCCAAATAGCTGTCCTCCCAATTTCTTAGCACAACTTTGTGAGCATGTCCAGGGCAGCATCTGTTTGCTTAAATATAACAGTTGGTATTCCATCAATTTCTGGGGCTTTTTCCCCCTCCAATTCCTTCATAGCAACTTGAACTTTTCCCTTCATCGCCATTATCTCTTGGTCATATGCTATTTCATGAAAATCTTCTGTATCAGTCAATTATTTTGGTACAGTGACTGTATGTATGATTTCCATCTTTTTGATGCATCTTGGATCATTCACTATTCTGTCCATAATATCTTTAATTATTGCAACTCTAGGCTTGTGATCCACTACTCATATGGAAGTTCAAATTGAAGTTGAAGAAAATGGAAATAAGTCCATGAGAACCAAAATATGACCTTGAGTGTATCCCAATTGAATTTTAAAAAACAAAGTAGATTTAATGAACACTAATGATATCATCCATGAGGAAAGCAAAAGGCCATTACAAAGAGAGGGTAAAAAGAAAAGACCAAAATAGATATCAGAAGAGTCTCTGAAACTTACATTGGAACAAAAAGAAGTGAAGAAGAAAAAGAAGAACACAAGCTGAGGTAAGAGAGCTGAGTACAGGTTTCAAAGGGCCATTTGGGAACACAATGTAAAGTTTTATAAGGAAATGTACAAGGAACTGGAGTTAGAAAACCAAAAGGGAAGAAGACTCTTAGCATTTCTCAAGCAGAAACAACTGAAGAACAAATACAAGCCTCGAGTTACAACACTGAAGGGTTCTATGGGTAAAATCTTGAATGATGCAGGAAGCATCAAAAGAACTCATACAGAGAGAAAGAGAGAGAGAGTGTGTGTCACTGTACCAGAAAGAATTGGTTGACATTAAACCACTTCAGGAAGTAGGATATGATCAAGAATCAATAGTACTGAAGAAATAAGTTCAAGGTGCATTGGAGACATTGCAAAAAAAGAAGACCCCAAGAACTGGTGGAGTAACAATTGAGATGTTTCATGACAGAAGTGGAAGACAGATACTAGCTAACTAACTGAAATCTATATTTGCTCCCATTTCCAAAAGAGAGATCCAACAGAATATGGAAACTATTGAACACTATCATCAATTTCACATGAAAGTGAAATCTTGCTGAACATTATTTTAAAAATGTCTGAAATAGTACATAGACTGAGAGCTTCCAGAAACATAGCTGGGCTTGGAAGAGGCTGTAGCATAAGGAATATAATTTCTGATCCCAGATGGATCTTGGTTGAAATCAAATAATACTAGAAAGATAGTTACTTGTGTTTTATTGATCACATGCAAGCAAAAACCAGCTGAAGATTATCCAAAGCCCACTGGAACAGTACATTGACAGAGAACTACCAGAAATACAAGTTGGGTTTAGAAGAAGTGGTGGCATCAAAGACATTTTCACCAGGGTCAGATGGATCTTGGCTTAAAGCAAAGAGTATCAGAGGAATAGCTATCGGTGTTTCATTGACTATGCAAAGGCATTTGACTGTAGATCACAACAAATTGTGGCTAACTTTGAGAAGAATGGGAATCCCAGGAAACTAGAGTGTGCTCTTAAGAAACATATCCTTGGAACAGAAATCAGTCATCAAAACAGAGTAAAGAAACACTGCATGGTTCAAAATTAGCGAAGGAATGCATTGGGGATGCATCCTGTCTCCATACCCTTTCAATCTATATGTGGAACAGGTCATTCAGGAGGCTAGTCTTTATGAGGAGGAATATGGTATGAGGATTGGAGGAAGACCCATCAACAACCTACATTATGTAGATGACATACTTTGCTCACAGAAACTGAGGAGGACCTGAATTGTTTGCTGCAGAAGGTCAAGAACTGCAGTATGCAGTATTCAGTACGGATAGAAGCTCAACATTAATAAGACAAAGATTTTCACCACTGGGTCTATTGGCAGGATCATGATAAACACGGAAGAGCTTGAGATTGTTAACAATTTCAGCTTGCTCAGCTCCACAATCAACACTCTTAGAACCAGCACCCAGGAATCAAAAGAAAAATTGCATTTGGAAAATCTGGTGTCAGGGACTTCACCAGGGTAGTGAAGAGCAATAATGTCCGTCTGGAGACTAAGGTCTCAGGCTATGGTCTTTGAAATTACTTGCTATGCATCAGAATGCTGGACAGTGACCAGGGTTGACAGAAGAAGAATTGATGCCTTTGAGTTGTGGTGCTGGAGAAGAGTGTTGAACATACCATGGACTGCAAAGAGAACAAACAGGTTTATCCTGGAGTGGGTGAAACCAGGCTGACCCTTGGATCAAGCATTTTGAAGCTCTGTCTCACATACTTTGGATATATGTCCAAGAGGGACCATTCCCTGGAGAAGGACACTTGGTTGAGGGTCTTCCTCTCCTTTGCTGTCCCTCCAGCCTTCCCAGAATGATGCCCCTCTCCAAGGAATAGCCCCTCCTAGCAACATGCCCAAAGTATGTGAGGTGAAGCCTCATTCTTACTTCCAAAGAACACTCTGGCTGCACCCTCTCCAAGACATATTTGTTTGTCCTCTTGGCCATCCTTGGGATGTTCAGTGCTCTTCTCCAACACCGCAGCTCAACAACATCAATTTTTCTGTAATCCCTATTAATTATCCAGCTCTCAGATGCTTAGCAAGTGATCGGAAAAACCATGGCCTAAATCATACACACCTTAGTCCTCAAACTAATATCATTACTCCTCAGTAATTTGGAAAGGTCCCTAACTGCAGACTTTTCCAACATCTGATGAATCCTGGCTGAAAGTAGAGAACACCAGAAAAAAAATGTCTACTTGTGCTTTATTGACTGTGCAAAGGCTTGGTTTGACTGTGTGGATCATAACAAGTTGTGGCTGGCATTGAGAAGAATGGGAATCTCAGAGCACTTAATTGTGCTCATGCGGAACCTATACCTGGACCAGGAGGCTGTTGTGCGAAAAGAGCAGGGAAGCACTACGTGGTTTAAAATTAAGAAGCGAATGTGTCCCTGACCTTAAAACCTACTACACAGTGGGAGTAACCAAAACAGCATGGTACTGGCACAATGACAGGCACACAGACCAGTGGAGCAGAATTCAGAACCCAGAAATGGACCGCTCTGTAGGGTCGCTATGAGTCGTCTACAACTCGATGGCACCTAACAACAATAACAACGAAGACATAGAGAGAGTTACATTGGCCACTTAGGGGACAGAAAGTTATTCTACCAAGCCGAAGGTGGGTGATTCCAGTTGTGGCCCTCAGGTCTGGTTCACATTGTTTTTCTGTAAAACACTCTTCTAAGTGGTACAGCACTGGTCTGTGCATTACTATACAGAGGTAACTCGTGGTTGCTGTTATGCTGAACACTGTGACACTGATGTGCCAAATGTGATAATGGTTACCCATGGTGGACAATGTTTGCTGGAGCTTCCCAATTAAAACAAGCCTGGAAGCAGGAGTGGCATCCACTTCCAAAATGGCTTTCCTCTGGAAACTCTGGAACAGTGCTCAGGCCTTTCGTTCATAGGGTCGCTATGAGTCATCTATAACTTGACGGCACCTAACAACAACAACAACAACAACAACAACATCTAAGGTCAACTCATAGTCGATAAGGAAATGACAACTTCTTCAACAAATGGTGCTGGAAAAACTGGACTTCTACTACAGAAAGCTGAAACAGAATTAACATCTCACACCATACACAAAAATCAAACCAAGGTGGATCAGAGACATGTGAGTAAAGGCCAAAATCATAAAGTTCATAAGAGACAAACTGAGATCAAGCTTAGAAGTCTTAGTGTATGGTATAAAGAGACTGCCAAATACAGCCAGAAATGCTCAATATGGAAAGGATAAAATTGATAAAGGGACCTTCTGAAGATTAAATCTCTGGGCTCATAAAAAAGCTTGTTTCAACAGGTTAAAAAAGAAAATTTACCAACTGGGAACAAACATTTGGTAATACTATCTCAGACAAGGGTCAAATAATAAAAGTTTATAGAATACTTCTGGGCCTCAAGAAGAAAAAGAATGATAGCTCAATTACAAAATGGGCAAAAGACATGGAAAGACTTTTCACAGAGGAAGAAATCTAGATGGCCAACAGACACATGAAGAAATGCTCAAAATCACTGGCAGTAAGTGAAATGCAAATCAAAACTACAGTGAGATACCATCTTACCCCAGCAGCAGCGGCAAAGTTTAGCAAGGCGGCAAGCAATAATTGTTGGAGAGGATGTGGAGATGTGGGAACTCTCGTACACTGTTGGTGGGATTGTAAAATGGTAGAACTACTCTAGAAGACAGTTTGGTGTTTCCTCACAAAGTTGAACATAAAGGAGCTCTGGTGGCCTAGGTGTGCAGTTTGAATCTACCAGATGCTTCACTGGAGAAGGCGGGCAATCTCCTCCTGTGCCAGTTGGATCTGATTTGATGGTACACAACAAGAAAGGAAAAAAAAAGTTGAACATAGAAACTCCGTATGACCCAGCAGGAGTATATTCCAAGGAACTTAGATCTGACACAAATGGAGATCTGTACCCCAATGTTCACAGCAGCGTTATTCACCATCACAAGATCATGGAAACAGTCCAAATTCCCAATCACAATTGAATGTATTAAGAAATTGTGTTACATTAATACAATGGAATACTAAGCAGCACTCAGGAGCAACAATTTCAAAAATATTACATAATCTGGGAGAGTCTGGAGAGCATTATGCTGAGTGTACTAAGTCATTTTTATTTACTTGTTGTTTCATCACTTTTTCATTTCCCTCTTATACTTTCATCACGTAACCGGGTATAGATGTACACCAGAGCTGGCAGCATAGTCTATGTCACATTGAAGGAGAAAGTTGAACAACCTCCTCCTGTAAAGATTTGCTGCCTCCAAACTTGATGTTGATCTCCACAGAACTGGAACCAATGGACAGTGACATGCATACATACAAGCTGCCCAAATCCTTGGGAAAAAGACTGGAGCGCAAAAAGAAAAGGCACTGGCTGGCGACCTTCTTCTGAAACAAAGCACGTCTCCCTGCACCTAGGAGTCAACAGCTTTCTGGGGATCGTCCTTGCCTTAAAGGAACTATCTCAGCTATAGTGTTTTTTTTTGTTTTTTTTTTTAATTTTTTTTTTTCAGCTATAGTGTTGCACTTTGGGACAGACTTGGTCCAGCAGTCCATGTGTGGGTACAACACTGGGCAGAGAAGTGCCAGGAAAAACCAAATGGGTTGGTGCAACCACTGTGGAAGGTAGTGTGGCGCTTTCACAAAAAGTAGCAAATAGGTGAGCTCTGGTGGCCTAGTGGCAGGAAGCTGCACTGCAATCCTAGAAATACGCGGTTCGAATCCACCAGATGCCCTGCTGGAGAAGGAGGGACAATCTCCTCCTGTACCAGTCAGATCTGATTTAACGGTACACGCACACAAAATAATTAAAATTTTTTAAAAAAGTAGCAAATAGAGATACCACTTGACCCAGCAATTCCACTACTGGGAATATACTCCAAAGAGACCATAACTGACACCCAAGCAGATATATGCACACCCATGTTTATCGTGGCTTATCATGATAGCAAGGAGTTGGAAACAACCTAAGTGCCCATCACCAAATGAATGGATAGAGAAAGCTGTGGTATATTCACACAATGGAATACTATGCTGCATTGAAAAACAAGGAACTCATACAATATTATTTAAAATGGATGACCCTAGAGGACATTATTCTGAGTAAAATATCTCAGTCACAAAAGGACAAATACTGCATAGTGCCACTGTTATAAAACCAGACTGACATCGGGTTTGGGGGAAGATGGATAAAGATAGGTTAAATAATGTATACTACACTGAAACAGATGAGGGAGAAAACTGTTTAAAAGGGATATGTGATTAGGTATTATTGTCATGACAGGAGTCCAGAATGAAGGCTGCATAGTGGATTGGACTTGGGGGAAGGGATTGTATAACAATGAAAGAATTTTTCTTTTTCTTTTCAAAGAGAAGAGCAAATTGGGGGGAGGGGAGGGAAGGGTGGGCAGGGAGAAGAGTGCAACAATGAATGAATGGAAATTCCGTCTCTGTACACTTTCATTAAAACTAATAATAATTAACACACACACACACACATACACACACCCCAAATGGGTGCATGTGCTCAACTGCATTCTGTTGTCTGCTGGGAGCATTCAAACCTCTGTTCCTTTGTTGTTCTTTAAGTGGTCAGCTCAGGATGTACTGCTTTTCATTTTGTTTATTTACATTTTCTTAGGGAATATATTCAAGCTTTCAAGAGTTAGCAGGAGCTTGCAAAGATAGTTGCAAGAATAAGTATTTTGTTATGCATGTTGCGCCTGACCCTCCAGCAGGTTTTCAGAGGCTGTAAATTGCACAGGAGACTGCTCATTTTTTCTCCCATGGAACAGCTGCTAGATTCAAGCTGTGTGCCCTTGGGTTGGCAGCACAACTCCCCTAAGCCACATTAAGTCTTGTAAGGACACTATCTAACATATAATCTACAGGATTTTTTAGTCCATTGATTAAAAGAATGAACCAACAGCAACTTGTGTCAGTGATCCTGACCACCAAGGCACAAACTCTCAGTTTAAATGATAGCAGATAAGAAAGATGTGAGCGCTTCCTGGATCATATGATGGCAGACCTTTGAAGAACCCCGCTTTTCTGAGAGCAGGGTGGTCAGCTCCCAGAGGGCTGCGAAAATCTTTATCAGCATCAATCCTTGAGCATCTCAACGTGTCAACATTCCAGAAGCGGTTGTTCTTCCCAATCCCACTCTTCCTGTTTTGGCTGGAAGTGTTGTCTACTTATTCTCTCACCAGTTCAAACCAGAATTCTCAGGGTCACTATCCTTCACTCCCTCCTCTCCTTCCACTTCCTTTCTATCACAGTTTTGTGGAGTTTACCTTCTCAGCGTATGCAAAAGCTTAACAGTGAATAAGGCACACAGTAAGAGTGACTGGTGGATTCGAACTGCATAACTTTGGGTTGGCAGCACAGATTTTACATTCTATCACGCAGCTTTCCCTAAACAATGGAGAATCAAGAAAATAAACCAAACCAGGTTTTGGAATGAAATGGCACTGAATGCAAAAGATCCTCAAACCCTGTTTTAACGGTGCACTTCCGAATGAAATGGCACTGAATGCAAAAGATCCTCAAACCCTGTTTTAACGGTGCACTTCCCAACCTCCCCAGTAGAGGCAAACCCTGAAAATCTTGAACCACGTGCTTGGCTTCCAACCCTGGCTCTACAACTCCTGCCTAGGATGGCCCGGGCTGCTCGACCGCAGTTTCCGTAGGTCCCCAGGTGGGAAGGAAGATATGTGAACAGGTGCTTGAGCGCAGGCGAGGCCACTGGGAGCCAGTACTTCACCACCGACATCTCCCCAGGCCTGCAGAGCGCACCCAACACCTCGGCCCCGCCGCCCGCGAAGCCCGACAGGGGGCGCCCGGACCCGCCCGCGCGCACCTACTACGCGCCGGCCCGCCCCGGCTCCGCCCCCGCGTGCCGCAGCCAATGAGCGCGCGGCATCGCATCCGGGGATCCCGGCGCGGCCACCGCCTCCCGCGCACACACGGCCATGGCGGAGGTGAGTGAGCGGGTCGGGGGAGCCGGTCCCCACCACGCGCCCCTGGCTCCCGGGCCCAGCTTGGCTGCATCCGGAGGTCCCACGCACGGACGCGCTGGCGCCAGGGCTCTGAGGTCGGACCCGGGTGCTGCGTCTGCACAGGGCCGAGGGCCCGAGGCTCCGACGGCGGCCGCCCCCGGCCCGGGCCCCCCCCTTCGAGTGCCACATCGCGGGCTGCACTGCGCATGCGCGGCTCCAGGGATGGGCGGGGCCCAGGCGGGCCGGGGGTGGGGTGGGGTGTGTGTGCCCCGGGGACCCCCGGCCCTGGGGATGGGCTGCTGTGGGCGGGGCCTCCACGTCGTCCTCCTGTCCCGCCCCTGGGCTGCGGGGTCCCCTCACCCCGCCACCGGCGCCTGCAAACTTTGCGGAGCGCCGTGGCCACGCCGTCGGGACCCCGTTTGTCCCTCAGCTTCTAGGCAGATGTAGCGCCGAGAGCATCCCGGAGCTGCCCACCTGCTAAGACCTGTGGCAGGACTCGAACTCGGGACCTAGCCGGCGCCCCGCGCAGATCTGGTGCTTAGGGATGCTGCCCCAGGGTCAGCTCTCGAGTGAGCGGGGCTGTCACTAGGGCCGCAAGTTAGTTTTTGGAGCCCCCCCAGACCGCCATTCTCCGCGCAGCGCTGGACCTTGCGGGATCCCAGAGCCAGGGGCGCGCGTTCGGGGCGTCCAGGATTTCTGAGTTGAGGCTTGCTTTGAGAGTTTGGGGCTGTGATGCAGGACCACCCGGAGGAAGGTGAGAAGAAGACACAGGGTGGTTGGGGGACAGACAACAGGTGGTCCTGGGTCAGCTCTGGCCAGCATGAAGTTTTGGGTTTCCAGCTTTCTGGATTTCAGGGTGATGCAAGAGACGACCCAAGTGTCCAGCGAGCGCTGCTCTCACGGTGCCCGGTGAGCATGAAGTGAGGGCGCACGCAGGGCCCGTCCAAGGACCCCAGTGTAACTTCTGGGAAAGCTGCGCCCGGCCTCCTGTCTAGGTGCCCAGGCTGCGCTCTGGCAGAAGGGACTGCTCTTAGCAGCCCTGGCCACAGCCTTTGTCTGGACAGAGGTTGCAGGGAGACAGTGCAGAGCTTGGATGGTTCTCTCCTCTTTTGCCTCGGTGTTGGCAACGCGAAGATGGGGGCCTGGCCGGTGGTTTCTTGGAGACCCCTTCTTCCTCAGGGGTGAGGGTATTTAGAGAATCGGTCAGGCCTCAAGGAGTCCTTGTGGTTTGGTGCGGCTGAAAGACCACAGCTCAGCGGGAGGAAGATGAGCAGGCTCCTTCCATTTCCGTCTCCGACACCTGCTGGGGTGTCGCCAGGAGGTCGCTGGACTCAGGGCTGTGCGGTTAGGTTTAATAGGTTTGTGGCTGCATGGGGCTGCGGTGGGGGCAGAGGCCAAGTCCATGTGCACCTGAACAACGCTGATTGACCCGGACCCCCGTGAGACAGGTAAGGGTTGGGTCATCATATACCTAGGCCAGCGGCCTGAGTGCGTCCAGACCCTTTGTCCAGCAGGGAGTTGGCCTGTTAGTGGCTTGACTCCTGCCCTGAAGTCTGCAGCCAGCAGTCTAAAGGGCACATTGGCTAGGGCGAAGACACTGGTCATTAAGGGGCTAGATGTAGCCCAGCCTCTTCTGGTGACCTTGGGTAAGTTACTTGGCGTCTAGGCCTTAGTTTACCTATCTGGAGGTGGAGCCACAAGGTCTTGTGAGATCCTGGTCCCTGGCTTGCCCTCACGCACTTTGGACCGTGTGTGGTTGTAGTGGAGCCACTGTTTTAGTGAGTGAAGGTGGCGTTTGTGGTCCATCAGTGAGCTTGGGTGTGTGCTGCGGTGGAAGAATGGACCTCTGTCCTCCCGGAAACCGGATTAATTTTTAGACTGCCTGTCTCCTCGTGTTTCGTGTCATCCTGCTGTTATAATGCAGAGCCCAGCCATGCGATGCCCCCTCGAGGGGACAGGCTCTCAAGATGAGTGCCCCTGTTTGATGTTTCCATGGCCAGACAGCTGACCCTGTGTGGGTGGAGATGAGTGAGACCTGTTTGTCGGGGTGCTGTGGGCGCCCTGTGCCTGGTGAGGCAGTCCTACTGGAATGAGCACCCTTCCCGGCGGGTGGCTGGAGGAACTCGGCTCGTGTTGCCGCATGGTGATGCCCCTCATTCAGGTGATGAGAAGCACTTTGAGCCCTCATATTGTACAGTGTTGTTCTCCACGTGTCTTCTGTGTTGCTGCCATTCTCCTGGAATCGTAACTGTATGGCTCAAACATGGCCTCTCCGAGTGGCCTGGCTTCCTCACAGGGGTAACAGGGTCCATGAGAATGTCCCAGTGCAGAGCCTGGATCTTCCCAGGCACGTGAGTCCTGGAATCAGAGTTGGAGACGTGCGCCAGCCAAGTTGTGTGCAGCCAGGGAGCGTGTAATACACCTTCCCAATTCCTGGCCCATTAATGATCCCTACATTCTCAGTGCCTCCTGGCACCCACAATCTGGCTGAGACCCCTACTCAAGCCCTGACTTTGCTCTTTCTCTGCAGGCCTCCTCGGAGGAGAGGCAAGGCCCTTGTGTGGCCTCCTGCCTTACCCACGGTCTGTGCCCAGTGGAGCCCGGTCAGCAGACAGCAGGTACCTTGTTACTCCCATTTTAGTTGTTGGGATAGATTCCCAGGTGGAATAGCCCTTGGGATAGGGTGTGCAGTCCAAGGGGGGCTGGAGAAGGGAGCCAGAGGTGCCCTGCACTTTCCCACACCTGTCTGCACACCCTCGGCTGGACTGAGTTACCAGGGATCCCTTCCACCTGGGCCCACCCACCGCAGTCCCTTATCTGGAGTGCCTGGTGGGTAAGGCTCAGACAAGTTCCTTTGTAGCAGTGTCCATGGGCTCTGCTGACCACCAGTTCAACCTCTCGGAGATCTTGTCCCAGAACTACGGTGTCCGAGAGGGGCAAGAGGTGGCTGCTGAAGACCCTGAGAAACCTGAGGAGGAGCTGGACAAGGACTTCATCACGCAGGTACTCAGGTGTATGGGGCAGGTGTGAGGGATGGGACTAAGAAAGTCCTCAGCCTTTTGGTCTCAGTAGCCCCCAAGCAAGCCTATCTGGGGCTGAGCTCAGAAGGGACCATGGTGGGGACGATGTTGGGGCTGACGGGTGGGGCATGGGGATAACAGCAGGATGATGGGAGGGACAGTGATGGGGATAGCAGGAGGGATGGACAGGATCTGATGTGGACAAGGCTCAGTGAGACCCACAGGGACAGGACTCAGCAGGTTGACCAGGGAAAGGACAAGCCTGGTTTCCTGTGCCTTCATGGTGCTCCTGACAACAAGAGACGTAGATTGTAAGAAGCCATTTTTCAAGTTTGTGATCCTCCAAAATCGTCTACACTTTTTGAAGTGAGGGAACATCTCAAGAGACCTTTGTGTGGCTCATATCTATCTTTCTTTTAAATAAAATTTTTAGTTTTGTGATTTTAATGAAAGTTGACAGAAAAGTTAGATTTTCATCCATTCATTGTTGCACATTTTACCTCTTCTCCAGTCCTTCCCCTTGCCTCAGTTCACTTTGAAAAAAGAACCCTGGTCAGTGTTGCACAATTCATCCCCCACCCACCCACCCCCTACCCCCGCTCTCCTCCGCCCCCCAGTTCTCTTTGCAATATATCTCTTATTCTGGGCTGCTGTTGTATATATAATGCCTAATCATAGTTCTTTTCCTTATTTATCCCCTCTTTTCTTAGTTTCCCCCAACCTTCATGTTAGTCTTGTTTTAGAACAGTGGTGTTATACAATATTTGTCCTTTTGTGGTGACTGAGATACTTCACTCAGCATAATGGTCTCAGGTGTCACCTATGTTGTGTAAGTTGTGTAATATTGTTGATGTTGTTGTTAGGTGTCTTAAAGCTGAGTATGACTCATAGTGACCCTATGAACAAAAGATCTGAACTATCCTGCGCTGTCCTCACACACTTCCTGACACACAAGAGCCCATTACAGCAGTCACTGTGTCAGTCTGTCTGGGTGAGAGCCTTTCTCTCCTTTGCCAACCCTCCACCCTTCCCAGCATCATGTCCTTCTCCTAGTAATAGCACCTCCCAGCAATATACCCAAAGTATGTGAGGCAAAGCCTTATCATTCTTGCCTCCAAAGAGTACTCTGACTGCACCCTCTCCAAGACATATCTGTTCATTCTCTTGGCCGTGCATGGGATGGTCAGTACTCTTCTCCAGCACCATACGTCTCAAAGGTGTCAATTCTTTTCCTGTCATCCTTAGTCATTGTCCAGCTCTCAGATGCATAACAAGTAATTAGAAAGACTATGGCCTGAATCAGATGTACCTAAGTCTTGAAATTGACATCATTATTCCTTGACAATTTAGAAAGATCCCTAACTGCAGATTTTCCCAGTGCAGTGTGTTTCCTCATTTTCTGACTGCTGGTACCAGGGGTGTTAATTGTGGACCCAAGCAAGATGAAGCTGTTGACAGTTTCATTGTCTTCTCCATCCATCATGATACTGCCTATTGATCTGTTAGTAAGAATCTTTGTTTTCTTAACATTGAGATGCAATCCATATCGAAGGCTGCATTCCTTGATCTTCTGCAAAAAGTGCTTCAGTCCATTCCCAAGAAGGGTGATCGAACTGAATGTGGAAACTTTTGAACAGTATTATTATTGTGACATGCAAGCAAAATAATGCTGAAGATCATTCAAAACTGGCTAGAATAGTAAATAGACAGGTAACTGTCAGAAATTCGAGCAGAATTTAGAAGAAGCCATTGCACCGGGAATATCATTGCTGATGTCAGGTAGATCCTGACTGAAAGTAAGGATTACCAGAAGAAAGTCTATTTGTGCTTTATTGACTATGCAAAGGCATTTGACTGTGTGGATCATAACAAGCTGTGGCCGACATTGAGAAGAATGGGAATCCCAGAGCACTTAATTTTGCTCATGTGGAACCTATACTGGGACCAGGAGGCTGTGTGCAAACACAGCAGGGGAACACTGCATGGATTAAAATTGAGAAGAGAGTGTATCAGGGTTGTATTCTTTTCCCATGCCTATTCAGTGTATATGCTGAGCATTATCCGAGAAGCTGGACTCTATGAAGAGGAACATGGCTTCAGGATTGGAGGGAGATTCATCAGCATCCTGTGTTAAGCAGATGACACAGTCTTGCTTGCTGAAAGTGGGGATGTGAATATTTTATTAGGTTTTTTTGTAGTGCTATCAACAATCTGCGTTATGCAGATGACACACCCTGCTTGCGGAAAGTGAGGAAAACCTGAAGCGCTTGTTGCAGAGGGTCAAGGACTGCAGCCTCCAGTGTGGATTGAGGCTCAATATCAAGAAGACAAAGATTCTCACCACTGGACCAATTGGCAGCATCAGGATGGATGGTGAAGAGATTGAGATTGTTCACAGCTTTAGTTTGCTTGGCTCCGCACTCAACACTCAGCACCAGTAGCCAGGAAATTAAAAGACATATTGCCATGGGAAAGTCTGCTGTTAGGGACCTCTCCAAAGTACTGAAGAGCAGTGGTGTCTCTCTGGAGACTAAGGTGCGTCTGATACAGGCCATGGTCTTTGCAATCACTTGTTATACATCAGAGAGTTGGACAATGACCAAGGAGGATAGAAGGAGAATTGATGCCTTTGAGCTGTGGTGCCGGAGAAGAATATTGAGGGTACCATGGATTGCTAGGAAAACAAACAGATTCATCCTGGAAAGGGTCAAACCGGGCGGCTCCTTGTAGGCAAGGATTCTGAGGGTCCGTCTAACATACTTTGGACATGTTGTAAGGAGGGACCGGTCCTTAGAGAGGGACATCATGCTTGGTAGGGTGGCGGGATAGTGCAGGAGGGGAAGGCCCTCTCTGAGGTGGATTGATTCAGTGACTGGGGCAATTGGGATGGGTGTATTGGAGATGGTGCGATTGGCACAGGACAGAGCGGAGTTTAGGGCTTGTTGCACATAGGGTCGCTATGAGTTGCAAGCGACTCGATGGCACATAACAACAACATGTAGTGTTCCATTAGGTGAATATACCGTAGTTTTTCTATCCACTCATTTGTTAATGGGCACTTGGTTTGCTTCCATCTCTTTGCTGTTGCAAATAGTGTGACAATCGACATGGGTGTGTATGTCTTTTTGGGTGGCAACTGTCTTTCATTATCACTCTAAAAATCTAGGGGGAGACATTTTTAGAGTACCTACTTGAGGTTATTAACAATTACAGCTTGTTTGGCTCGACAGTCAGCATTCTTGGCACCAGCAGTCAGGACATCAAAAGACATATTACATTGGGAATATCTGCTGTTAGGGACCTCTCCAAAGTACTGTAAAGCAACAACATCAGTCTAGAGACTAAGATGCACCTATCCAGGCCATGGTCTTTGCAACTACTTGCTATGTATCAAAGACCTAGGCAAAGACTAAGGATGACAGAAGAAGAATCAATGCCTTCGAATTGTGGTGCTGGAGAAGAGTCTTAAACATAACGAAATCTGCCAAGAAAACAAGTCTGTCTTGGAAAGGGTGAAACCAAGTTTCTCCTTGAAGGCTAGGATTTTTATTTATTTTTTTAAAATTTTATTAATTGTAATAAACATTTGTAGAGATTTTGGGTTTCCATTCATTCATTATTGCACTATTTTCTCTACCCTCCCCCCCGTTTGTTCTTGTTCCCCCCCCCTGAAATTCTGTTTTAATTTTCCCATTGCCACAGTGCTTGTCAAAACCAGTTCTGATTAATCT
>NW_006399967.1:4740525-4742362 GCF_000299155.1 Elephantulus edwardii
GATTATGCAAAGGCATTTGACTGTGTGGATCATAACAAACTGTGGCTGACTCTGAGAAGAATGGGAATCCCAGAACATTTAATTGTGCTAATACTTATTATGGTAGTGATATTATATGATAGTTTTCACATTCTGATGGACCAACTTTATTGATAATGAGCATAAATATGGATCTCATTCAGTCGGTTGGCTGGGTAGCTGGCCTCCCAGTTTCCTGGCACAGACCTTCACAGCAGTTGGCTCTGCTCATTCAGTTCTAACTCCTTTCCTCTGCTTGCTCTCTGTTAGCACAGTGCTCCACTCTCAGAACCCAGTTTCATCTTGGTTCAGTTTATGCTCTAAAGATCCCACAAACACATAGCTGATCTCTTCCACTTGAGGAGCCTCAAAGTCCTGTTCGTGGTGCTGGTTCTGCCGGTCCTGGAGGAAGACCTTCTTTCCAGCAACATTTACAAGCCCATCTTTTCTTAGATATCCTGTGTGTCTTGGCCTTCCCTACATGGAGGAGTTTCCCAGCATAGGGACTGGAATCAAGGGGATGTGCTGCACTCTGGGCCTTCTTGTCACTGAAGTGGTCTCATCTCTTCACTTTTCTACCTTTTTATCTCTTGTGAGACAGAAATCACCACCCAGGGACACTACCCATACATGGGAACAGGGCTGGGATGAGGTTAAGGGTGCTGTAGCCTGTCCTTGTGTTAGGTGTGCACTTCCTCACAGCCCTAAGAGCAGCATGTAGAAACCTTGCTTCATCTTGCACCGCCCTTATTATCTCTGCCGTGCCCATTGTTGAAGGCTCCATCTCATTGTCAGTCCATCTCATTGAGGATCTTCATCTCTTTTCATGACCCTCTGTCCTTCCCATCATGATACCTTTTTCCCAGGATTGGCCCCTCCTGACAGAGTGCCCAAAAGTTTCACTATCCTTGACTATAAGGTTACACCCTAGTTACACTTCCTCCAAGACAGACTTGTTTGTTCTCTCGGTAGTGGGTCGATAGGCAGCATCATGATAGATGATGAAGAGACTGAAATGTTAACAGCTTTAGTTTGCTTGGCTCCACAATCTACACTCTTGGTACCAGCAGCCAGGAAATCAGGAGACGAATTGCATTGGGTAAGTTGGCTCTCAGGGACCTCTCCAGAGTACTAAAGAGCAGCTACATCAGTCAGGAGACAGGTGCACCTGGTCCAGGCCATAGTCTTGACAATTGCTTGCTATGCATCAGAGAGCTGGACAATGACTAGAGATGACAGAGAATTGATGCCTTTGAGCTGTGGTGCTGGAAAAGAATATTGAATATACATACCATGGACTGCCAGGAGAACACAAACAGGTTTGTCCTGAAGAGGGTGAAACCAGGCTGCTCCTTGGAGGTAGGATTCTGAGGCATTGTCTAACATACTTTGGGCATGTTGCAAGGTGGTACCAGTCCTTGGAGAGAGACATCATGCTTGGAAGGGTGGAGGGACAGAGAAAGAGAGGAAGACCCTGAGATGGATTGATTCAGTGACTGGGGTAATGAGGATAGGTGTGTCAGAGATAGTAAAGTTGACACAGGAGAGAGCAGGTTTCAGGGCTATTGTACTTAGGGTTGCTGTGAGTCATAAGCAACTCGATGGTACATAACAACAGCAAGAAGTCATGGTTTATTCAGTACACTTTGCTAGCACCACAGTTCTAAGGCATTCATTTGTCAGTCTTCTTTATTCATTGGCTAACTTGTAATGCGAAACCTATAGAGGCAGTCGTCAGAACAGAGCAGGGCAACACTGCATGGTTCAAAATTGGGAAGGGTGTACGCCAGGGATGTGTCCTATCTCCATACCTTTTCAA
>NW_006399967.1:4743487-4748018 GCF_000299155.1 Elephantulus edwardii
TTTTCTTAAAGTGAGATCCAATCTGTATTGAAAATGTAGTCTTGGATATTTTTCAGTAAGTGCTTTTAGTCCTCTTCACTTTCTGTAACCAAAGTTGTGCCATCTACTTAATGCAGGTTGGTGAGTTTCCCTCCAGTCCTTATGCCACATGCTTCACATAGTCCAACATCTTGATTTATTTGTTCGGCATCCACATTGAATGGATATGAAGAAGGGAACAACCCTGACACACACCTTTCTTGATTTTAAACGATGCAGTGTCCCCCTGTATGAACCCTGCTTCTTGGTCTATGTACAGGTTTCTCATGAGCACAGTTTAATGTTCTGGAGTGCATATTCTCAGGGTTACCCATAATTTATTATGATGCACGTGATCCAGTGCATGTTCATAGTCAATAAAACACAAATCAACATCTTCCTGGTATTCTTTGCTTTCAGCTTGGATCCTTCTGACATCAGCAGTGTTAGCCCCAGTTTAAGGCCTCCTCTGAATCCAGTTCAGCTTCTTAGAATTAATTCCCTGTTGCCATGTTGCTACTTTTAACTATCTTCAGGATTTTACTTGTATGTGTTGTTAATGTGACGTCGAGTCACCTGTGACTGACTTATAGTGACCCTATGCCACTATGCTGTGAACTCTAACCTGAGCCAGTCTCACTATCTCTGACATACCTAATTTCCATTACCCTAGTTACAGTATCAAACCATCTCATCCGGGATCTTCCTCTTCTACACTGTCCCTCCACCCTTCCAGCATAATGTCCTTCTCTAAAGACTAGTCCCTCCTGGACACATATCCAAAGTATGTAAGATTGAGCTTAAAAAAAAAAAAGACTGAGCTTCAAGATCCTTGTCTTCAAGGAGGGTTTCACCCTCTCCAGGATAAACCTGTTTGCTCTCTTGGCTATTCTGTAATCTTTTTCAGCACCACATGTCAAAGACATCAATTCTTATTTTGTCATCTTTGGCCATTGTCCAGCTTTCTAATTCATAGCAAGTAATTTTGAAGACCATGGCTTGAATCAGGAGTACCTTAGTCTCCAGATTCACATTGTTGCTCATAAGCACGTTTGAGAGGTCCCTGACAGCGGCCTTCCCCAGAGGAATTTTTTCTTTTGATTTCTTGAGTGCTGGTTCCAAGAGTATTGATTGTGGAGCAAGCCAAGCTGAAATTGCTAAGAAACTCGATCTCTTTTCCGTCTATTATGGTGCTGCCAGTTGGCCCCGAGGTGAGAATCTTAGTCTTTTTGCTGTTGAACTTCAGTCCATATTGAAAACTACAGTTCATCACCTTCTGCAGCAAACCCTTCAGGTCCTCCTCAATTTCTGTGAGTAAAGTTGTGTCATTTGCATAACATAGGTAATTGATGAGTCTTCCTTCAGTCCTGATGCCACACGCCTCCTCTCGAATGATCTTTTCCACATCCCTGACACACTCCTTGCATGTGATATTAATGATATTGTTTGATAATTTCTACATTCTGTTGGATCACCTTTTTTTTTATGGAAACACATACTGACTTCTTTCCATCAAATCGGCCAGGTAGCTGTCTTCCAAAATTCTTGGCAGACTAATGACCATGGCCAGGGTTGCATCTGGTATTCCATTAATCCCTGGAGCTTCGGGTTTTGGCCAGTGCCTTCAGTGAAGCTTGAACTTCTTCAGTACTACTGATTCTTGATCATACGCTACTTCCTGCAGTGGTTCAGGGTCCACCAGGTCTGCTTGTTTCAGTAACTCTTCCTTGTCATCTTTTCATGCTTCTTGACTTACTCAAGATTGTGCTCCTAGCTAGGGTCCTTTAGTATTGCAACTTGATGCTTGAATTTGTTCTTCAGTTCTTTCAGCTTGAGAAATGCTGAATGTGTTTGGCCTGCCTTTTGAAGTCTTTTGTTCAAACAGCTCTTTATTTCAGCATTTCTTCCCTTCATTTTGACTTCTCTATGCTGAAGAATAAGTTTCAGTCTTTTTTTTTTAAATTTTTTAATTTATTGTGTGTGTGTGTGTGTGTCCCGTCAAATTGGATCTGACTGGTACTGGAGGAGATTGTCCCTCCGTCTCCAGCAGAGCATCAGGTGGATTCGAACAGTGCACCTCTGGGATCGCAGTGCAGCTTCTTGCCACTAGGCCACCAGAGCTCCCTAAGTTTTAGTCTTTTTTGACATTTGTGTTGATGTTTTTGTTTTTGTCTTTAATAACCTTTGCTTTCTTCTTCAGTGATGACCTTGACATCTTCCATGACTTGTCTGTTCTTCTCTCATTAGTGTTCAATCCATCAAATCTGTTCTTGAGATAGTTTTAAAATTCCTGTGGGATAAAATCAAGATTGTGTATTAGCCCTCTTAAACATGTTTAACTGTCTTAAACCACAGTTTAAACTTTCCCATGAGAACTTGATGATCTTCAGTCAGCCAGTGCCCCTGTTTTGACTGCTGATACTGAATTTCTCCACCATGTTTTTCCACAGATGAAGTTAATCTGATTCCTGTGTAGTTCACATGTAGTTGTGACTCATATTTTTTTTTAAAAAGGTGTTCACAGTGAATAATCATTGATTGTATCAAATTTTGTCATGTGATTGGGTAGCCTCATTTCTGTTCCCAAGGCTGTTAATTTTCCTACTACTAGTCTGTCCTCTTCATATAGATGATGAAGAAGAATGTAGCATGAGGATGGAAAGAGCTCATCAATCTGCATTATATAGATGCCACACCTTGCTTGCTGAAAGTGAATGAAGAAGCCTTGATGTACTTAGTGAATAAAGTCAGAGGCTGCTTTCTTCATGATGGGTTGCATCGCCTCGAGGAAAAGAAAACTGTCACCACATCATGATAGATGGAGAAAAGATCGAAGTTGTCACAATTTCATTTTCCTTGGATCCAGTCAAGACTCATGGTAATAATAGTGAACAATAGTCAAGAAATCCACAGATGTGTTGCATTGGGAAATCTGTCAAAGGCCTCTCCAAGGTGCTGAAGAGCAAGGATGTCAGTTTAGAGATTAAAGTGTGCCTAACAAACCATGGTCTCTGCTGTTATATCCTGTGCATCTGAAAGTGGGACAGTGACTAGGGATGACAGAAGAAGCGATACCTTTGAGTTACAGTGTTGGAGAAGAGTAATAAATATCCCATGAACTGCCAAAAGAGCAAACAAGTCAGTCTTGGAAGAGATAAAACCAGGGTGTTGCTTCGAGGTAAAGATAGTGAAAGTTTGTCTCATATACTGGGCAAGATGCTAGGAGAATACAGTCCTTGGAAAAAGATCATGCTGGGGAAGGTCGAGGGTCAGCAAAAAAGATGAATGCCCTCAATGATATAGATTGATGCAGTGACGTCAGAGCGAACCTGAGCTTTTCTGAATTGGTGAGGGGGCTGCGGAGCTTCTGCCTGTTGTTCCTAGGGTCACTGTGAGTTGTCGACTTGACTGGAACTTTACCACAACAGTTTGTAGATTCCATCTTTTGTATTCCAGTCACCAAATATGTATGCTAATTGCATAGTCAATTTCAGAGTGTATAAGTCTATAGAAATCTTCAGTTTGTTCATCTTTGGCCTTAGCAGTTGGTATGTGTATTCGAATAATAGTTGTATTAGCAAATCTTCATATGTATATGGATATTATCCTGTCAGTGACAGCGTTGTATTTCCAGATAGGAGTTCAAATGCTCTTTGACAGTGAGTGTTATAACATGTCTCTTTAATATGTCATTTCTGGTGTAGTAGATTGTCTGATTGAAAATGGCCACTACTAGTCTATCTCAGGTCATTAATGTCTAGAATGTCTATTAATGTCTTTGTGTGTCAATTTCAGTTTTTGATAGCTGCCCGTTTTCCTAACAGGCACTATGATGGATTAGTCCCTAGGGAGCTCGCAGCTAACCCACAGATGGTGCTTTTGTGTTCCCCCTTCCCCAGGTGTGTGCTGTTAGCCCCGTGTCCCCCTCCCTCAGGTGCACAGTTAGCTTCGTGTCCTCCTTCCTCAGGTGTGCACTGTTAGCCCCGTGTCCCCCTCCCTCAGGTGTGCGCTATTAGCCCTGTATTCTCGTTCCTCGGGTGTGCACTGTTAGCCTCGTATTCCCCCTTCCCCAGGTGTGCGCTGTTAGCCCCGGGTCCCCCTTCCCCAGGTGTGCGCTGTTAGCCCCGTGTCCCCCTTCCCCAGGTGTGTGCTGTTAGCCCCGTCTCCCCCTCCCTCAGGTGCACAGTTAGCTTTGTGTCCTCCTTCCTCAGGTGTGCACTGTTAGCCCCGTGTCCTCCTTCCTCAGGTGTGCACTGTTAGCCCCGTGTCCTCCTTCCTCAGGTGTGCACTGTTAGCCCGTGTCCCCCTTCCTCAGGTGTGCGCTGTTAGCCCTGTATTTTCCTTCCTCGGGTGTGCATTGTTAGCCTCGTATTTCCCCTTCCCCAGGTGTGCACTGTTAGCTCCGTATTCTCCTTCCTCAGGTGTGCGCTGTTAGCCCCGTGTTTCCCCCTTCCCCAGGTGTGCACTGTTAGCCTCGTATTTCCCCCTTCCCCAGGTGTGCGCTGTTAGCCCC
>NW_006399967.1:4748118-4802908 GCF_000299155.1 Elephantulus edwardii
TGTGCGCTGTTAGCCCCGTGTTTCCCCCTTCCCCAGGTGTGCACTGTTAGCCTCGTATTTCCCCCTTCCCCAGGTGTGCGCTGTTAGCCCCGTGTCCCCCTTCCCCAGGTGTGCGCTGTTAGCCCCGTGTCCCCCTTCCCCAGGTGTGCGCTGTTAGCCTCGTGTCCTCCTTCCTCAGGTGTGCACTGTTAGCTCCGTATTCTCCTTCATCAGGTGTGCATTGTTAGCTCCGTGTCCCCCTCCCTCGGGTATGCACTGTTAGCCCTGTGTCCCCCTCCCTCAGATGTGCACTGTTGGACCAATAACTACCCTTTTGGTTATGAATGGTTCACATAGCAGATGTCTTCTGTGGTGTGGACTGTCCTTAGTGATCCGAGGTAGGATATTCTTGAGTGAAGGTGGTGTTCCTTAGCTGAGTGGGTGGTGGTGTGGGGCTCACCCTGGTCCATGCTGGTGTCCTGTGCTGCTTTCACACTCAGGGCTCAGCAGCTGGAGTGCATAAGTGTAACTGAGCTGGAGGAGAGATGTAGCCAGCAGCTGTGGGGGGATTGTGGAGTCTTTGAGAGAATGGAGGGTGGCTTAATTGCAGTGAGGAGTAAGCCCTGAGCTGGGGTGATTGTCTGTGGACTGGAGCCCCCAGGGTGAGGGAGGATTTGGGACTGAGAGGAGATACTGCTCATCTCCTTAGCATACAAGAGAATGTCCAGGAGGTGGGTGTTGGACCATGGCCCTAGGTTGTGATGGCCAGGGGCCTTGGTCCTGGGAGCAGCGAAGGTCTTGGGGCTCTTTCATCATTTCTTTTTTTTTTATGGTGTGTGTGTGTGTGTGTACCGTCAAGTCAGATCTGACTGGTACAGAAGGAGATTGTCCCTCCTTCCCCGGCAGAGCATCTGGTGGATTCTAACCGTGCACCTCTGGGATTGTAGTTGCAGCTCCTTGCCACTAGGCCACCAGAGCTCCCCGGAGATTTTTCTTTCATCATTTCTAATGAGGAGTGGTCTCGTGTGTCTATGCTGCCACGATGTGTCATTCACAGCCTCTTCCTCACTCACTGCATGGTCAGAATTAAGGTGTGTGTCCTTTCTCTATACCTGTTCAGTCTGTGTGCTGAGCAGATCATTGATGAAGCTGGATTCGGTGAAGAAAAATCTGGCATCAGGATAGGAGGAAGACTCATTCATAAATAGCCTGTCTTATGCAGATGACACAATCTTGCTTGCTGAAAGTGAGGAGGACTTGTAGTGCTTGCTGCAGAGGATGAAAGTCTACAGCTTTCAATGTAGATGACATCTCAACATCAAGAAGACAAACATCCTCAACATTGGGCCAGTAGGCAGTATATTGATAGAGAAAAGATTGAAATTGTCTAATTTCATTTTACTTGGGTCCATATTCAACACCTTTTGTGAAGAAATCAAGAGATGCATTGCTTTGGAAAAGTCTGCAGTCAGGAGTCTTTCCAGATTACTGAGGAGCAATGATGTCAGTTTGAAGACTTAAGGTGTGCCTGATTCAGCGATGGTTTTTCCATTCACTTGTTATTCATCTGAGAGCTGGACAGTGTAAAAGGCTGCCTTCGAGCTGTAGTGGTAAAAAAGACCATTGAATATTCCAAGGATTGCAAAGAACAGACAAGTCTTGGAGAAAGTGCATCCAGAGTGCTTCGTGGAGACAAAAATGACAACGCTTCATCTCTCATTCTTTATTGTTTGAGCATCCTGCTAGGAGAGACTGTTCCTTGGAAAGAGACATCATGTTTGGAAAGGGTCGACAAAAGAGAGGAAGACCTTTGACTGGACGTTGACAAGGTGACTGCAGCAGTGGGCTCAAGCCAGAGATGCTGAGAGTGGTGCAGGGTAGGACAGGGTTCAGATCCGTTGTTCACAGGGTCACTGTGAGTTGTATTCAACTCGACAGCATCATCACCATCTCACTCACAGTCATCTCATTCAACTCCTTTCCTGTTTAGCTAGATGGTGGTTTTGCCCGGTGATCCCTTCTGGACTGAGTGGGACTAGCCATGTCTTGGTTACTGAGCCACCTCGCATTCCTGGAGTCAGCACTCACAGGCTGAGCCGGCCCGTTTCTGAAGCAGGCTGTGTGGGTGGCCTGTCTAGGCCCCTTGCTCACTGACGGGTATTGGCTGAGGGGACCACCAGTGTCTCCTGTTGGGGTTTGTGACGAGAGTCTGGGCTGGAGGCTGGTTGGAGGTGAGGCTGCCACATGGCATCATTGTGGGCTATGACAGTATGGGTTTGGACAGAAAGAAGGGGTGCATATAACCCCAAACAATACTTGACGGAGCCCTTGCCTCCCCTCCCCAGAGCAACGACATGCCTCTTGATGAGCTACTGGCCCTCTATGGCTATGAGGCCTCAGACCCCATCTCAGAACAGGAGAGTGAGGGGACCGACAGTGCACCCCCACTCCTGGACATGACCCTAGACAAGGTGAGGGGGATCTTGGATAAGAGACAGCCAGCAGGTGGGGCTGGGCTGCTGGAAAGCCACCACAGTGGGAGTTCATCCTGCATGGTGTTTCTTTGGTGGTCACCCCCCAGAGGATCCTGCCCTGGACCTGCCCTCCAGCAGGCCTCACCCTCCAGCACCCACCTTCCAGCTGTCCCCACTTACTCCCCAGCAGGTCCGGGCCTGGGCCCACCCTGCAGCAGGCCCCACCCACCTTGGCCCACCCTCTAACAGACCCCGCCCTGGGCCTACCCACCAGCCCACCCCACCCTGAGCCCAACCTGATTTCCAGTTCCCAGGCTCGCCCTAGCTCTCCCCTCAGTGAATCTAGTTCACAGATTAAGTCCTGCCATTCCCCTCGTTTCTTCTCCTGACTCCACCTTCTACTCTACCCTAGTCTCTACCCCATCACTTCCAACCTTCCACCCTGCATGGGGGCCCTGAGGGGGCCACAGAGCGCCTCCTTCTGACAGGTCCCCCAGGCATGTCTTGAGAGCATTGTTTGTCATCCTTGTTTGTGCTGTTTTCAGACTTTAACGTATTCTAACTTTTTTTTTTTTTTCATTAAAAGGAGCAGATAGCTAAAGATTTGCTTTCTGGAGAAGAGGAGACTCAGTCATCTGCAGATGACCTCATGCCATCCGTGACCTCCCATACAGCCACAGCTTTGTTCCCCAGCCAGAGTGCGTGTCCATGTCCTTGTCCGCCGCCTGGGTGACCTCAGCCTGAGGGGTGGGACACCTAGCCACTGAGGAGAAAGTTCCCACTTGACCCTGGTTGTAGAACTTCCAGAAGGAGAAGGGCTTCTTGTAGGGCAGGGGTAGGGCTGTAGGATCCTCAAAAGGGAGAGGAACTCTGTGGCCCTCTCAGTGCCCTCTACTCACTGACTCTGCTCTCCCAGAAGAGAAGGGACCCTGGATCTCCCGGAGGAAAGAGGATGGTGGGCCTCAGAGGAGAGGGGACTGTGGGTCTCAGAGGAGAAGGGGGCCTGGGTTTCAGAGGAAAGAGGACTATGTGTCTCCCTAAGTAGAGGGAACTGTGAGTCTCCCAGAGGAGAAGGGACCATGGATCTCAGAGGAGAGGGGGCTGTGTATCTCCCAGAGGAGAGGGGGCCCTGGGTCTCAGAGGAAAGGGGACCATGGGCCTCAGAGGAGAGGGGGCCCTGGGTCTCCCTGAGGAGGGAGATTTTGGCTCTCAAAGGAGGGGGCTGTGTCCTCTCCAAGGCAGTGTGATGGAAGTCTGTGTCAGAGGAGAGATCCCAAGCTTATGTATACACAGTTTTTCAGTTAGAAAGTTCTGGAACTTGGGAAGGGCCCCTGTCAGAGTGTGATCAGGTAGATTGAGTGGGGTTGGGATGTGAGTCCCCAGTGGCGTTAGGAGGGATTGTGACCCTGAGAAGGGAAGATCTGTGTGATGAGGGCCCAGGCATCCACTACAGGCATTTGGGGGGCCTTGCCTCAGCCTTCTTTGTGCCATCCCTTCCTGACCTCCCCTCTCCCTAAAGCCCGATTCCTGGCTGGTGGAGACAAAGAACCTGGCTCTTCGGCCTCCGACACCGAGGAGGACTCTCTTCCCGCCAACAAATGTAAGAAGGTGCGTGGCCAGGGGATCTCCAGCCCTTGGTCCTGAGAGCTGAACGCTGAGCTCCCACCACTGTTGTGGCTTCTCCATGGGATGCAGGGCAGCTTTGAGATCTGCCCGGGGCTGTCCTGGGTTGGGTGTCCTTTGGCCAGACTGCCCACCTGAAGTGACTGGTCACAATGCACCTGCTGGCATGACCTCCATTCTGGCCCTCGGCTTTATGTCCACAGGAGATCATGGTGGGGCCTCAGTTCCAAGCTGACCTCAGCAGCCTGCATGCGAGCCGACATAGCGAGAAGAGTAAGTGGTCTGGATCCCTGGCCACCACAGGGCAGTGTCCTTGCCAGTGTGCTGCCCAGAATGTCCATCTCACCTTCATTCCTGCAGCTTGTTCTTGTAGCCATGAACTTTTGAACGTACCACGTCTCTGCTGTCTGTCCTTTGTGGAGGGCTCAGGTGTCCATCTGTCTGTCTCTGTGCAGCGTCTCTTCTCAGAGATGCTGTGAGTGCATTTTTGTCTGGTTGTCTTGCTGGATCTGTATAGTGTAGTTTTTGTGTTTTCCTGGGCGAAGTGCCCAGCCACCTTTGTTTTTGTTTCTTTATCTGCTTCTGGGATGAATCACCCTCCCATGGGCTCTGGACCCTTGCTTGTCTCCGTTTCTCCCAAACTTTCACTCTCCTGACCCCGTTGTTTCCTGTCTGGCTTGTTCTTGAACTTCCCTGGCAGCTCTCAAGTGGGAATGCTGCTTCCTGTCTTGTGTAGGTCCCAGTCCTTATCTCCTTGCTGTCTGCCGTTAGCTTCTCCTTCATGTGACTGTCAGGGCCTAGTTTGTGGGCTGTCTCTCATCTCCCCAAGTCCAGATATCGCCCACTTCTGCGCTGATTGGTTGACGTGCCTGGGTGGTGGCTATGGAGTTTGGGGGTGGCCCTGCCAGTGCCTGTCCTGCCCTGTCCATGGGGCCACATTGTTGGCCATGTCCCAAGAGGCACACAAGCAGAACTCCCCAGCTAGCCTGCTTTCTGGGTGTTATGTGCCTGAGGCTGGACTCAGGACCAGCTGGCCAGGTGCTGCTATCTGCACAGAAAGAGGCCACCTTGCATCCTGCTCTGGGTGGTGCTTCCTGGAGGTGACAGATTTGTGGCGATGTCACATAGCAAGTCAGTCACCCTCCTAACACCATGCGTCCCAGGTCCCTTCCATGGACCTGTCCTTCAGCTCACATTCTGTGTTGAGCGTTGGAGGATGCAGTGGAGTACAGGTGGGTGGACATGGTGGGGCACAGGGTGGATGTGGTGGGGCTGAGGTGGGTGTGGTGGGGCCCGAGGAGGACATGGTGGGACCAGGGAGGATGTGGTGAGCTGTAGGCCAGCTGCTGGCTAGGGCTGGAGCTGGAAGTGTGTAAAATGCCTGTCCTGCACCAGCAGGCTTTGTGGTCAGCAGGAGGGAGCATGTGGCTGGCCACAGTGTAACCTTTCTCACGTCTCTCCTCACAGTCTGTGAGAATGAGGACCAGCTGCTCTGGGACCCCCACATTCTGCCTGAGAGGGAAGTGGAGGAGTTTCTGTACCGAGCCGTCACACGGAGGTGGGACGAGGCGGCTGGACCCCAGCTGCCGGACGGAGAGACAGTGAAGGACAGCGAGCAGGTGGGAGACATGGGCTGGGTGGCCACCTGGCACAGAGCCCATTTGGTGTGGGCCCTCTGAGCCCCGCGTCCTTGCTGGGGTGGGGTGGGCTGGTAGGCGCACAGCAGTGACTGTCCCCCCAGGCGCTGTATGAGCTGGTGCGCTGCAGCTTCAACGCCGAGGAGGCTCTGCGGAGACTGCGCTTCAACGTCAAGGTGGTCCGAGGTGGGCGCCGCCTGACCCCACCCGACCCAGCCCTCGCCCTGCCCCATGCCATGTTCCCTGAGATTTCACACACTGGCCTCCCCAACCTGCCCTGGGTTGACCCTTCTGTGCTGACCCCCTGCACTGACCTCTCCATGCTGACTATCCTTTGCTGATCCCTCCATGTTGACTGCCCTGCGCTGACCGCCCTGTGCTGATCCCTCCATGCTGACTGCCCTGTGTATTGACCTTTCCATCTTGACTGCCTCATGCGGACCCCTCCATGCTGACTGCCCCTTGCTGACCACCTGTGCTGACTGCTTCATTGCAGACGGGTTCTGTGCCTGGAGTGAGGAGGAGTGCAGGAACTTCGAGCATGGCTTCCGTGTGCATGGAAAGAATTTCCACCTGATTCAGGCCAACAAGGTGAGGCAGGCATGCTGAGAAGGAGTCCCCCGCCAGGACAGTGGGCACAGCTGAGGGGTGAGGGTAGAGGTCGCGGGGATTCCTACCAGGACAGTAGAAAGGGGATGAGAGAGGTTCCTAGCCAGGATTGTTGAGGGGAGGTGAGAAGGTCTAGTAGGGGAGCCAAGATGGGGTTCCAGCCAGGACAGTGGCTTGGATGAGTGGCTATTCACGCCAGGACAGCTTATGTGGGGGATGGGAGGGGCTGGGGGGGAAGGGGGGTTCTCAGCCAGGACACGGGGGACAGTGGAGGGGCAGAAGGCATGTGGCTTGGGCTCATTGTGGTTCCAGCCCATATAGCAAGGAGTGAGGCAGAGTGTGGGGTCTGGCTAAGTGACAGTGGCTTCTGTCTGTAGGTGCGCACGCGGTCAGTGGGTGAATGTGTGGAGTACTACTACCTGTGGAAGAAGTCCGAGCGCTTCGACTACTTCACCCAGCAGACCCGTCTGGGCCGGAGGAAGTGCGTCCCATCTGGAAACACGTGAGTGTAGCCTGGTCTGCCCCCTGTTCACCTCTGCCCCCCCGCCTGCCGTCCACCCACTGTCCCCCACCTGCCACCCACCCACTGTCCTCCCACCCCTCACCACTCACCCAGACTGCCCCCTATCCACCCCCATTACTTAGCCAGACTGCCTGCCACCCACCCACTGCCCACCACTCACCCACTGCTCCCTCCCAGCCCTCACCACTCACCCAGACAGCCCACCCACTGCTTCCTACCCACCCATTGCCACTAACCAAGACTGTCCCCCCACCTGCTCACCTACCCACTGCCCCCATCCATTCCTCCACCTGCTCACTTATTCACTGCTCCCCATCCACTGCCCCTACCCACTGTCTGCTACCAGTTGCCCACCTCCTGCCCACACTCACTGCCCCTACCCACTCCCCCTGTTGCATAGTTCCGGCCCCCTAGCCCCGCATGGCCCCCCTCAAACCACATCACCCCGAACTCTTCTCTAGATTTTGCATATCCCTGCACCCTTGAACGAGCCCTCCTCCTCCTCCCCTGTACCCGTTGCTTCCTAGACACTGACCCACACTTCAGCCCCTCGTGGCTGCCTCTCACGGCACCTCTTCTCAACAGGGACATGGACCAGGACTTGGATGGGGGTGACCCCGATGGCTCCAGTCGCCCCCACTCCTCACCACCCCTGCCATCCACTACCAGTGGCCTGGTCCCTGAGCAGGGTGCCCTGCGAGAACTGTGTGCAGGTGAGCACGCCCACCCCACTCAGCTGTGCCCTCCCCACTCAGCTGTGTCCCTGTCCCATGTGTGTCTCCCCACTCAGCTGTGTCCCTGTCCCATGTGTGTCTCCCCACTCAGCTCTGCCCTCACCAACTCAGCTGTGTCCCTTGTCCCATGTGTGTCTCCCCACTCAGCTGTGTCTCTGTCCCATTGTTTGTGTCCCTACTGTATAGCCCCCAACTTAGCTGTATGCCCCCAACCATGTGTCCCCCACTAAGCTCTATCCCTCCCCCACCCATGTTCCCCTGTAGCCATGTCCCTCCTGGTCCCACTATGTCCCTCTATTCAGCTCTTCCCCGCCCCCCACGTGTACCCCACTTTGCTGTACTCTTCTCCCCCTGCATGTACTCTCACTCTGCTGTACTGCTCCCCTACCTGTTGTGTGTCCTCCAGCTGTCTGTCCTGGGTTGTGTCACCTGCACTGGCTTTGTAACATTTCTTCTCCCCACCTCGCTGTGTGTCATCCCTAGCTGTGCGCTAGCCTCAGGGCTCTGGCCTAGCCCTCACCTGCTTGTCTTCCTGCAGAGCCCCTGAGTGATGGTGCCCCCCGAGGTCTCGTTGGCCTTGAGGAGCCAGGCACAGATGGCATCCAGATCTCAGAGCCTGGGTCCTGTCCCTTCCTGCCCCGGCAGCCCCGGCCCCTGGCTGACCCAGCCTTCTACCCCCCGGCCTCAGCTTCCCCAGAGCCCAGCACCCACCCAAGACTGGCTGTGGACTTGGCCCTGCCTGGGGCGCTCCCAGAGGGGCTGCCCCTTCTCTCGAGCCACGTGGCTTTGGATGAGGACCCTGCGCGGATGGCCTTGTCAGTTGCTGAGTTCGGACTCATTGGCATCGGGGATGTGAACCCCTTTCTGGCCACCCGCCCAGCGTGCCCAGCACCTGGACTGCACACGGAGCCCCTGTCACAGTGAGTGCCTCCCGTGTCCCTAAGCCCCATGCTCCCACCTCCATGTCTTACCACCCCCCATGGACCTTAATTCCTGCCCCCCCCCTTGGACCCTCACGCCTTGTCTCCCGTGGACCCTCACCCCCGTCTCCCGTGGACCTTCTGTCTCCCATGGACCCTCTGTCCTCCATGGACCCTCACCCTCTGCCCCCCCGTGGACCCTCGCCCCTCATGGACCCTCTTTCCTCCATGGACCCTCGCCCCCTATCCCCTGTGGACCTTCTGTCTTCCATGGACCCTCTGTTCTCCGTGGACCCTCACCTTCTATCCCCCATGGACCCTGTCCTCCGTGGACTCCTCACTCTGGTCTCTCTGCAGCTGTAACGTGATGACCTGTTGATCACCGATGCCAAGTGGCTCTTTTCGCCTAGAACCTCTGGACTGGACCTGGCCACCTGGCCTGCTGCTGTCCATCTTCCTGATTCCTCCTCTGACCTCTGCTTCAGGGCAAGTCGGGGATGGTGAGGGCAGAGGGCTGCGGCCACAGCCTGGACCCCGGCTGCCTGGTGTTGTCCCCACTCCTGGTCGCCTCCTCAGACTCTGCCGGGGCCTCCGTCAGCAGAGGACCAGTCTGCCCAGGGGGGACAGTGCAGCCACCAGCAGCCTCACGGGCACCTTGGCCAGCTGTCTGCTGCACGGCCACGGGGGCCGTGGGAATCAGTGGGCAGCTGCTGCTCAGTGCCAAACCGTGGGGCATGGAGCCATAGACCTCGTTGGCCGGCCCCTCCCGCCTGGTCTCCACTTCAGGAAAAGCCGCACTTTACCCCTCCCCTCAGCCCTGCCTTGGGGTCCCTCAGCAGGCTCATCAGAGGCTGTGGGGCTTCACCTCCTTCCCTCTGCCTCAGCCCTGCCACCCTGAGGGGCCAGCTAGCCCCTGGGTCTGCTTTCTGTTGGACATCCCCATAAGAAGCTGGGGTCTTCGTTCTCCCTTTCTGCCCCTGATTCTATTTATGTTTCTGTTCACACATTGTGGGGTGTTGCAGGTGGCCGCCCAGCCTCCAGGGTCGTCAGGGGTTTCTGTTCGAGGTCATCGGACTAGACCCCCCAGGGCCACACTGTGAAGTGACGACTGCCTTGACTCCCACTTTTATTTATTAAACTTGATTTGAAGTCCAGCAGTGCCTCGTGTGGACCTATGGGCGGGGACAACGGGATCTCTGGTTCAGGCTGTTGACAAAGGCATGTGGGGAGGAATGGGGTGCTGTGCAGAGAGCACCCCTAGGTGCAGGCAGGGAAGCCTGATCAAAGTGTCCAGTGAGGTCAGGCAGGGTGTCTGGGGTCCTGGAACAAACAACTCAGGAACAGGGCAGAAGGGTCAGCAGGGAATGGGGGAGATTGACCTGGCCTATGAGGTGTGTGGGGCCAGGGTCTCCCTCCAGCCCCACGAGACATTGGGTGGAGCAAGTCTCAAAGCTGTTGCTCACTGTGGGGACACCCTGACCTGAGCTTGCTCACCTTCCACTTTAAAGACCACTCCTCGCAGGACGGACTTGGAATTAATTGGTCATCCATCATCCCATTAGGGCTTGTTGAGGTGCTTGGACCCGTGATCTTTCTGTTTTGATTTTCCTGAAGTTCAGGTTTAATATTGTTCAGGAGTTAGTTGCACCTCCAACTTGAAGGCACATGGCTCCATGGGAGAAAAGGGGGCACTGTCCTGCCATGTGGTTTGCAGCCGCTAGAGGGCCACCTGAGTCCATTTACAGCCCATCACAGGTGTGGCCATCCTCGGGGTCCACACTCAGAGTCACTGCTGTCCATGTCTGGTCAGTCGCAGCCAGTACAGCCATTCTAGTCTCATCCTCACAAGTTCACTTTGGGGCGTTGCCCTCTAGTGCTGGAGTGAGGGGGCTTCAGGATGTCCTGTCTTAGTGGCATTCAGAAATGGGGATTGTCATGGGTTGGGTTGGAAAGGGAGGAAGTGCCTGCAGGCACATTCCTCCCAGTGTTGAGGGTACCTGTTCTGGAGCTAGCCCTGCCTGCCTACTGCTTGCTGTCCACTTACTGTGTGGTTTGACCCCAGTGTGTTGGTGCCTGAGTGGGAGTGTGTGGTTTGTGCAATGGGCCCGAGGTTCACTCTCATCTGGCACTCCTGGCCTTGCATGACAATGGGACAGGGGAGGGGGAATGGGGTCATTCTGGATTGGATGTCCAGACCATCCCAAAGGTGCAGGTGAGAGGAGAGGTTCATCCTGGGTCTGGGATTGGCCTTCAGGACTCCCTGCAGGCCCCCAGCGGTCTGGGCTCCACCTCAGCATGGCCTGATGGACCTCACACATCGTGTGCACCCCCTTCCCATTCCCCAGCAGCCCTCTGACTCCTTTCTAACCGGCTCCTAACCCTAATCCTCAATGCCTCACAGGCTCAGGTTATTAATCCTATGCTGCCTGGGTTTGTGTGCTAACCCTAATCCTTGACCCGTGGGTGGGGCAAGACATTGCTGTTTTGCTATTTAAACTCTCTCTGGCCTCATCCGGTGCCCTGGAACGGGTTGGGGTGGGGAGAACCGCTCCTCTTTAAATTCTCATCCCCTCACAGCCCTGCCCACATGTAGTTGTATCCCAGGAGTCGTAGCTAAACCTCCAGTTGCCTTTTAGAAGCAGGAAATCTCACAGGAGGAGATTGTCCATCCTGCAGAGTTAACTGGTGGGTTCGAATCACTTGTCTTTGTGTTGGCAGCACGACTCATCATAAGCTGCCAGGACCTGCCTGTAGCTGCCAGTCAGGATCTCCACACCCCATGACAGGGTTGCACTTTGTCACCGTGAGGGTGGGAGGGATTCGATAACAGTGATAACGAAGTGAGTATGTAAGCACCTAACCCCAGACCAACCTGTGTTCAGCTCACAGGGTAGAGAACTGGCCCATGGGGCTAAATATGGAAGCAGCCAGCTACATCCTCCTTCCGGGATCGTCTTGACCTGTAGGTTCCCGCCTAGAGTGTAACCACCAGGCCACAGGAGTCTTCCCAATCCCTGCAGGTGTCCTCACCTGGAAAGGGGTGGGAAGGAATGAGTGCACTGACACCACGCCCTTGCCCTGTGAGTGGCAAAGGCAGGAACCAATGGGCAGAATTTGCCCACCTGCGAGTGGGTGGGGAGGTGGATTAGTCTTGTAGAACCTGAGACTTGGCTCTTTGGGGCAAAGAGGAGAAAAACTTGGGAGGAAAAAAAAGTAGATTCTAAAGTGCGTCCGTGGGGATCTTGTAACGGAGCGAGTCCCCAAAAAGATCACTGAGCCAATTAGCCGAATTAACGAAGTTTATTTCGAGTTCGAACCCGGGCTCCCGTGTGCTGACACAGCAGCATCCGGCCGAGAGCCCCGAATTGATGTCTGCCCCTCCTTTTATACCTCTGCTACTCCCCTGCCCAACCATACACGCCATGCATGATTGGCCACCCACAGTAGTTGGGGTATTTGTCCACCTTCAGTTGGCTAGCCATAGCTCAGGGTAACAGTTTGGAAACCTATTTGAATCTTATCGGTTACTTCAGATACAGGAATGCGGAAAACTCCTTGTGCTCTTACAGAGAAGAATTCCACTTTATGGCAGTTGATCAATCAGGGTGGGATTTACCACAGGTGGGGTTTTTTTTGTTAAAAAAACCACTCAAGCGGGTGGGGTGGGGTTAACTGTACTTTACCAGAAACTGAGTTTCTGGTAACTAACTGGTCCTTTCAGGTCTGGGGCGAGCTGCCCTAAGATCTTGGGCTGTGTGATTGGAAAAGGGGGGAATTCGGATGCGCTCCCCACGCTCCTTGTTTTTTATACCGCAGGCGCGAGCCCAGAATCAGTCAGGGCCTTGCCATTTCTTGTCATAACTGCGAGCACCTTTGTGGGTGATGTTGTTGGGGACACGGAGGCATCCACCCAGTGACATCCTGTCTCTTGCTTTTGCCGCGCGGAGACAGGGTCGTCCACAGCCTCTGTGGCTTCCCCGTAAGCCTCTCTCAAGCCTCTCGAAGCAAGTGTCCTTGAGCGCAGAGGAACACCGGCTTTAGGATTACTGGGAGGGGCCTTCTATACAGTGACCTTGAGACTGACCGCTGAAATGTGTCTTAGGGCAGGGCTCCTGGGCGTCAGGGCATCTTCTGCCGGGCCTCCAGCCTGGGTGCCCTCGGCTCCCCCAGTGGCACAGCAGCGGGCACTGCCGGTCTCTTGGCGCCTGCGGGAGTGGCCTTCGGTCCTTGGGCTTCTGTAAATGGTCCTCACCCCGGGTACAGGCCCAGCTTTTCATTAAAGCAGCGGTCGCAGGGCCCAGGTTCTGAGGCTGTTTTCAGGCACTTCCGGATTTCAGGTGTGTAGCGTGGAGCACCACCCTCACATCCCAGGAGGAAGTCGGGGTTCAGAGAGGGCAAGGGGACAGGTGCTGCCTGAGCCCGGCTGCACCTCGCCCTGCAGGTTTGCCCTCCTCTCCTCTTCACCCTCCCGCCCAAACCTGGGCGCACGGTGGACCCTGGAGCTCTGAGCTTCGCTCCCAAGCCGCACAGGGGTACAGAGCAGTGACGCCCGGGTTAGTTAAGACACCCAAGCCCGCCCCACGCCCCGGGGCCTTCCTGCGCACAGCAGGCCTGGCCAGGCAGAGTCCGCCTCTCCCTCCCCGCAGGTCGCCCCGCCCGCTGCCGCTCCTGCCGTGCTCCCTCCTGTCCCCTCCTAGGGCTGCTGGCCAAACCCGGCGCGGGAGGCCATGTGATCCCAGGCGAGCGGGGCGCCAAGGGCCGTCACGCAGCGGGTGGGGGGCGCGGCCCGGGCGGCATGGAGCGGAGGTGGGTCTTCGTGCTGCTCGACGTGCTGTGCGTCCTGGTCGGTAAGAGTCGGGGACTGGTGGGGACCCACTCCCAGGTCAGCCCGCTCAGGGTTTGTGCGCGGGGCAGCTGCCCACACCCCCGCTGCGCCCTACTCCTCGCCTGTGCCCTGCTGGGCCTCTGTTCCCACGCGTCCTAGGTACCCAGAGGGTCGTACCCGGTCAGTCCGCCTAGCCTGCAGCAGGAAGTCCCCGCAGAAGCCGACTGCCATCTCCCCCACCCCACTGGCTCTGGTGATTCCTGCGGGGGGAGGCCAGAGGTCCCTGCCATGAGTATCTTGACATTCCGAGCTCAGCATGGGCACAGGGCTCCTAGAGGGAACCCTGCCTGGGAACACCACGGGCCAGTGGTGCTCCCATTTCAGCAAGCGGTGCTCAGGTGCTCAGCTATCTCCCCTCAGGCCTGGGGGCTTGAAGAGTTTGGGGTGAGAGGCAGGTCAGGAGCTGTGGGTGAGGACCTGGAGCTTCTCAGCCCAAACCTGTCTGGCAGGTTTGTGGGTCAGGTCGGGGGAGGGGGCAGCCAAGTCCCCCTGTCTGCCCCTCCTCCTGGTTGAGAACAAAGGCCACCAGCAATCAGGGCACTAGCCTGGTCAGGGCAATGGCCTGGGATTCTAGCCCATGAGGGGGGGGAGTGGCCCTGGGGACTAATTAGCTGCCTCCCATTTCCGGGATTCCTAGGGCGGAGGAGAAGGGAGGATCAACCTGCCTCAGGTCTGCAGCACCCTTGTGAGGTGGGCCGGGGACAGTGACAGCAGCATCAATGTGCCTTTATGTTTATGGAAACTTTACATGATGCTTGCTGGGTGCGGGGCTGGTGGGTGGGCAAGGCCTTCCGAAAGCCTTTGAGGGGCCGATGCTGACAGCCCCAGGCAGGACAGGAAATTGGTCAGAGGGTTCCAACAGGGGGTGAGAGCGCTGTGTAGCTGGGGTGTCCCCTGAGTGAGAAGCCACACAGGTGGGGTGCTTGTTATTACCATTCACGACAGACCTGAATCCTCCCGCATCCTGTGCCATCCTCACAATCTCTGACACACAGTCACTGTCAACTACCTCGCCTAAAGGTCTTCATCTCCGTTACTGACCTTCTACCTGTCCAAGGATGACGTCCTTTTCCAAGGACGAGCCCCTTCTGACAACACCCACAACTTATGTCAAACTAAGCTTCACCATCCTTGCCTCCAGTAACACCCTAGCTGTATCCTCTTCCAAGACACGTCTGTTCCCTTGGCTGCCCATGGTATATTCAGTACTGTTCTCCAATACTACAGCTCAAAGGCACCGATTCTTCTGTCATCTTTATTCACTGTCCAGCTCTTCGATGTAGATGGCCCTGGGCTAGTTCCAGCAGGAGGGTGGGACACTGTGGAACAGGGGTATTACTGGATGTGGCTGTGGGTGGGGATTGCAGCTGGTCCTTGGCCTCTGAGTTAGATGCCTGCAGGTAGGATGCCCTGTTGCCGGCAGGTCTCTTTTACCCAGAACAGCAGAGATCTGCACAGGAAAGACTGCCTAGCCTTTCAACCCTAACCCTTTCAGTTAGTGGTCCACCGCACCAGGCAGAATCCAAGCATCCAGGTGGGCATGTTGGGTGTAGAGGAGATTAGCAGGGTGACAGGCACAGAATTGAGGCATGGAAGCATGGCGAGGAGTGAGGGAAGGTAGGAAGTGTGGGGCAGGGGCCAAGCTGCATGTCATGGTGAGGCCTGCTGTTTATGTAGTGACCTGTAGGTGATTGTGCCCCTGGAAGAACTTTCTTTCTGTGTCAGGGTGGGGGTGAGACAGGTCTGGGGTGGCCACTCAGCCTCATCCCTCCACCTGACCTGCTTCCTCCCAGCCTCTTTGCCGTTTGCTGTCCTGACGCTGGTGAACACGCCCTACAAACGAGGCTTCCACTGTGGAGATGACTCCATTCGGTACCCATACCGCCCAGACACCATCACCAATGGGCTGATGGCCAGTGTCACCATCACAGCCACCGTAGTCCTTGTAAGGCAGAAAGAGTCTGGGGGATGGGGAGCAACCCTGTCCTGGGGGAGGCATAGCCTTGCTCTTGGGGTACCTGGGGCCCCTCTGCTCTCCAGCAGCCTCAGAGAGGTCAGGAACCCTAAACTCCTGTCAGAGGGGAACCCCTGACCAATTCCCACCCCTTTGCAGGTGTCGGCTGGGGAGGCCTACCTGGTCTACACCAACCGCCTCTACTCCCACTCCCACTTCAACAACTACGTGGCTGCCGTGTACAAGGTGCTGGGGACCTTCCTGTTTGGGGCAGCGGTGAGCCAGTCCCTCACAGACCTGGCCAAATACATGATTGGCCGCTTGCGGCCCAACTTCCTAGCTGTCTGTGACCCGGACTGGAGCCGCGTCAACTGTTCCGTTTATGTGCAGCTGGAAGTGTGCCGAGGGAGCCCAGGCAATGTCACTGAGGCCAGGTGGGTGCAGGGGGAGCCCCCAGCCAGTGACACCAAGGCCAAGTGGGTACAGGGGGTACCAGGAACATGCAGAAAATGCCACATGAGTATGGAGGGGCGTGCCTGGCTAACATCACCCCTGTCTGGGTCTTGCCTTTGCTCCCTTCTCTGATATCCTTTGGCATCTTTTTTTAAAAAAACTCACTAAACTGTATTTATTGAAAAAGAAAGGGTGAAACCCACGTGACTTGACTCAGATGGACAGTAGGTGACCACCACAGGAAGTGTTAACTGCTGGGGGGTGAGGATGAGGGACTGGACAGGTGACTGTGTGTGCCCCCCTCCTCCCCTTAGTGACAAGGTGATGATGCTCTAGTATGATTTCCTGCTCCGTGTCAGGGAGTGGGAAGGGTTGAAGGAGAAATATCCCCTCACTAGGATGGGCGCCTTCTGGCCAGGATCGCCCAGGCTTGCCTTGCCCACCCTGCTGCCCTCTCTGTCCGCAGGCTGTCTTTCTACTCCGGACATTCTTCCTTCGCCATGTATTGCATGGTGTTCTTGGCGGTGAGTCCGCATCTCGGGAGGCTTCTGAAGGGGCCACTTTCCTGGGGTTGGTTTTCCCACCTTCAGTGGGTTAGTGGAGGTGGTGAGGGGGGTTCCAGGCTGACTGCTCCCTGCCTCCAGCTCTACGTGCAGGCGCGGCTCTGCTGGAAGTGGGCACGGCTGCTGAGGCCCACGGTGCAGTTCTTCCTGGTGGCCTTTGCCCTCTATGTTGGCTACACCCGCGTGTCTGACCACAAGCACCACTGGAGTGACGTGCTGGCTGGGCTGCTGCAGGGCGCTCTGGTGGCTGGCCTGACGGTGAGCTGCCCCAGCCCCGCCCTGCCCAGGGACCCCTGTGTTCCCCAGTTCTGCCCTGCACAGGGACCCCCTCCCCTGAGCTGCACCCTGCACAGTCATACCCTTCCTCCCCTGAGCCCCGCCCTGCCCAGGGACCCCTGTGTTCCCCCAGTTCTGCCCTGCACAAGGACTCCCCTCCCCTGAGCCCCGCCCTGCCCATGGACTCCCCCCCAGTCAGACCCCCTCTTCCTCCTTTCCCTACCCCTACTTCACACTGCTTGGGCTCTGGACCTTCCCACTCACCCCCATGGGTCCCTCTCCTACCCCTCCCTGAGTCTAACTAACTGCTTCACACACCTTTTACCTGACTATGCTTCTGACCTTACCTCCCCTCATCAGTCTCCTTCACTCCCCTCACCTTGCACACTGCTCTCTCTCTGGGTCCCCCATCTCACTCCTCTCTGAGTCTTCCCATCTCACTTCTCTCCTTCTGACTCTCCCATCCCCCTCCTCTCTTTCTGACTCTCTCATTCCCCTCCTCTCTCTCACCCTCCCATCCCCCTCCTCTCTCTCACCCTCCCATCCCCCTCCTCTCTCTGATCCTCCCATCCCCTTCCTTTCTCTGACCCTCCCATCCCCCTCCTCTTTCTCTGACCCTCCAGGCTCCTCTCATTCTGACTCTCATCCCCCTCCTCTCTTTCTCTCTCTCTTTCTCTTTCTCTCTCTCTCTGCAACCCTCCTAATCCCTCCTCCTCTCTCCTCTCTCTCTGAGTCTCGAATTTACCTTCTCTCTCTGGGTCCCTAACCCTTGTCAATCTCTCTGCTCCTTCCCATCCTCCACCTCTCTCTGGTCCTGCCACCTCTTTACTCTCTCTTTGGGTCCCCCTTCTCCCTCCTCCCTCTGAGTCTGTCATCCCATTACTATCTCTCTAGGGCTCCCCCTCCTCTTTCCTCTGTCCACTCAACTCATCCTCTCTCTCCTCCCAGGTCTACTACATCTCTGACTTCTTTAAAGCCCGCCCCCCGCAGCCCTGTCCAGAGGAGGAGGAGCTGGAGAGGAAGCCTAGTCTGTCACTGACAGTGACTCTAGGCGAGGCTGACCGCAACCACTACAGATACCCTGTGGCCCCCTCCTGAGTACATACCCAGGCAGGACCCTGCCCTGGGCTGGCTGCACTGGGGACCTGGTGGGGCCTTGTCCTGGGATGACTATGTTGGAGACCTGTAGCCCTCCCCTGGAAGTACTCTGAAGGCCCTGACTGGTTAAGAAAGGCCTTGTACTGAAGGACCAAAGAGTGGGTCCTGTCGCATTCTGTGTACAGGACTGGAACTTGGGTGCCTAGCATTCAGCAGGCACTTTTAAAATTTCTCCCTGATCACCTCCTCTTGCTTTTTTAGGGGTTAAGGGCAAGAGACCTGAATGAATGCTGTTTTTGTAAAAGGGAAGGCATCTGAAAATTTTTAGTAAAATGAATGATTTTCAACTCATTTTCTTTCTTTCTTTTTTTTTTTTAATTTTTGTTTTATTATTTTTGTGTGCGTGTACCGTCAAATCAGATCTGACTGTTACAGGAGGAGATTGTCCCTCCTTCCCCGGCAGAGCATCTGGTGGATTCAAACCGTTCGCCTCTGGGATTATAGTTGCAGCTCCTTGCCACTAGGCCACCAGAGCTCCACTTCAACTCATTTTCTTAGTGCTTGCTCTGTGCCTCATGGCCCAGTGAGGACAGACTTCTTCCTGCTCAAGCGGAGACTTTCTGGATCCTGTTCTCTGTCTTCTCCAGGCACCATGCAGGATAGGCTGGGGGTGCACTGCTTTCCAAGGCATCAGAGCCCCTCAAGCACATCCCACCATGGAGGGTGAGAACAGGTGTGTGTGTGTGTATGTGTGTGTGTGTGTGTGTGTGTGTGTGTGTGTGTGTCCCCTGAGGGACCCCAGCTCCCACTCAGGCACATTGTCACTGAGAACTCATTTCCATCTTATGGCCTCATTCTCTTCAGGAATTCTTATGGAAAGAATAGCAGTTTCTTTTGTTCTCCTCAGTGTCTGAGGTTTGTTCCTCTGAAGATCATGGACGTAAACTGTAAATACTGTTTCTGCCTGTCATACCCTTGGCAGCAGCTTCTCCACCTTCAGAGGCCAAGTGGCAATTGATGGCACGTAGGCCTGAGGTGGGTTTCTTAGGTGGAATACTGACTGTGTCTCATGGGGAACTATACTTATTTTTCAGAGGTGCATTCTGAGACACTCAGGAATGACACTTTATAAGGTCTGTAACCAAAGATACTTCCCAATACTGGAATATTACAGACCATAGCTGCTGTGGAGGTGATCCAGTTCATGGTGCAACAGACAGCATGCTCCTCAGCCCCTGTGCCTCACTGCAGTGGCCCTCATGGCTGTACACCACAGAAGGCCTCCCTCACCCTCACTGCCCTCTCCTTCACCAAACACAATGCAATCCCTTCTAACAACTGGACTAAGACAAGAAATCTAGGCCATTCCCTTAAGGGACCTACAGACTCTCAGAGGGTGATTTCTCCCTTGAGTCCTACCTGCTATGTTTGACACTGTTTGTGAGAAATATCAGTGGCAGAGCTTCTAACATTCCAGCAAGACAGGCTTGACTGACAAGGGGATTGTGGGCAAAATAGTGCTCACCACTGAGTCTATTGAAGAATTTCAAGAAACAACATATGATCAAGAGGCAATGGTGATGGAGGAAATGCAGGCTGTTCTGAAGTACTTGGCAAAAAATAAAGCCCCAGGAATTAATGGAATACTGATTGACATATTTCAACAAACAGATGGTGCCCTGCCTGTGCTCACCCGGTTGTGCCAAGAAATCTGGAGGACAACTACTTGGTCAACTGACAGAGTGTGGAAATTACTGAAGAACCGAACAATCACTGATGTCACACACTAGCAAAATCCTACTAAAGATCATCCAGAAACTACTGAAACAGTACATTGACAGAAACTACCAGAAATACAAGCTGGGTTTAGAAGAGGTCATGGCACTAGAGACATTGCCAATGTCAGATGGTTGTTGGCAGAAAGCAAAGAGAACCAGAGGAGTGGCTATGTGTGTTTCATTGACTATGCTAAGACATTTGACTGTGTGGATCACAACAAGTTGTGACTAACCTTGAGGAAAATGGGAATCCCAGGGTACTTAATTGTGTTTGTGCAAAACCTATACTTGGACCAGGAAGTAGTCCTCAGAACAGAGCAGGGAAATACTGCATATTTCAAAATCAGGAAAGGAGTGCATCCTGAATGCATCCTGTTTCCATACCTTTTCAATCTATATGTAGAACAGATCATTCAGGAAGCAGGGCTTTATGAGGAGAAATGTGGCATTAGGATTGGAGGTAGACGTACCAACAATCTACATTATGCAGATGATACAACCTTGCTTGCTGAAACTGAAGAAGACCTGAAGCACTTGCTGCAGAAGCTTAAGGACTGTAGTCTTCAATATATATTGAAGCTTAACATTAAGAAGACAAAGATACTCACCACTGGAACAGTTAGCAGTACCATGATAGATGGAGAAGAAATTGAAGTTGTTAACAATTACAGTTTGTTCAGCTCCACAATCAACACTTTTAACTCCAGCAGTCAGGAAATCAAATGATGAATTGCATTGGGAGAAATCTGTTGTCAGGGACCTCTCCAGAGGGCTGAAAAGCAACGATGTCAGTCTAGAGACTACGGTGTGCCTGATCAAGGCCATGATGTTTGCAATTACTTACAATGCATCAGAGAGCTGGACAATGACTAAGGATGACAGAAGAAGAATTGATGCCTTTGAGTTGTGGTGCTGGAGAAGACTTTTGAACATACCATGGATTGCCAAAAAACCAACTAGGTCTGTCTTGGAGAGGGTGAAACCAAGTTTCTCTTTGGAGGCTAGGATTTTGAAGCTTCATCTCACATACTTTGACCACATGGCCAGGAAGGACTAGTCCTTGGACAAAGACATGCTTGAAAGGGTGGAGGGACAGCCCAGGAGAGGAAGACCCCGGATGGGATGTCTTGATACAGTGACTGGGGCAATAGGGATTGGTGTGTCAAAAATAGTGACACTGGCTGAGGACAGGGCAGGCTTCAGAGCTGCTGTACATCGGGTCAGCACATAACAACAGCTAAGTCTAAGTCTTGAGTGTATGAGTATTTATTACACTGCTCTCTTTATGATGATTTGAAAAAGTTCGCATTAAATAGCAACCCCAAACGCCTAATGAAATTTCAAATTGACACATTCAGGGAGATATAAGTTTTCATTCTCCAAATGAGCCTGATTTTAGTTAAGCAGCATCAAATCCCAATCAAAAACCAAGCGTATTATAATGCTAATGTTCCGATGCACAATAAGTGGTGTGCTCATCGACAACCTGCATTATGCAGATGACACAACCTTGCTTGCAGAAAGTGAAGAAGACTCGGAGTACTTGCTACAGAAGATCAAAGATTATAGCCTTCACTGTGGGTTCTTTAACATAAAAAACCTGAAAATCCTCATCACTGTACTAATAAACAACATCATGATAGATGGAAAAAAATAAGTTGTTGATTACTTAATTATAATTATACTTGGATCCACAATCAACACTCATGGCAACAGCAATCAAGAAATCAAAAAGTATGTCACATTGGGGAAATCTGCAGTCAAGGACTTTTGTAATGTGCATAAGAGCAAAGATAACAGCTTAAAGACCTAAGATGTAAGTCATGGTGTTTCCATTTGCTTACCGTGCATCAGAAAGATGATAACTAAAGATGGCAGAAGAAGAATTGATGCTTTTGAAATGGGGTGCTGGAGAAGAGCATAGAATATCCTCTGCACTGCCAAAATAACATAATAGTAAATACAACCAGAGTATTTCTTAAAAGGCAAGGATGGCCCACCTTGCTTTGCCTGCTCCTAGCTGCAATTCTTTGCACCCCCAGCACCAAGAGACACATGCTGTGCATCGATGGAGTGGGCATGGGCAGAGCGATGGTGGCCAGACTTGGACAGGGGCTGCTGTGACTCGTACTGCTCCTTCCCACACAGATTTATTTAAGTAACACAATTGCCATGCCACAATCAAGTAATTCCTCCCAGTAGTATACCTTTGTTGCCACACAGTCACCCACCACCACCACCACCACCAAGGGAACTGGAGGTCAGCACACAGCCTGTCTCCTTAGGGTCTCATTCTCCCTTCTACATGTCTACTGTTGAGACTCAGGCCAAATAAACCCCTCTTCGTCCCCATCTTCTCATCTTAATCCAAATGGCATGTAAAAATCCAGTGTGATGAAGAAAAACCAGATTTCCATAGAATCTACTCATTCCACACCTTATTTGATTGACCAAGAAAATGTTGAGAATATCTGATTTCGCTGATTTGAAGAATATGTGAAGAACTTGACTAGATGATGAATGCCAGAATCACATGTGGTGGAGTTTCCTGTACCAGAAGAAGAGCAACAACATCCACAAGTCTAGAGATGATTTCCTTAATGAGCCTAGGAAATATGGACACTTACAAGAACTTAAAAAAAAAAAAAGAATAGTTTTATCTAGAAATAAAGGATGGGGTGTATGTAGATTGGCGATTCACATTTAATTTTGTTCATTAAATCTATACGACCACAGAACGATAAGGTAATATTAAAAGCTTCCTTGGTTCTATTTATATGTACATTAGAAGAAACCTCCAGATGTGTCTATAAAACCTCCATGGGTTGTTTAAGCATTACTAATTTAATGCTGTTAAGCGCAAGAGAAAGTTTTCCATTGTTATGCTATCACTGTTTTCTTGAACTCTTCTTTGACTCTTTGGTTTTGACTTTGCATTTGACTTTTTATGTGGTTGACCTGCGTCAGGGAATGATGGATTGGAATATACTCCAAATCAAAACATGTGTAAATTTTCCTTATACATTTATAAAGTCATAGAAGGCATTTCACAACACCTATTCCCAGACAACAAAAGCACCAGATTCAGTGAGCTAACCTGAGTCCAAAGAGGAGGAAGTGCATTTACCCAAACACATTTAAAAATGCTGCTTTTTGTATCTGCGTATGTTAGATGCTTTTTATAATTTAAAAGTTCCTCTGTCTGAAGGTCAAATAAACAAAAATTAACAAAGAAAGAAGGAAAACATGAAGGAGCCAAACATAATGTAAATCAAGACTTTGGGGAGTGATGAATGGAAGCTAATCTTCATTAAATTCACAAACTTTTATACTCTTTTTGTAAATACTTTTAAAAGAACTTTATGAATCAGAATAGTCACATTTGAAACACTTTCTGTACTAGTCAATAATTTTAGATTGTTAGAACCTGGTCTTAAGGTGGGCTTGATTCTGAGAAGTAAATCTTTTACAACTGCCTTGATGCACAGAAACATTAAAAATGGACACTTCATGAAATTTTTTGTTTGCATGGTCATGCACTGATGCTTAGATGTTCCAGTTATCTAAGGTGAACACAGTAGTTTTGACAACCAAAGTAATTTCCCCCCATGGTTAGAAAGCTCCATAAGGAAACAACCAGAACCAACAAATCCAAGCTAGTGTGTGTGTGTGTGTGTGTGTGTACACTCCTTTGCTACATATCTGAATGCTGTACATCTGTTTGGATTGCATATTGTGTTTGTGTGTTTATGCTTTGATTCATGGTAACTTCTCATGTTATGGAATTGCCTTGCATTGAACACAAAGTGTAAATAAATAAAAATAAATGGCTGAAAGGAAAAAAAAAGCCAGGATGGTGAAATGGTATCTCACATACTTTGGCCATGTCAGAAGGGCCAGTCCTTGCAAAAAGGACATTATGCTGGGAAAGGTAGAGGGTCAGTGATAGAGAGGAACACTTTCAAAGAAAGTAGTTGACAGTGACCACAACAATGTGTGTGAGCATATTGAAGATTGAGCAAGATAGTTCAAGATTTCTACCTGTTGCCCATGCAGTGGCTATGGGCCATGGTCATCTCAGTGGCACCTAATGGTAACTAATGGTGTAGTTCATGGCTGCTAACCCAAGAGTTGGCAGTTCAAACTCATCAACTGCTCTGCAGAAGGGGTATGGGCATTTTTCTGTGTTAAGTATTTACAGCCTGGGAAGCCCGCTGGACAGTGGCCAGTAGTTGAGATCTCTCAAGGGCAGTAGGTGGTGTTAGCTATAACTTAACATGAGAAAACTGTTTCTTCACTGCTGGCCAGCAGCAGTGAGATGAGGACCCTGTCCATCTCATCCTTATCTAAGTATGGCCATTGGTGGGAACTTGGGGGTAGCATCACCTGCAGGCTAGATGCCAGGCCTGCAGTCATTTGGGCTCCTGAAGGCTGACCCAGCCTGCAGACCAGCGATGGTCCAAAATCCTTAGACTCAGTTCCCTAGGGCCATGCTCCCTTACAGCATGCCTTTTCAGCAACTGGACAGTTCTCAGGCCTCATTAGCCAGGCCACTTCTAACTTGAGATATACATTTATGATATGTTTGTTAAGTGAAGGGTTTAATAAGTTCAGGTCAGGGCCAGGATCAGCTTCAGGGTCAGAATTTTAGTATTTTTAAGTTAACATTTCATGGTATTGAATTTAATATTCTAAATTTTATTGAAAATTAATGTGACATAATTGTTTAATGTTTAATATTGTTTCATTTTTATTTTATTTTGTATTTTGTTTTATTTGCTGGTTGCTAATCATGCTTGGAAGGGCAGAGGGACAGCACAGGAGAGGAAGACCCCGGATGAAATGGATATATACCGTAACTGGGACAATGGGGATTGGTGTGTCAGAATTAGTGAGACTGGCTCAGGACATGGCAGGCTTCAGAGCTGCTGTACATAGGGTCGCTATGCATTGCAGGCGACTCGATGGCACATAACAACAACTCATAGTGACGCTATATAAAACACCAACATTGTCTGACTTTGTGCCATCCCCACACTCACTGGAATACCTGAGCCCATCTGTGGCCACTGTATGAATCCATCTGATTGAAGGTCTACCCCTCTTTTTCTGACCTTCTACTTATGAAGTCTTTCTCCCTGGGCTGTCCACAGACCAAGTATCATGCCAACTTTTAAGATATGACTGCCCTTCTTCCAATACAGATTTGTTTGTTGTTCTGGGGGTCCATGCTCAATACTCTTCAATGCTATGATCCAGAACATTGAGTTTTCTTTGATCTTGTTCATTTCCAACTTCCAGATGCACAGGAAGCAACTGAAAATACCATGGCTCATATTAGGTACATCTTAGTCTTTAATTGATAAAATAAAATAAATAAAATGTACAACCCTCAACAAGATGAATCAACGCAGTGATTGCAATAGTGGGCTCAAGTACATCAGGGGTGATGGAGATGGAGCAGTACAGGTCAAGGTTAAGATACATTGTTCACAGGGTCATGGTGAGTTATAGATGACTTAACAGCACCTAACAACAACAACATGATGAATTGAGTGAAAGTTTACAGAACAGACTCGCTTTCTAACAATTCATGAACATTTTGTTTTCAGACGTTGGTTTCATTTCCCACAATGTAACATGATCATGATGTAACCTGCTTCCTCTGGTTGGCTCTTGTTTCTTTACCCCCCTCCCTAGCCCTTTCTGCCCTCCCAAGGATGCCCTTGGCAAGTACTGGTCTTTTGATCAGGAACGGTGATGGTTCTAAAGAGTGTACACATTCTTACAAGGAGGCTTGAGCCAGGGATGAGTTCACGTCCAGGCCTGAGGGCTGACTTGGGGCTGTTGTCTGGGAGGGTCCACACTTTATCTGACCAATAATTATGCCTGGTCTTTTTCTTGACTTTGTGCTACATTTTATTCCCACTATCAGGAACTTCTGCTTCGATGCCTTCCAGTAGCACGTCCAAGTGTCTCCCTGCATCTTTGATTTTCTTCACTATTTTTTGCTCCAGATTGTTGTTGTTGCCATTTTGTCAGATATGACTCATAGCGATCCTACAACCAGTCTGAACACTGTCCTATCCAATCCTCACACTCTGACACACTCGAGCCCATTGCTGCAGTCACTCTGTCAACCCACCTGGTTGAGGATCTTCTCTTGGGCTTCCTCTCCACCTTCCCAAGCATGATCTCTCTCTCCAAAATAAGACCTTTTCTAGCGACGTGTCCAAAGTCTGTGAGAAATTTTCATTGTATTTGCCTCCAAAGAGCACTCTGGCTGCACCTTCTCCAAGACTTATCTGTTCTTTTGGCAGTCCATGGGACATTCAGCACTCTTCTTCAGCACTGCAGCTCAAAGGCATCAGTCCATTTTTTGTTATCCTCATTAATTGTCCAGCTCTCAAATGCACAGTACGTGATTGAAGAGACCATGGCCTGTATCAGGCTCACTTTAGTCCTCAAACCGACATCATTCATTATCTCTCATTAACTGAAGAGGTTAGGCCTTTTCAAACAATAGGTTCAGGACTCAGATGTGTCCGTAGAGATTTCTCCTGTACTTTCAGGCCTTTTCTCAAGGCATGTCGAGGGTTCATGTTTACTGTTTACAGGAACCATCCTGCAGTAGGTTTAGTCCCCCTTGCTGGGCAGGTAACAGTCAAGTGTGCACAGATCATACTGTAGAAGGTTCAGTCTTCTTCAGAGGTACAAGACTCGGCTGTGCACAGAGCATCTGGCAAGTCTGGCAGCATTCCTCTCAGGGCAGGTACAGAACCCAGGAGTTGATAAAACTATGTTACCGCAGCAGGATCTGTGCTTTTTCCAGGGCTGATACAGACTAAGGTGTGTGAATAGATCATTCTGCTATACTGTCTACCCCTCTTGTCAGGGCCTGTACCACAGTCACATATGCACAAACCATTCTGTATCAGGTCAGCTCACTTGTAGGGGCACTTACATGACTCAGTCAAGGTCACACAGATCAGTCTTTAACTCTGTCAGGAGTCCTTACAGGGCAGTTAATATCTCAGGTGTGCAAAGTCTTAAAGAAGCTCAGGCTGAGCAGCAGGGCAGGTACAGGTGTCAGACACGCAGTGAACCATCCTACAGCAAGGGTTTCACTCTTCACAGGACTAGGGCGGGCTACAGTAGTGAACCCCCTCACATGGCCGGTAGAGGACCCAAGTGTCCAAGGTCATCATGCAGCAGGGTCAGTAATCCTCACAGACAGAGCAGCTTCAGGACCCATGTGGTCACAGACTTACCTGCATCCGAGTCAATTACTGATGGAACAGGTACAGGTGAGCAGAGTTTTCCCTCTTCACTGTGAAGACACAGTAGTAGGGTTTACAGAGACCATGCTGCTATAAGTGAGCCCCCAAGAGGGTTGATATAGGACCTAGATGTCCAGAGAACATACTGGAGCAGCATCTGGAGCTTGATAGGTCAGGTGTAGGACTCAGGTGTACAAAGACGTCCTTCATGACTGTTCACCTACTTAACCGGGCAGGTCTGATATTTAGGTGATCACAAACCATCTTGCAGCAAAGTCCCCCATGGTACAGGTATAGGTCTCATCTGTGCATAGGTCAGTTTACTGTGATGTCAGCCCCTGCCTTGTCACAGGGCAGGTACAAAGCTAGGTGTTTTGAGACTCCCATGTAGATGAGTCTGATCTTCTCATGGGACAGGTACAGGACTCAGGTGTGGAAAGACTGTACTGTGGAACTGACAGCACTCTTCACAGAGTAGGTACAGGACTGGGCTGGCCATGGATCATGCAGCTCCACTGGCAGGCCCCTCAAAGGGGAGGTACACGGGTCGGGTGTCTACAGACCATGCTACAGCAGGGTCAGTCATCCTCCCAGGGATGCTACAAGTATCAGATAGATGTGTCCACAGATCATTGTGGCGTACTGTCCACTCTCTTCTTAGGGCCTGTGCAGCATGTGCTGAGCCATCCTCCAGTGTTGCCAGTCTTCCTCTAAGGATGGGTGTAGGACTGAGGTGAGCACAGATAATCCTGCAAGTCTGTCAGTCCTCCTTATGGGGCTGTTAAAAATCTCAGAGTTAACAGTGATTGGAGAAGCACAGACAGCCTTCCTAACAGGACAGGTCCAGGACCAAGGTGTGGAGAGACTCTTCCTGAACAAGGTGTTTTTGCTTCACAGTGCAAGTACAGGACTAAGGTGTGGACAGACTGTCCAACATACTGTTAGCACAATCGCAGGGCCTGTAGAAGACTCAGGTGTCAAAGGGTCACATTCTAGTAGGGATATTATCCTCACAGAGCAGGTATAGGAAATCAGATGTATGGAAGACTATCCTGCATGACTGTAAGTCCACTTCTTTTGGCAAATACAGGAGCCAGGTGATTGTATATCATCCAGCAGCCGAGTTGCTCCCCCTGACTGGAGAGAAGAACATTTCACATGTGCAGCGACTATCCTAAAGCAGAGTTTCCCCAGGTGACAGCACAGGTATAAGACTCGACTGTGCACCGAGCATCCTTCAGATGGCTAGCTAACTTCCTCACAGGACATGTACAAGAATCAGGTGCATGAGAAACCATCCTATTAATTTATGAGTTTAGAGACTATTCTAAAGCAGGGCCTCCCCACATGACAATACAGATAAAATACTTGGCTGTGTATTGAGCACCCTTTAGATGACAAGCTTTCTCATAGGGCTTGTAGGGCACCCAAGTGTCCATAGACCATTCTGTAGCATTGCCATGTATCCTTACAAAGCAATTATAGGTCTTAGACACACAAATACCATCTTGTATCACTATCAGACCACATAACTAGGCAGGTATATGTCTCAGGTGGTCCCAAACCCTCCTGATGCAGAATCATTCCCTATCAACCTTCAGGTAGAAAACTCAGCAGTGCATAAAACACCCTGAAGCACTGTCAGTGCCTTTTCTAAGTTAGGTAGATAACTAGGTGTTCTAGACTTTGCTGCGGGAAGAGTGTGGTCTTATCATAAGGCTGGTGCATGACTCAGGTTACACAGAGCACACAGCAGAACTATGAACTCTCAAGAGCGTTCTGGTACTGGTCTCAGTTTTTCACAGCTTATATGGGAGCATGGTGGACTCTCCTAAAAGTGCAGGTATAGGACTCAGGAGTCCACAATCCATGCTGAAGCAGCCTTAGGCCTTTACATCTGGTAGTTTTGGGATCAGGAGTGTCCACAGATCTTTCTCTTCTACCAGGAAACCTCAAGTCAGGACATGTACAGAAGTCCCCTTCACCGGGTAGGTAACAGTCTCAGGTGTGCATAGATCATGTTGTAGAAGGTTCAGCCCTTTTCAGAGGGTAGGTTCAAGATTTCAGTTGTGCACATCTGATATCACTTGCAGCCTTCCTCTCGGGGCAGGTACAGGTACAGAACGTGGGAGTGTAGAAACTATACTTCATCAGGCTCTGTCCTTTTTACAGGGCAACTACTGACTCAGGTGTGTGCATGGATCATTCTGCTTTGTTGTCAGCCCTCTTCTTAGGGCATGTACAGGAGTCATGTGTGTACAACCCATTCAAACACCCCTGTAAGAGCAGGTATAGGACTCAGATGCACCCAGATCAACCTGCAACTCTGTCAATCTTCCTTACAAGACATTAAAGGTCTCAGATATGCCAAGTCTTAAAAAAAGCACAAGCTTAGTAACAATGGCCGTACTGGACTCAGGAATGCAGAAGCTAATCTACATCAGGGATTTCATTCTTCACAGGGCAAATACAGGACTAGAGTGTGCACAGACCGTTCTTCAGTAAGTGAGCACCTTCATATGGCCTATAGAGGACCCAAGTGTATGAGGCCATCATGCAACATGATCAATCCTCTTCACAGAACAGGTACAGGTTTAAGGAGACCTCAGACTATCCTGTCACAGGGTGTGTTACTCTTGGGACAAGTACAGGCCTCAGGTGTGCTGAGAATATTCAGAAGCAGAGTTTCTGTAAACATGGTGCACATTCTGGGTGAACACAGACCATGCTCAAGGGAGCCCCCAACAGTGTGGGTAGGTGGCCCAGGTGTCTAAAGAACATACTAGAAACGAGTCAGTCTTCTTGATATGGTCAGGTAGTTCTCAGGTGGACAAAGACCACCATGTTTGATTTTCCACCCACCTACCTGGTTAAGCACAATACGCATCCTACATCATGGTCATTTTCCCAACTGGGCAGGTACAAGTCTCAGTGGTGCATAGGCCATCCTGATTGGCTGTCATGCCCTGTCATGGGTTATGTACAAAGCTGGGTGTTTCGAGACTCCTCCTCACAAGGTAGGTTCAGGTCTTAGCTGTGCACAGATGAGACTGCAGAACTGTCAGCTCTTTTCTCACAGCAGGTACGGGGCTGGGCTGTGCACAGATCATGTGGTGTCACTGGCATGTCCCTGACAGGTCAGGTCCAGGGGTCAGGGGTCCACAGACCATGCTACAGCAGGGTCAGTCATCCTCCCAGGGATGCTGCAAGAGTCAGCTGTGTCCACAGATCATTCTGCCTTACTCTCAGCCTTCTTCTCAAGGCATATACAGGACGTAAATGTCCATTACCCATCCAGTAGTAGTGTCAGTCTTCCTCTAAGGACAGATACAGGACTGAGATATACACTGATGGTCCTGCCTTTCTGTCAGTTCATGCATGGTTGTTAAAATCTCAGGTGAACACAGTCCTTGGACAGCACACACAGTCTTTTTGACATGACAGGTGCAAGTCTCAGCTGTGTAGAGACCATTCCTGAGCAAGGTTTTCTTTCTTCAGTGTGCAGGTACAGGAATAAGGTGTGCACAGACCATTCTACTTGTTGTTAGCCAGGTCACAGGGATGGTAGAAGGGCCAGATGTCAAACGACCACATTGTAGCAGGGCTGTTCATCCTCCCAGGGCAGGTATAGAACTCCAGTGTATGGAAAACCATCCTGTGAGACTGTCTGCCCACCTCAATTAGCAGATATAGGACTGAGGAGATTACACATCATCCAGCCATCAGGGTCAGTCCCCCTCACTTGAGAGTTGATGATTCATGTATGCAGGGTTTTCTGTCTTCACAGTGCAGGTACAGGACTTGGGGGTGCGTATCCTGCATGTGACAAGTCTGCTAAAAACTCTCCTTCAAGACCCAGGTGTCCAAGGGCTTTGCTACAGCAGCGCTGTCACCCTCTCGTGCAGCTGTATCATTCCGTGTCACTGTCAGCCACCTAGCTGAGCAGGTACAGGTCTCAGGTAATCACAAACTATCTTGAATCATGGTACTTTCTCCCACTGGGCAGGTATAAGTCTCAGTTGTATATAGGCTGGGTTGTCAGTCTCTCTCACAGTGTATTTACAAAACTTTGTGTTTCTTTACAACCAGGAGAGGATAAAATAGATGAAAGGGACCTTCTAAGAATCAAAGCTCTATGTACATCCAAAAACTTCTCCAACAGTGTTAAAAAGGGAAGCCACAGATAGGGAAAAAAATACTTGGTAATGACATGTCAGACAAGGGACTTATATCTAGAATTTATAAAATACTTGCACTCCACAGCCGATAATGTATCATGGCTAGCCTTCCTCACAGGCCATTACAAGACTCAGATATGTACATACTCCTTGAAATCTTTCAGCCCATCTGTCCGGGCAGATTACATTCTATCCAGCAGCAGGGTCATTCCCCTCATCTCACTAGAGAGGTACATGATTCATGTGTGCAGAAAACATCCTAGAGCAGGGTTTACCCCCCACCCCAATCCCTTCACGGTACATGTACAGGACCTGGGTGTGGAAGACACAGATGCCCAAGAATCATACAGCAGTAGGGGAAATCCTCCTGACACGGCATGTATAGGAGTCAGGTGAACAAATACCATCCTGGGTCACTGTTATCCAATCCAGTATAGCAGGTCCAGGATTCACTCTTCGTAGGGGAAATACAACACTAGGGTGTGCTCACACCATCCTGTAGTAGGTGAGTCCCCTCACATGGTTGAGAGTCCAAGTGTCCAAGGCCTTTATGCATCAGGGTCAGTCGTCCTCACAGAGCAGATAGAGGACTCAGGTATATAGAGAACGTCCTCAAGCAGGGCTTTCCCTAATTATAGTGCAAATAGAGGTCTAGGGTGAAGAGAGACCATCGTGCTACAAGTGAGCCCCCAGAAGGAGCCCCAGGGGTTCAAAAAACAACTGTTTGTCCACCTAACTGGGCAGATACAATAGTCAGGTGGTCACTAAGTATTTTGCAGCATAGTTGGCTTCCCTACTTGGCAGTTTAAGGTCTCAGTTATGTAAATGTCATCCTGCCTGGCTGTTATCCTGTCACAGGGCAGATACATAGCTAGGTGTTTTGAGACTTTCCTGTAGCTGAGTCTAGTCTCCTCATAGGACAGCACAAACCATGCTGAAGTGGGGTTAAGCCTTTTCACTAGGTAGGTCTGGGACTCGGGCACGTCCAAACCATCCTGTACAGATTACCCTGCTGTACTGTCAGCACTCTTCCCACGGCGTGTACAGTTCTCATGCTTACCTGGACATTCTTGCAGTGGTTTCAGCCCCCCGTATCAGGCAGGTACAGGATTCAGGTGTGCACAGATCATACCATGGAACATTCAGCCTCCTTCAGAGAGTAGGTACAAGACTCATTTGTGCACAGAGAGTCTGGCATCACTGTCAGCTTCCCTCGAAGAGCAGGTTCACGACTCAGGAGTTAGTAAACCATGCCGCTGCAGGCTCTTTCCTTTTCATGGGGCTTTACGGACTCAGATATGTCCATAGATCAGTCTGTTGTACTGTCAGCTTTTCCCCCCAGGGCATGTCCAGGAGTCATGCATGTCCAAACCATTCTCCAGCAGTTCAGCACACCTCGAAGGGTAAATACAGGTATCAGCTGCATACAGATAATTCTGCAACTCTGTCAGTCCTCCTTGCAAGACAGTTAAAATCTCAGGTGTGCAAAGTCCTTAAAATAGCATAGACTTGCTAATAAGACAGGTGCAGGACTCAGGTTACCACTGAACCTCCTGCAGTGGTGGTAGTCCTCCTAACAGGATAAGTGCAGGACTCAGGAATGTACTGACCATCCAACAAGTGTCTCATTCTTCATTCTGCAAATACAGGATTAGTGTGTGCACAGACCATCCTGAAGTAGATGAGCCCCTTCACATAGTGGGTAGAGGACCTAAGTGTCCAAGGCCATCAGATAGCAGGGTCAGTCTTCCTCACAGAACATTTACCAAATTCCTACATCAGAGAGGTGCAGGATTCAGGTGTGCAGAGACATCCTGAGGTAATATTTTGATTCTTCACTGTTTTGGTATAGGACTAAGGTGTACAGTAACCATCGTGCTGCAAGTGATCCCTGTATAGGGCTGGTAGAGGACCCAGGTGTCCATAGAATATAGTGGAACAGGGCCTTTCATCCACACAAGGCAAGAACAGGACTCAGGTGGTCAGATACCACACTGCATCACTGCCAGCCCACCTAACTGTGCGGGTAAAACACTCAGGTGTTCACAAAGCATCTTGCAGCAAGGTCAGTCCTCCCACAGGGCAGTTACAGAACTCACATGCATTGGCCATTCCACTCTGCTGTCAGTGCTGCCCACAGGACAAGTATGAAGATAGGTGTTCAGAGACTAACTTGTAGTAGAGTCTGACCTCACAGGGCAGGTTTAGGACTCAGGTGTGCACAGACCATACTTCAGAATTGTCACTCTTCTTCACAGGGCAGGGATAGGGTGAGGCTGTGCTCTGATCATGTGGCTTCACTGGGCGGTCCCTCACAGGGCACTACAGCGGTCAAACACCCACAGACTGTGCTACAGCAAGGTCAATTGTCCTCAGAGGGACACCGTCATGGGTGTGCTCTGGAGTGGAGGGTCTTAGTCTTTAGCACACTATATGCTCCTTCAATGCTGAGCAGGATGGACAGGGAGGCAGGAGACAGGGAGGACACCTGAGGACAGGTTCCTCAGGTGGTTTTGCATCTTAGAGGATGCAGCACAGAAGGGTCCTTTGTGGTTAGAAACTATGATTAGTCTCTTACTGTCTGCTTTTCTGTTCCTGGGACACCACCTTCCCTCCCCATTCGAGTGTGTATTTCACACTTGTCCTTCTCCTGTTCTATTTCTTTTCTGGGTCATCATGTGTAGTCTGGGAGGAAAGAGTTAGGTGCAGTTGTGTGTCTTATACACTCTGACCCTGTGATCTGAGCCCTGTTGCTGTGACGGTAACAGCAATGAACCCTGTTAGTGCACAGAAAGGTGTAGGCAGCATTTTCTCTATATCACATGGATGACCCTAGCAAGCAGTTGGTAGCAGTCAAGAGCACTGTCAGCCCAGGGTTCATCTAAATAAATACATGACTTTCCTAGTTTCCTCCAGAGTCATTTCCAGATATGGTATCTGCAGGTCTGTAGGACTGAGTCATGGACCACTGCCCGAGACCTTCAGTGAGCTGGTGCATATCGCCTTGGAGGTATCTGATTTTAAAGGGGCAAGGCTGTCCTCCCTTCATAGCTGAATCCTAGGACACCTGCTCCATGTGGCACAAGGGGAAGGTATGGCTCAGTCAGAGTCCCCCATGGGGGCCTGTTTTCCTCTACTTGGGGCTGTGGGCACTGTGGACAGTTTTCCTACTGTGTGCCTCTCTGATGGGATTTGGTGTGGATGGAGGGTGCCCACTGGTCCCTCCCCAGCATGACACCCCTATTACAGTAGTCATGTGACATGGCTGTGTAGCCTGCTGCTGCATGGGCTCTGGGCTGTCTGGCTCAGGTGATATTCTGGTGATGATTCCCTGGACGGGATGAATGGAGATAGAAGAACAGGGTGGGTGGAGTCATGGACCCTGGGTCTTGAGATCCGGGGAACCCAGTCTCATGTTTTCCCCTCTGCTAGGGCCTGACAGCAGGAGGTTTTGGGGTTTGTTCTGGTAATGAGACCACCTCTGTATTTTCCTGGTGTCCAGTTCATCTCTGTGGATCTTATCAGCTTGTACTGTGCCTCATTCTTCAAGGACCCCTGCCTGCACTAGTGGGGTGTCTGTGTGATGGTGTGATCTGAGCCATAAATGCCTATGCCTGTCTTGTGCCTAGCTCCCCTCCTGTTCCGTGACCCCAGAGTGTTGCAGACTGAGGGTAAAGTATTTTTATAATTACTAATAATGAGACAGACTACCAGGAATGGCATAGAACAGAGAGTGTGAAAAACAGGGGGCCAACAGTTCCCATGACTGAAGGCCCCAAGCCATGCTTCTCTAAGTATTTATTTAGAATCATAAGGAAGGTAAACAAAGTAAAATAATAAGGAAGTAAAAAACAAAAACAAAGGATAATGGTGACAGATAAGGCCAAGTTCCTCTTTATGCTAATCTCAGGAGGGAGGGATTCAGTTGATACAAAGTAAGAGCAATGTTGACTCTTAGGGAACACCTTAGTGCCACAAGGTGACCTTCAGCTTGTATTAAGCCTCCCTCAATTCCTGATTTTGTACATAGGGTTTTCCGAGGCCTGCTATTTCAGAAGTGGATGGCAAATCCTTCTTCCTAGTCTGTCTTAATGTGAATGTTCTGATTCAGAGAAGTATCAGACAGACCAGCAAGTTAAAGGTATATCCCTTATTGTGGAGTTAACTTTAGCGTCAGTGTTGTCCCTGCCTTTCTCACACGCGTCTTTACCCACTTATTTCCCTGCTCCACCATCCACCAGGATACCCATCCACTTTTGCTCCCTCCCTTCACATCTACCTCCCTTTGACCAGCCCTCCATCTAATAACTTATATAAGAAGCTTCCTTGGCTTCTGTGATTCCAAACACATCAGCTGATGGTAGTTCCTTATGTTGGGATCAATGTCTCTGAAGTTTAGTCGTAATGTTTCCCGAGCAAAGGTGATGCATCCTGTAGAACTGGTGTGTAGATAGGCTTTTCTTGGCCTGAGGGCCGCAGGCCCAAGGGCCAGAACGAATGTCGCGCGGTTTTTGCGTCTTTGATTACCTGGGAAGATGGGCGGGGACTGAGACTGGCCTCTAAATGCCCAGCTTTCAGCTAGTCAGACCCCTGTACCCCCTCTCTGAGTGGGAAAGGGTTAAACTGGGTGGCTCCTTGGAGGCAAGGATTCTGAGGCTCCATCTAACATACTTTGGACATGTTGTGAGGAGAGACCGGTCCTTAGAGAAGGACATCATGCTTGGGAGGGTGGAGGGACAGCACAGGAGAGGAAGGCACTCTATGGGGTGGATTGATTCAGTGACTGGGATAATCGGGATGGGAGTGTCGGAGACAGTGCTATTGGCACAGGACAGAGCAGAGTTTAGGGCTGTTGTCCATAGGGTCACTGTGAGTCGCAAGTGACTCGACGGCACATAACAACAACAACAACAACAATTCCAGATATAGCATTTGGTCTACTATTATTAAATTTGATATTCGGCTTCCCTCACCAGAGGTAGTGACAAAAAAATAACATTGTAGCTGCCCAATAGTAATGAAGGTGTCCTAAAGTGAACTCAGGGAGGACAGAAACGTACCATGGGGCAGAAGGACAAAAGTGCACTTGATCTTGAGTTTCTGTATTAAAAGTACCATAAAGTGGTGCCTCACAATTCTTCCAGTCTTTAGGCTTTTAAGTGTCAGAAAAGTTACCATAGGGATAACTCCCTGTGGTGGTCAAGTGTTGATAGCGGTGTCCCTTTTGATCCTGTGATATCAGGTTTTCCTACCATTGAGAAGCAGAATTCACCCAAGTGTTGGATTGATCACCTACTGATAGGGAGCCCTGATGGCCGAAGCTCTGTAATCTCAAAGGCACACGTTTCAAATCCACCAACTATTCGACAGGGGAAGGATGGGAAGTCTCCTCCTGTGTGATTTAGTGCCTCTGAAAACTTGCTGGACGTAATGGCACATGATAACAGCAACAACAGGGAGTCATAGTTTGATTTTAGAGTGTCGTGAGGCAGGTTTGTTTGATGATATGTTGTTACCATGGTAATCCTGTTCACTATGAGAGGAACTGCAGGTTCAGACATCTGCTGTATGTGCTTGGTTGAGGAGGCAATGGGGCGAAGTTACCATCGGGTATGACATCTGTGATATGGCCATGTTGTGAAGCTGAATTTGGTCTTGTCAAACATTTCATCACTTGGTGATACACAGGGTCATAGGAAATGTGGGCCCTTGTACAGTGTGTCTGCTTGCACTGTGTCAGTCTCCCTCTCGGAGTTTGTGATTGTGAATTTTTAGATGTGACTGCCCCTCAAGACTTTGATTCTTTGCAGGCTATGGGGAGGTTGTGGACCCCTTGAAGGGGTTATTCCAAGGATGGATATTGTAGCTGACTGGTCCATAATGGAGCCTACCTATGTGCATGTGTATAGTGTGTCTTTCCAAGAAGCACCTAAAGCATTTTGTGAATGCCTCACCACTGGGAAACCAACAGAGGCAACCTTGTGCAGGCCCCTAACTGAGAAGATTCCATGCTAAACTTTGCATAATCTGTCCTTGGTGAGAGTGTGGTGTGAGCTTCTAGAGTCTTCTTAGCTGGCACTTTGTGGGCACATGACTTGTAAGATGAGGCATCAGTATACTCTGATCCCTGATTGTGGTTATGGTTGCAGCCCCCTCCCTACCCGCATAGTGGGCCTGGAGCTTTGTTTATGGGGGTGTACAGTGGGTCAGAGAAGAGCTGTCCTCCATGTGAAGGCCTTCTCTATTGATCCATGAGGGAGCCTGGGGGTACAGTATCCCTCAGCTGCCATCCTAATTACTGATACTTTTTCTTTTTCTTTGGCGGTTGGAACACTACTTTTTATTACGTTAAAGAAAATGGCAACAAATATGCCATTTTGTGTAATGGGTAATAGAATATTTTCTTTCTTTTCCCATAACTCTGGGATCTGACAGCAGTTTTGTAGAATATTTTGATTCTCGTAGAATTTTTCTTTGCTTGACATCTTGAGTCACTGGCAGGAGGCGGGAATGGAAATTTGAGCATCCCTATAAAGTTGCATCAACTACATGTTTCAAGATGCTGTGCATCATGCACGGGTTCTTGATTATCAACAAGGAACTGTAGGGACAGGAGAAGGTGCGGGGTTGACTACCGGAACCTGGCAGATGAACTCCTGCCATTTCCCACCAAGGCCTTCTCCGGGCCACCCCAGAAGGTGATCCTTTTTCCTTGCACTGAACTCCTCCCTCTTACGGCCTCTCAGACTGTTGGTGTGGTTCACATGTTCTTGTGGAAACTCTCCCCACTGGAACCACTTATATCTGCTGGGACTGTGTGAGGAGAGAGATGGAGGGTATGTATAACAGATAAGAGAAGGCAACCCTTGCAGGTAGGAGTCGCATTCTCCAGTTGGGGTCTCATGCTTCTTGGGAAGTCCTCTTTCACCTGAAAGAAGTTTTACTTCTAATTTTTTTTGTATTTCTGTGATGTGAAAAGCTGGGATCTGGGAGCTCCCTGGGAAGCCTTTGTTTCGCCTAAAGGAATTGTGACTTTGAAGGTCTCCATACTTGTGTGATGCAGGTTAGGGTATGGAAAGCCGGTCAGCTGGTCCTTGGTATTAGGACTGCAGAGCTCTTTCTCTCCCAGAGTGGCCACTGACGGAATCCAATCACAGCAAACAGCAGTTGTGCTTTTTCTCTCAGCGAAACTATCCTATTCCCCTTTTCCCAGGAATAGTTATCTGAGACCCTAGCCCGCTTCCCTATCTTAAAGAAAATATCTGTAAGCATCCCCTTCCCCAAGACCCTTGTAAGAAAATATAAAATCCCCCTTAACTATTAGTAAATCTTCCAGCCATTTCTCTAATGGGGTAAATGTCTTTCATCTTCTCCTTTCTGTAAAATGCTTGTCTGTCAGATAAGTATTATAATAAAAAATCAAGACAGACTAGGAAGAAAAATTGGCCCCCACTACTGAAATAACAGGACTTCGAAAACCCTATGTACCATAGAGCACACTCAGACTAGCAGACATGTCAATAGAGTCTGAGATCTCAGATATGGAAACACAAAGAAGGAGGAACAGCTGTAAGCAGACACTAGTGACTGGAACATGGAATGTGAGAAGCATAAATGTAAGAAAATTGGACATTGTTAAAAAGAAATGGAATGCATAAATATTGACATACTAGGTATTGGTGAAGTGAGATGGCTTGGCATGGGACATTTTTAATTAGATGATCATATGATCATCTATGCCAAGGATGAAAAGGTGAGAAAAAAAATGGGTTTTCTTTCATAGTCAAAAAAGTAATTTCTAGATCCATCATGAAATACAATGTGGTGAGTGACAGGATAATATCCATACACACACAAGGAAGTCCAGTGAATACCACTATCATTGAAATATATGTACCAACAACTATAGCCAAAGAGGAGGAGATAGATTTCTATCAACTTCTGCAGTCAGAAATCGATTGAACATGCAATCAAGATGCATTGATAATAATGGGTGTTTGGAATGCAAAAGTTGGGAACAGGGAAGAAGGATTAGTAGTTGGAAAACATGGACTTGGTGACAGAAATGAAGCTGGAAATAGAAGGACAGAATTCTGCACATTCAATGATTTACTCATTGCAATTAACTTTTATTAAAAAACACAAACACAGGCTATATACATGGATTTCACCTGATGGTATGCATAGATATCAAATCGATTACATCTGTGGAAAGAATCGCTGACGAAGTTTAATATCAACTGTGAAAACCAGGCCAGGTGCTGATTGTAGAACAGATCACCAAGTACTCATATGCAAGTACAAGCTGAAGCTGAAGAAATAAAATCAAATCCATGGGAACCACAATTTGACCTTAAGTCTATCCCACTCAAATTTCAATACCATCTCAGGAATAGGCTTGATGCCTTGAACACCAGTGAATGAAGAACAAATGAGCTGTGTGAAGATATCAAGTATATTGTCCATGAAGAATGCAAAAGATCATTACAAAGGCAGCAGAGGAAGAAAAGACCAAGATAGATGTCAGATGAGACTCTGAATATTGTATTAGAGCACCGAGAAACCAAAGTTAAAGGAAGAAACCAAGGAATTAAAGAGAGCTGAACAGAAATGTCAAAGGGCAGCTTGGAATGACAAAGCCAGGTATTATAACAAAATGTGCAAAGAGCTGGAGTAGGAAAATCAAAAGGGCCGAACTCGCTCAGCATTTCTGAGCTGAAGGAACTGAAGAATAAATTCAAGCCATGACTGGCAATACTTAAGGATGCTTTGGGCAGAATGTTAAATGATCCAAAAAGCATTAAAAGAAGATGGAAGGAGTATACCGAATCACTGTACCAGAAGGAATTGGCGGACACAGAATTTAATGAAACAATATATGAGCAAGAGCCTGTGGTGATGGAGAAAGTTCAAGCTGCTCCGAAGGAAACAGCATAAAACAAGGCTCCAGGAGTAGATGGCATACCAATTGACATATTTCAATTTCAATTTCCTGGATGTTCTCACTAAGTTGTTCCAAGAAATTTGTAGGACAGCCACCTGGCCAACTGACTGGAAGAGATCGATATTTGTTCCCATTCCAAACAAGAGTGACCTGACAGAGTGCAGAAATTATTGAACAAAATCATTACTATCACAAGCAAGCAAGATTCTGCTGAAAATTATCCAGAAATGACTAAAGCAACATGTCAACAGAGAACTGCCAGTTGTGCAGGCTGGGTTTAGAAGAGGTCGTCGTACTAGGGATATTATAACTAATGTTAGATGGATCTTGGAAGAAAGCAGAGAGTACCAGAGGAATGTCTGTCTGTGCTTCATTGACTATGCAAAGGCTTTTGACTGTGTGGATCACAACAAACTGTGGTTGACTCTGAGAAGAATGGGAATCCCAGAACACTTGATTGTGCTTATGCCAAACCTATACTTGAACCAAGCAGCAATCATGAGAACAGAGCCAGGAGACACTGCATGGTCAAAATCAGGAAGGGTGTCCACCAGTGATGTATTCTGTCTCCATATCTTTTCAATCTGTATGCAGAACAGATCATCCAGGATGTTGGGCTATACGAGGAGGAATGTGGCATCAGGATTGGTGGAAAATTCATCAACAACCTGCACTATGCAGATGACACAACCCTGCTTGGTGAAACTGAGGAAGATCTGAAGCGCTTGCTACAGAAGGTCAAGGACTGCAACCTTCAGTACGGATTGAAGTTCAACATCTAGAAAACAAAGATTTTCACCATTCGGCCAAGTGGCAACAGAAGGATAGATGGTGAAGAGATTAAGATTGTTAACAGCTTTAGTTTGCTTGGTTCCACAATTAACACTCTTGGTACCAACATTCAGGAAATCAAGAGATGAATTGCACTTGGAAAGTCTGTTGTCAGGGACCTCTCCAGAGTACTGAGGAGCAATGATGTCAGGCTGGAGACTAAGTTGCCTCTGGTCCAGGCCATAGTCTTTACAATTGAATGCTATGCCTCAGAGAGCTGGACAGTGACTAGGGATGATAGAGAATTGATGTCTTTGAGTTGTGGTGCTGGAGAAGAATACTGAATATATCATGGACTGCTAGAGAACAAACAGGTTCATCCTAGAGAGGGTGAAACTGGATTGCTCCTTGGAGGCAAGGATTCTGAAGCTTTGTCTAACGTACTTTGGGCATGTTGCAAGGAGGAACCAGTCCTTGGTGAGGGACGTCATGCTTGAGAGGGAGGAGAGAGGGACAGGGCAGGAGAGGAAGACCCTCAATGAGATGGATCCATTCAGTGTTTGGGGTAATGGGAGTAGGAACGTTGGAGACAGTGAGGTTGTTACAGAATAGAGCAGATTTAAGGCTCTTGTACATAGGGTCATTATGAGTCACAAGTCACTCGGCCGCACATAACGACAACTCTTAGTGGGGGCTGGTCTGCTTGAGAGCCAGCCCAGCAGTTTCTCCTCAATAAACTGTCTTTCTTGGCCTGCATTGGGTTCTGTCCTTCCTTGGCTACCTTACACTTGGGAAGCCTTTGTTTCACCTGAAGAAAGTGAAGAAATTTTTACTTTGAAGACTTCCGTACTTATATGTCTCAATTTAGGGATGGAATCCTGGATTCTGGCACCTCTATGGAAAGGCTTTCTTTTGCCTGAAGGAATTTTTTACTTCGAAGGCTTCCGTACTTCTGTGAAGCAAGTTAGGGTGAGAAAGCCAGTAAGGTGGTCCTTGGGAAGCTTTAGTTCGGCCTGAGGGAATTTTTATTTCGGAAGCCTCCATACTTCTGTGACACAAGTTAGAGTGGAGCTTTCTTTACCTGAAGGATTATTTATTTATTTATTTATTTTTTAAAAAAAGAGGGTCTGAAAGTGCCCTATTAATGTCCACTTTGTTTTCCCATCACCGGAAGGAATTTTTAATTCGAAGGCTCCCTTACTCCTGCGATGGGAAAAGCCAGTTAGGTGCCTCTTGGGAAGTCTTCCATTTTCCTGAAAGAATTTTTACCGTGAAGGCCTTGTGGCTGTGGTGAAGAAGCTTAGAGTAGGAAAAGCTGGTTCAGGGAGTCCCTGTCTGCTGCTACTGCAGCAGAAAGGTGCCTTCTGGGTGGAGTTGCCTATGGATTTCCTTCCTCTGTCAGCATTTCTCAGGAGACTGCGTTAAGGTAAGGAAACCTTCAGAGGAGACGCTCCTGGTGGGCAGTGGGCTTCACTGGGTCATAATCTTGTGGGTGTGTGTACTTCTAAGTGTTTGTAGCTTGTCTTTTCACAGAAGACTTGACCTATTTTGGGAGTAACTCTCCATCAGGAAGCCCAATGAGCCAACTTTCTGTCCGCCATGTATTCACAAGTGGAACTTCCTCTGGTCTTGAAGAGAATGAGGGTACTAAAACCCATGGCCCTCGGCCCCCAGTGCTGTCCTCTAGCCGCCCCCGCCCCTTGCAGTGACAATAAGGGCAAACTGATGTGCAAGATGAGGCAGCAACGGTCCCTCACTGGCCCCATAGTGCTTACCAATATGGCAGACTCCTCGCCCCCACAGCTGGCCTGGGCTTCCCGAGCAGGAGTGCCCTTGGGCCTGAGCTCAGCTGTCCACAGTCAGGCTTTTTCTAGTGGTCTGTGGAGATGGCTTGTCTTGTAGCCCCAAGTTGCCCCTCTGTGAGGCCTTTAGCAACTATTCCTGTTGCTCATGGATGGAACTCCTTCCTGCTGGTGCAGAGGTACACCTGCCCCACATTGAGGTCATGTGCTGCTTCTGATGAGATCTGCCTCTGATGATGGTATGCTTCCTTAAGTTGGGGGATGCTTGCCCTTGCTGGGGGCTGCACACACTGTGCATGGTTCCCCTACCACATGCCTCTATGGCGGTGGGTTGAGTGGGCTCTCCTCCTCATGGCACTTCCATCCCAGTGGTTACATGACGTGGCTCTGTTACCCTCTGCAGGATGGGTGTCGAAATGCTTGACATGGGCATGATCTTGGTGATGGGCTTCTGTACAGGAAGAATACATAGATGAGGAGTGGGAAGACATGGAAGCCAGCATCAAGATTTGGGACCCTGCTATACGCTGGTCCTTGATGTTGGGACCTGACTACAGCAATGGGCTCGAGTGTGTCTAACAGGGTGAGGATGGTACAGGATAGGTTAGGGTTCAGATTTATTGTTCATAGGGTCATTGTGAGTCACACTGGACTGAATGGCACCTAAGAACAGCTGGTGTTGAGACCACCTCTGTGTTTTCCTGGTGACCGACTATGTACAACCCATCTTCATGGGTGTTACCCTCATGTGCTGTGCCCCACACTGTATGGATCCCTGCCAGCACTTGCCTGCCGTGTTCCCTCTTTGCTATTGGTCCCCGTCATTGGACAGGTTGTGTCACTGTGTTTGGTAGACTTCTAGTCTGGCGTCATAGACCAGCCTCTCCATGTTGGGTGCCACCTCTGTGGGTTGATTATCAGTCCCTTGCAGTGTGGTCATGAACTGAAACCCTGCCCTACTTGTGTTGGCTGATGTTGGCAGTGCTTGACCCATTGAGTGGGTGAAGATTGCCAATGGCATATATGGTTTAGTCTGTGGTGGTGGTGGTGTGTGTCTGTGTGTCGGGGTGTGGGTGAGATCCAAGCTCTTGCTAATCTATGTATAGTCCACCTTCCAGTGTTCAGATTTAAGACCACATCTCAGTGTGTATCTGCTCCATGTGGGGTGCTGTCTGCAGGAGTGGGCTTATGCTCCTAGCTCTGCTCCTATGTCCACCTCTGGGTCTGTCTCTTCCTGGACAGAGACCTCTGATGAGTGATCAACCCAGAAACTCTATCCTTAGCCTCTTGCTGCTGTACCCATCTGCTCCATCCACTGCTCTGCACTCTTTGGCCTTCTAGAAAATATGCTTTCCTACCTGGTTGATCTTGTCAGTAGCATATACTTGTCTCAAAGATTAATTCATATATGTGTAATTATACAGAGCCAGTACAGTGAAAATGCAAATGGCTCATTAAATCAGTTTCAGTTCCTTTGGTCACTGGCTCCCTCTCCTTTTTGGATAACTGTGGTAATTCTAGAGCTAACACTTGTGATGGGTATTGACTTCCTGTGCATGGGGAGGTGGGGATGGGGAGAAATGTATATATTTTTCAGATGAAAACCAACCTATTGGGTGAGTTTCCCTCTGTCACTGCCGCCAGAGCCTTTGGTGACTCTAGGTAACCTCAAGCTGATCAAACCCCTCTCACTTCTGTGAGTACCCATTGGAACATCTGCCCTATCAACTTAAAAAAAAATTATTGTGGTTTGTTTATGTATGTTGTTTCCCCCCACTCCCTCCGCCTCCCGAAACTCTGTGACCCTATGATTTTCCTTTTCTACCCTCAGCCCCCTTACCCCTCCCCTTCTTCCCTCTTTGTATATCCATACACATCTCATTGGTTATCTTTCTGCTTTTACAATAATGGTCTTTACAGTGTTTGTTCTTATGGACCTGCATTAGTTCACTCAGCATAATGATCTCTAATCTTTCCCATGTAAAGTATTTTTTCAAATCATTGTTCCTGAGTGTTGTATAGTATTCCATCATGTGAGTGTACCACAGTCTCTCAATCCAGTCATTTGCTGATGTACATTTGAGTTGTTTCTATGTTCTTTCTGTTGTGAATAATGCTACTGTGAACATTGGTGTATAAATCTCCATTTGTATCTCAGTTCTGTCTGGGTCATATAGAATCTCTATGTTCAGCTTTTTGAAGACATGCCTTATCAACTTTTGATGAGGTCAAGCAGGGGTGACAGAGAATCTGAGTTGGATCCCAGAGAGGGAAGCTGAGAAGCAGCTACTGAATCCAAAGAAATTAGCAGAAGTGTAACTTACCTACGTCTGACCTAAGAAAAAAATAGTAAAACAGGACTCTTTGGAGACCTTGTAATTGGAATGAGTTCACTTTAAGTCCATTGGAGGGCAAGTCTGGTGCCAGCAGCCAAGGTAATTGTAGCTTCAATAGAGTACATCAAAGTAACTGCAGTTAAAAAGCTTTTAGTTGGATCTCGAGAGAGGGCAGGTTGTCCCTGTGAGCGGACACTGCCTGTCCCCTTCTCCTTGTCTCTCAGTGCCACCTCTATGATCTTAGCTGGGTGTTCTGGGAATAGGGAGCAAAGCTTTTCTATAAGCCCCAACAGCTGAATCCACTGAAGCTTTCTACACTTGGGCAGAGCCCCTGCCTCTCTATAGAGAGCCCTTAGGCCCCATGCTGGGACATTGTACCCAGTCTCCTATCCTCCAGCTTGTACCCCCACCTTCCTGTTGAAGGAGGGTTCCCCCAACCATGTTAAGGATTTCATCATTTAGAATTAATTAGACAGTTAGCTTTTAAAAATCTTATTTAGTGGTTAGGTCTATTTTTTTAGCAATTAGAATTTGTTTATCGTTTTAGAGGTTGTGTTATGTTTAGCATTGAGGTTTGAGCATTAGGGTTTGAGTTTTAAGGTTTAGGATTTTTAGCATTTTTAGTGTTCTTTTGTTTGTTTTTCTTCTTTATTGTATTTCATTCATATACATTGTTTTATACATTGCTTCATTCACATTATATTTCATAAGATCATTCCCAAACGTTGTTTTATAAAATTAATCACCATTGTTCTATACCCTGTATTACCTTGTCTTTTCAGGTCCTCATTGGATTTATCCTAATTCCTTCAGCCTCTCCCTCTGACCACCGAACTCTGTGACCCTATGAAATCCTCCCATCCCCATCGTCAGTCCCCCTGCCCTCTGCCACTTTAGACTTTTATATATATATTGCTAGTTATTCATGTTTTACAATAATGATCCTATACAGCATTTGTCCTGATGACACTGATACTTCACTTAGCATAATACTCTCTTAAAGGTTTTGATTGAAACCAAGAACCATGCCAAGGTGTAAACATTTCTCAGAGTTTATTGGATGATAGGCTACTCAGCAAGGGGAGTAGCACTGGGGGTTGGGCTTAGGGGGCCTTATATGGGGTTTTAGCAAGTGAGTTTTTGAGATGAGTTGACGTTACAGCAGCTCGTTGGTGCATAAAGTTTCTGGTCTTGGAAAAGGTCCTGATATAGGAATTTCTGAGTTCTGGTTCTGGGGAATGTCCTGACATAAGATTTTCTGAATTCTGGTTTAGGAAAATGTCCTGACATAGGATTTTCTGAGTTTTGGGTTTGGAAAATGTCCTGATGTAGGGATTTCTTAGTTGAGCTTCAACCTCTGTTTTTATTTGTAGCCTAACTCTCTCAAGCCTCTCCCATGTTCTATAGTAGTTTTCAGAATTGTTGCTCCTGAGTGCTGCATAGTATTCCAACATGTGCATGTAGCACAGTTTCTCCATCCATTTTTTTGGTGAGTCTTTGGACTCTTTGCATTTTCTTGCAATTATGAGTAGCACTGCTATGAACATCAGTGTACAGATCTCCATTTGTGTCTCAGTTCTGTTTGTCCTAGGGTATATGTTTAGCAGTGGAATAGCTGGGTCATATGGAATTTCTATGTTCAGCTTTTTTGAGGATATGCCCAATTGCTTTCCACAGTGGTTGTGGTATTTTACAATCTCACAAACCGTGTATGAGAGTTGTTATCTCTCCACATTCTCTTGTATTGCTTACTTTCTTACTGAACTTTGCCACTGCTACTATGGTGAGATGGTATCTCATTGTGGTTTAATTTGTATGTCTTTTATTGACAGTGATTTTGAGTATTTCTTTATGTGTCTGTTGCCCATCTGAATACCTTCATCTGTGAAAAATATTTCCATGTCTTTTGTCCAATTTGTAATTCAGGTTATCTTTTTTTTTCTTCGCAAAAGTCTTGTACTATTTTGTAAACTTGCATTATAAGAACCTCATCTGAGATGTCATTCCTAAATGTTTTAGAGAGTATGTTTTCTTTTCACCCTATTGGAAAAAGGTTTTGAAGCACACAGGGACTAATGGGGCAGTTACAATATCAGGTGGTCACTAAGTCTTTTGCAGCATGATCAGTTTCCCCACTTGGCAGTTAAAGTCTCAGTTGTGTGCAGGCCATCCTGCCTGGCTGTCTTCCCTTGTTAAAGGGCACCTATATAGCTTGGTGTTTTGAGACTCTTCTGCAGCTGAGTCTGGCCTCATTATATGGCAAGTTTAGGTCTTAAATGTGCGCAGACCAGACTGCAGAACTGTCAACCCTCTTCTCATGGCAGATTTGGGACTGGGCTGTGTACGGATCTTGTAACTGTTCTGCCAGACCCTTCAGAGGGCAGATACAAGAGTCATATGTTCGGAGACCTTGTTACAGCAGGGCCAGTTGTACTCTCAGGGATGCTACCAGAATCAGATGTGTTCACAGATCATTCTGCTTTATTGTCAGCCTTTTTCTCAGGGCCTGTACAGGATGTAGATGTTCTTGAGCCATTCTACAGTGGCGTTAGTTTTCGTCTAAGGACAGGTGCCTGGATGTCTAACAATTCTCCTTATGGGGCTGTTAAATATCTCAGGGTTTAACAGTTCTACAAGAAGCACAGACAGCCTTCCTAACAGGAGAGATACAGAACCAAGGTATCCAGAGACTATTCCTGAGCAAGGTTTTCTTTCTTCCCAGTGCAGGTAAAAGACTAAGTTGTGCACAGAGTATCCTGCAAGTTGTTAGACCCATCACAGGGGCTGTATAAGACCATACTCCAGCAGGGCTATTCAGCCTTATAGAGCAGGTCTAGGAAACCAGGTGTATGAAAAACCATCCTGCACAAGTGTAAGTCCACTCCACTTGGCCAGTACTGGAGCCAGGGACTGCATATCATGCAACAGCTGGGCCACTCCCCTCACTGTAGATGTGGGCATTTCACATGTGCAACGACCTTCCTTATGCAGAGTTTCCATACTTGACAGTGCAGGTATAAGCCTTGGGTATGGACTGAGCATTCTGCAGATGGTGAGCTTCCTCATAGAGCTTGTATAGGAATCAGGTATATGAGAAATCATTGGCTAGGTGCTGATTGTGGAATGGACCACCAAATACTAAAATACAAGTTCAAGCTGAAGCTAAAGAACGTTAAATCAAATCCACAGTAACCAAAAGTTTACCTTGAGTCTAGCTCACTTGAATTTCAAACTATCTCAGAAAGAGATTTGAGAACTTGGACACTAATGAGTGAAGACCAGATGAGCTATGGGAGGATATCAAGAACATCATTGATGAACAATGCAAAATTTTGGTTATTACAAAGACAGAATAGGAAGAGAAGACCGAGATGGATATCAGATGAGAGTCCTAGTAATGCACTTGATCACCAAGAAGCAAAAAAAAAAAGGGGGTGAAATCAAGAAATTAAGGTGCTGAACAGAAGATTTAAATAAGGAAGCATGGGAAGACAAAGCAAAGCATTATAATCAAATGTGGTTAAAAACTGGAATCAGAAAATCAAAAGGGCCAAACTCACTTGGTATTTCTGAAGCTGAAGGAAATGAAGAACAAATTCAAGCCTCGAGTTGCAATATTTAAGGATGCTTTGGGCAGAATATTAAATGATCCAGGAAACATTAAAAGAAGATGGAATGAATATACAGAGGCATTGTACCTAAAAGAATTGGCTGACACAGAAGAATTCAATGAAGCAATGTATGAGCAAGAGCCTGTGGTGATGAAAGAAGAAGTTCAAACTGCTCTGAATGAATTTGCAAAAAAACAAGGCCCCAGGAATTGATGGCATATCAACTGACATATTTCAACAAATAGATACTGCCCTGAATGCACTCCCTAAGTTGTGCCAAGAAATCTTGAGGATAACCACCTTGCCAACTGATCGCGAGAGATCTATATTTGTTCCTATTCCAAAGAAAGGTGACCTGATAGAGTACAGCAATTATCAAACAACAACCATTAATATCACATGCAAGTAAGATTTCTGCTGAAAATTATCAAAAAAATGACTGAACAATACAAACAGAGAACTGCTAGATCTACAGGCAGGGTTTAGAAGAGACCGTGGTACTAGGGATATTATATCTAATGTTAGAAGGATCTTGGCTGAAAGCAGAGAGTACAAGAGGAATGTATATCTGCATTTCATTGTCTGTGCAAAGGCATTTGACTGTGTGGATCACAACAAACTGTGGCTAACTCTGAGAAGGATGGGAATCCCAGAACAATTGATTGTGCTTATGAGAATCCTATATTTGGATCAGGGGGCACGTATCAGGACCGAGGAAAAGAATACTGCATGGTTTAAAATTGGGAAGGGTGTATACCAGGAATATGTTCTATCTCCAGAGCTTTTCAATCTTCAAACAAAACAGATAATCTGAGAGGCTGAGCTTTATAAGCAGAAATGTGGCATCATTATTCAAGGAAGACTCATCAACAATCTGCATTATGCAAATGACACAACCCTGCTTCCTGAAACTGAGAAGGACCTGAAGGATTTGCTGCATACTGCAGTCTTCAATATGGATTCAAGTTAAAAATTAAAAAAGCAAAGATTCTTACCGCTGAACCAAGTGGCAGCAGAATGATAAATGGTGAAGAGATTGAGATTGTTTACAGCTTTAGTTTGCTTAGCTCTACAACCAACACTCTTTGTACCTGCAGTCAGGAAATCAAAAGATAAATTGCATTGGGACAGTGACAGTGTACTGTCAGGGACATCTCCAGGGTGCTGAAGAGCAATGATGTCAGTTTGGAGACTATGGTGAGTCTGATCTAGGCCATGGTCTTTGTAAGTACATGTTATTCATCAGATAGCGGGAGAGTGAGTAGGTATGAAAGGAGGAGAATTGATGCCTTGGAGCTGTACTGCTAGAAACAAGTATTGAATATACCTAGACATCTAGGAGAACAAACAGGTTTGTCTTACAAAGGGTGAAACCAGGCTGATCCTTGGAGTCAAATATTCTGAAGGTCTGTTTGACATACTTTTGGCATTTTGCAAGGAGGGACAAGTACTTGGAGAGGGACATTATGCTTGTCAGGGTGGAGGGACAGTGCAAAAGAGGAAGACCCAAGATGAGATGGATTGACTCAGTGACTGGGGTAATGGGGGTAGGTGTGTCATAGCCAGAAAGATTGATACAGGATAGAGCAGGGTTCAGAGCTATTGTACATAGGGTCACTATGAGTCAAAAGTGATTCAACAGCACACAGCAGCAGCAGCAGCAGAAACAACAACATCTTGTTGATGATTCTTGTGTGCGCAGATTACCCCAAAGCAGGATTTCCCCACATAACAGTACAGATATGACTTAACTGTGGACCAAGCATACTGCAGGTGATGAACTTCTTCATCAGACTTGTACAGAACAAACGTGTCTATGGAATATCCAGTAGCAGGGTCTTTCATCCTCACAAAGAAAATATATGTGTTAGGTGCAAAAATATCATCCTGTATCACCATCAGCCCGTCTAACTGGGCTGGTAGAGGTCTTAAGAGGTCCCAATTCCCCCGATGTAGAGTCATTCTCTGTCAATTTGCAGGTACAAGACTCAGCAGTGCATATGACCATTCAGCACTATCAGTGCCTGTCGCTTTCTGTTTGCTGATGGGGAGCAGCGACACCCTGACGGGGGTAAGCACGTGGAGGCACACCCCTCTGGGAATGCTTCAAAGAGCCAACTGAACTATATTGGGGGTAGCAGTGCACTTATATACAGGCTAGTAAACAGAAAGACAGGATGGGGTGAATTTGGAGACGTGGAGTATGCAGACTGGACAGAAGAACCTCAGCCTAGTGCAGACCACTCTCAGCCCAATGGATGCGGCAGTATCTTCCCAAGTGGCGAGCTTTCTCAGCCAGCATAGCCATGCACAGGAGAGCTTTCTTTATCCCATATTAAGGGCTGACACCGGTAAGATAGGCTTGCACTTCTCTGGAACTAGGCTATTTGCCCCAGACAAGGTCCTCCTCCGTCCCAACACTCCTTAACATCTCCTCCTTTTTTCTTTTAATAAATGAGTTTGGAGAAGGAAAAGTTCTTATCATAGGAATTTTAGCACTGTTTGGGATGAAGACAATTTAATGGGGATAAGGGCAGAAAGATTATTTAGTGCAACTGCTAGGGCACTTTATCTTACAAGGAGGTCTGTGGTTGGTCTTGCACTGGTGACTAGGGAGATAATAATAATAAAAAATTAGAACCACAATCGACTTAACTATTTTTGGAGTAGTGCTTTTTTTTCAGGTCCTGAAAAGATGTATTAATTTTATTTGCTGGGACTAATGAGAATTTGAACAGATTCACCTCTACATTGAGTTTAATGTATTCCATTATTTAAATATGCAAACACAGAAATTGGGCATGGATGCAAGCTTGGAATGTTATTTTAGATGAAACTACTATTACTAAACTCTTTTGCAGTGATTATAAACAGATTTTCTTTTTGTTTTTTAGGCTTCTTTTTCTTAAAGTGATATTTTGAAGAACAAATACCTAAGCTTTATTCAATAATTGTAGACAATGTTGCTTTTTCCCTAAGCAAATAGGGGTTCTAACATCTCCAGTGATACAATAATCCTTTTTTCTTCCTGTGGCATGGCACCAGGCAGCTAACCAGAATCACATACATGGTGACACTAGGATCCTACCAACTAAAAGTCTTTAACAATGGGGGGTCAGGGATATAAGCTAAATAGCTATAATTTTTTTCCCTCTACTATCATATATCTTTTAATTTCCTGGCTGCTGGTGTCAAGAGTGTTGACTGTGGAGCCAAGCAAACTAAAGCTGTTAACAATCTCAATCTCTTCACCATCCAACCTGATGCTACCAATTGACCCAGTGGTGAGAATCTTTGTCTTCTTGATATTGAGCCTCAATCAGTATTGAAGGGTACAGTCTTTGAACTTATGCAGCAAGCACTTTAGATCCTCCTCAGTTTCAGTAAGCAGGGTTGTGTCATCTGTATAATGCAGATTGTTGTTGAATCTTCCTCCAATCCTGATGCCACATTTCTCCTCATAGAGCCCAGCCTCCCAGATAATCTGTTCTGCATATAGATTGAAAAGGTATGGAGGTAGGACACATCCCTGGCATACACCCTTCCCAATTTTGAACTATGCAGTGTTTCCTTGCTTTGTTCTGATGACTGGCTCCTGGTCCAAGTATAGGTTTCACGTTAACATGATCAAGTGTTCTGGGATTCCCATTCTTCTCAGAGTCAGCCACAGTTTGTTGTCACACAGTCAAACGTCTTTGCATAATCAATGAAACACAGACATTCCTGTGGCGCTCCGTGCTTTCTACCAAGATCCATCTAACATTAACTACAATATCCTTAGTACCATGACCCCTTCTAAACCCAGCCTGCATCTCTGGCAGTTCTCTGTTGATGTGCTGTTCCAGTAAATTTTTATAATCTTGAGCAGAATCTTGCTTGTGTGTGATATCAATGATATTGTTTGATAATTTCCACACTCTGTTGGATCACATTTCTGTGGAATGGGAATAAATATAGATGTCTTCCAGTTACTTGGCCAAGTGGTTGTCCTCCAGATTTCTTGACACAACTTGATGAGTACATTGAGGGCAGCATCTGTTAGTTGAAATATGTCAATTGATATACCATCAATTCCTGGAGCCTTATTTTTTGCCAGTTCCTTCAAAGCAGCTTGAATTTCTTCCTTCCTCATCATAGGCTCTTGCTCATATGTTGTTTTCAGGAAATTCTTTTGTGTCTGCCCATTACTTTTGGTATAATGACTCTGTATACTGTTTCCATCTTTTTTTAATACTTTCTGGATCATTTAATATTCTGCCCAAAGCATCCTTAAGTATAGCAAATCAAGGTTTGAATTTGTTCTTCAGTTCCTTGAGCTTAAGAAATGCTGAGTGAGTTTGTCCCTTTTGATTTTCTGACTCCAGCTCCTTGCACATTTCATTGTAATATTTTACTTTGTCTTCCCTTGCTTCCTTTTGAAATCTTCTGTTCAGCTCTTTAATATCTTGATTTCTTCCCTCTGCTTTGCCTTCTCAGCTCTCTAGTGTAATTTAGAGTCTCTTCTGACATCCATTTTGGTCTTTTCCTCCTCCTCTGTCTTTGTAATGACCTTTTGCATTCTTCCTGGATGATACTCTTGATATCCTCTGACAACTCATCCAGTCTTTGCTCATGGTGTTCAAGGCCTCAAACCATTCTTGGCTCCAAGAAATTAAAAGATGTATTGCGATGAGAAAGGCTTTTGTTAGGGACCTCTCCAAAGTACTGAAGAGCAATGGTGCCACTCTGGAGACTAAGGTCCACCTGATACATGCCATGGTCTTTGCAATCATTTGCTATGCTTTAGAGAGCTGGACAATGACTAGGGAGGATAGAAGGAGAATTGATGCCTTTGAGCTGTGGTGCTGGAGAAGAGTATTAAATATAAAATGAGTGCTAAGAAAATGAACAGGTTCATCCTGGAGAGGGTTAAAGCAGGCTGCTTCTTGGAGACAAGGATTCTGACAATTTGTTTGACGTACCTTGGACATGTTGCAAGGAGGGTTCAATCCTTGGAGAAGGACATCATGCTTGGGAGCATGGAGGGACAGCACAGGAGAGGAAGACCCTTTATGAGGTATATTGATTATTCAGTGACTGGGGTAATCAGGATAGGTGTGTTGGAGACAGTGAGATTGGCACAGCATAGAGCAGGGTTTAGGGCTGTTGTATCATAGAGCAGGGTTTAGGGCTCTTGTATATAGAGTTGCTATGAATCAAAGGTGACTTGACAGCACATAACAAAAACAACAACTACCATATGTACTTGAGCAAATACAGTAGCAATCATAGCTAGAAACAAAATGGATGGATTTAAAACTTGTTTATTTTGAAAACAACTATGAGATATCATCTTACCCCAGCAAGAATAGCAAAATTTAACAGAGCAGCAAACATCAAAATCTGTCGAGGTTGCGTGTAAAATGGTGCAACTACTATGGAAGGCTATATGAGCCTTTGCAAATAGAAATACCATTTGACCCAGCAATTCCACTACTGGGAATGTACCCTAAAGAAACCATAACTGCCGCCCAAGGAGATATATGTACACCCATGTTTGTCACGGCTTTGTTCACAATAGCAAAGAGTTGGAAACAACCCAAGTGCCCATCAAAAAATGAATGGATAGAGAAACTCCAGTATATTCACATAATGGAGTACTATGCTGCATTGAAAAACAAGAAACTCATGAAATATTCAAAATGGGTGACCCTGGAGGACAATATGCTGAGTGAAATATTTCAGCCACAAAAGGAAAAATATTGCATAGTTGCACTGTTGTAAAACAGGATTGACATCAGGGTTGAGGGGAGACTGAGAAAGAAGGGATAAATAATGTACACTGCATTGAATCACATGAGGGAGAAAACTCTTTAAAAGGGTATGATTGCCATGACAAGTTCAGAATGAAGGCTGCATAGTGGAGTGCACTTGGGGGGAGGGATTGTATAACAAATGAAAGAGTTTTTCTTTTACTTTTCAAAGAGAAGAGTGAATTGAGGGAGGGGTGGGCAGGGAAAAAAGTGCAACAATGAATGAATGAAAATTTAAAAAAGAAAAAAGTGTGACTCAGCATAATGTCCTCCATTATACTTGTTTCCAACTCTGCTATTGTGAACAAAGCCATGGTATACATAGGTGTTCATATATTGTATTTTCTTTCTTGTTTGCTTTTAAACTTATAGGTCACTCTATTTATCCAGCTGTGAAAGATTGGTTTGTATGTTTACCTCTGGCATTTTGGACTACAAAGGACAAGCAGTTTTACTAGTTTTATTACTGCCAAATGCAGTTTATTTTCAATTTTTTTTTTACTAATTTAGAAATTTTGTCTTTTTTTAGGAATTTTATCTTTTAAAATATTTTCTAGCAGCAGCAGCAGC
>NW_006399967.1:4803058-4818654 GCF_000299155.1 Elephantulus edwardii
TTTTAATCAATTTACATTAGCTTTATTCATGTCTTTTATATTTTACTGAAATTATTAGCTTCTATGAGCTTAAAATTATTGCTACATTAGACATAAGACAAAAATATAACAAATAAATAACAACAGCAAGTAGAAGGCAAAACAATTAACAGAAACACTTTTAGGCTTCTGATTTGAGTCCTAGTACTTTTTTTTTCTTTTGTAAACTGTGTTTTAAATTGCAAACAATTTATTTGGAAGAGCATTACTTGGTTCAACACATGTAAATTAAGAGAAAATAATAATTTAGGATTGTGTTGTTTTTTTTTTTTACTGTAAATGGCTTAATTGTATTAACTTAAATGAAAGTTTACAGAGACTTTGGATTTCTATTTATTCATTGTTACAAATTTGCTCTTCTCTTTGAAAAGTAAAAGAAAAATTCTTTCATTGTTATTTAGTTCCTCCCCCAAGTCTACTCCACTATACAGTCTTCATTCTGGACTCGTGCCATGATGATAATAATCATATATCTCTTTTAAACAGTTCTCTCCCTCATCTGTTTCAATGTGGTATACATGATTTATTCCCTCTTTCTCAGTCTCCCCTCAACCTCAGTGTCAGTTCCAGTTTACAAAAGTGACACTATGAGATATTTTTCCATTTGTGACTGTGATATTTCACTCAGCATAATGTCCTCCAGGTTTACCCATTTTTTTCTTCTTTTTTAAAATTTATTATTGATTTCAATGAAAATTTACAGAGACTTTGTATTTCCATTCATTCATTGTTGCACTTTTCTCCCCTCCCAACCCTCTCCCCTAGTACACTACCCTCTTTGAAAAGTAAGAGAAAGATTCTTTCATTGTTTTACAATGCCTCCCCCCAGGTCCGCTCCACTATACAGCCTTTGTTCTGGACTCCTGTCATGACAAAAATACCTAATAATTTCCCCTCTTAAACAGTTTTCACCCTCATCTGTTTCAATGCAGTATACATTATTGAACCCATCCTTCTCAGTCTCCTCCCAACCCCAAGGTCAGTCCTGCTTTACAACAGCGACACCATGCAGTATTTGTCCTTTTGTGACTGAGATACTTCACTTAGCATAATGTCCTCCAGGGTCACCCATTTTGAATAATATTACATAAGTTCCTTGTTTTTCAATGCAGCATAGTATTCCATTGTGTGAATATACCACAGCTTCTCTATACATTTGTTTGTTGATGAGCACTTAGGTTGTTTCCAACTCCTTGCTATTGTGAACAAAGCTGTGATGAACATGGGTGTGCATATATCTGTTTGGATGTCAGTTATGGTCTCTTTGGGGTATATTCCCGCTAGTGGAATTGCTGGGTCAAATGGTATTTCTATTTGTAACTTTTTGAGAAAGTGCCATACCACCTTCCATAGTGGTTGCACCATTTTGTGTGTATTTTTTTAAGGTTCCTTTTAGAGGTGATAATGGCTGTTTCCTGACTTTTGCCCCAACTATCTCCAATGTACTATCTCTCAATTTATATTTCTGCACAGATCTAGCATTTTTTCCCCCTAAATGTTGGCTTTTTTTGGTGAGTAGAGCCAAAAGAAGACTAGCGAAATGAGATGTACTATTCCAGAGGACTAAAAGCTTGCATAGGCAAAGTGGGAGGGCTTTGCCCTCTCTCATCTCTACCCTTTGTGCTAGAAAATGAGCAACAGTAATCTAAGTTAAACACTTGATCTGAAGGTCTTTCTAATTACTTGCATAGTTACTCATGTTGAGTCAAGGGAGCCCTTACCTGTTAAGATAAACCTGCATTAGGTCCCTGTTCCCTGAAGTGGCAAGCATGGAAGGGAGAATTACTTGCTGAATCACTCATGCTATAACAAGGGAGCACTAACCTGTAAGATAAGCTGGCATCAGGTCCTTATTTGGATGCCAAATGTTGCTGTCCATTTGCCAGCGGGAAGCAGTGACACCCTGAGGGGGATAAGCACAGTGGAGACACACCACTCCGGGAGCACTTCTTAGGGAGCACTTCTTAGAGCCTACTCAACTTTGTTTTTGGGTTACAGTGTGCTTATATACAAGCAAATAAACAGGAAGACAGGGTGGGGTGGATTTGTAGATGAAAAGTATGCAGATTGGACAGAAGAACCTCAGCCCAGTGAAGACCACTCCTAGCTCAAAGGATGTAACAGCCATCTTCTTGGGTGGTGAGCTTTCTCCGCCAGCACGGACAAACACAAGAGAGCTTTCTCCATCCTGTATTATATGGGCCAGATAGGCCTGCACTTATCCAGAGCTAGGTGATCTGCCCTAGCCAGGGGACTCCCTCCTCCTTCCCAACACTCCCCAACAAGTGCCCCTTGCAAGGGAGAGAGAAAAGTAGGCGTTCTAGACTTTCCTGCAGTGGAGTGTGGCTTCATTGAAAGGCTGGGTTATGACACACATTGCACAGAGCACACAGCAGAACTTTTAACCCTCAAAAGTGTTCTGGTACTGAACTCACTTGTGTACAGCCTATACGGCAGCACAGTGAGCTCTGCTAACAGGGCTGTATAGGACGCAAGAATCCACAATCCATGCTGAACCTGTGTTAGGACTTTACACGTGGTAGTTTCAGCATCCAGAGTGTCTACAGATTTTTCTGCTGTATTGCAGGACTGTTAGTTCCCCTCACTTGGCAGGCAACAGCTCAAGTGCACACAAATTATATTGTAGAAGGTTCACCCTTCTTCAGAGGGTAGGTACAAGACTCAGTTGTGGATAGAGCATCTGTCAGTCTGGCAGCCTTCCTCTCAGGCAGGTATAGAACCCAGGAGTTGATAAACTAAGATGCCACAACAGGCTCTGTCCTTTTTCCAGGAATGGTACAGACTCAAGTATATCTGGAGATCATTCTGCTGTACTGTCACCCTTGTCATCCGGGCATTTACTAGCCTCATGAATGCATAACCCATTCTGTGTCATGTTAGCTCACTTGTAAGGGCACATACAGGACTCAAGTGTACACAGATCCACCTGTAACTCTGTTGGGTTTCCTTACAGGACACTTAATATCCTAGATGTATAAAGTCCTTAAAAAGCACACACTTATTAACAAGGGAGGTACAGGACTCAGTTACATAGAGACCATCCTTCAGCAGGGGTTTCTCTCTCTTCACAGGGCAAATATAGGACTAGGGTGTGCTCAGACCAACCTGTATTAGGTGAGCCCTCTCACATGGCCAATAGTGGACCCAAGTGTCCAAGGTCATCATGCAGGAGAGTCAGTCATCCTCACAGAGCCACTTGAGGAGTCAGGTGACCGCAGACCATCCTTACTGAAGGATCAATTACTGATGGGACAGATACAGGACTCAGGTGTGCAGAAGATCCCAAAAAGAGGTTTTCCCTCTTCTCTGTGAAAATACAGGACTACGGTTTACAGAGGTCATGATGCTACAAGTGAGCCTCCAAGAGACCTGATAGAGGACCTAGATATCCAAAGAACATACTGGGGCAGGATTGATCCTCTTGATATGGCTGGAATAGGATTCAGGTGTATAGAGGCCATCCTGCATGACTGTTCACCTACTTAACGAGGCAGGTCTGATAGCTTAGGTGATCACAAACCACCCAGCAGCAAGGTCTACTACCCCATTGGGCAGGTAGTGCATAGGCTCTGAATAGACCAACCTGTGGAGCCGTCAGGCCTGTCACAGGGCAGGTACAAAGCTAGGTGTTTAGAGACTCCCCTGTAGCTGTGCTGCTGGAGAAGAGTATTGACTAGACTATAGAATGTTGAGAGAACAAACAGGTTCATCCTAGAGAGGATGAAACCAAGCTGCTTTTTGGTGGCAAGGATACTAAAGCTCCATCTGACATACTTTGGACATGTTGCAAGGGGGACCAGTCCTTCTAGAGGGACATTATGCTTGGGAGGGTGGCGGGACAATGCAAGAGCGGAGCACCCTGGATGAGATGGTTTGATTTTGTGACAGGGTTAATGGGAGTAGGTGTGTCAGAGACAATAAGTTTGCCTCAAGATAGAGCAGGATTCAGAGCTGTTTATATAGGATTGCTATGAGTTACAGATGACTTGATGGCACATAACAACAATAGCAACAACATCCTGTTGATGATTCATGTGTGCAGAGACTATCCTAAATCGGGGTTTCTCCACGTCACTGTACAAATATAAGACTTTACTGTGCACCAAGCATCCTACAGATGGAAAGCTTCCTCATAGGGCTTGTACAGGAATCAGGTGTACAAGAAACCATCCTGTTGATGATTCCTGTGTACAGAGATTATCCTAAAGCAGGATTTCCCCATGTGACAGTATAGATATAAGACTCAACTGTGCACAGAGAATTCTGCAGGTGGCGAGCTTCCTCCTAGGGCTTATACGGAACTCAAGTGTCCATGGACCATCCTGTAGCTTGGCCTTTCATTCTCACAGGGCAGGTATAGGACATAGGTGCACAAATACCGTCCTCTCTCACTGTCATCCCACCTAATTGGGCAGGTACAGGTCTTAGGTGGCTATAAACGCTCTTGATGTAGAGTCATTTCCTGTCAACCTGCAGGTACAAGATTCAGCAGTGCATGCGACACCCTGTAGCATTATCAGTGCCCCTTTCATGACAGGGAGAAAACTAGGTGTTCTAGACTTTCCTGAGGGAAGAGTGTGGCCTCATCATAAGGCTGGGGCATGTCTAATGTTGTACAAAGCACACAGCAGAACTGTACACCCTCAAAAGTGTTCTGGTCTAGTGGCAAGAAGCTCTACTGCAATCCCAGAGGTGTGTGGTTCAAATCCACCAGATGCTCTGCTAGAGAAAGAGGGACAGTCTCCTCCTGTACCAGTCAGATCTGATTTGACACAACATGCACAAAAAATAATAAAATTAAAAAAAATTCTAAGAAAGTATTTTGATACTGGACTCAGTTGTGCACAGCTTATACATCATCATGGTGAGCTCTGTTAACAGGGCAGGTATAGGACTCAGGAGTCCACAATCCGAGCTGAAGCAGTATTAGGCCTTTACACGTGGTAGTTTTTGGATCAGGAGTATCCACAGATCTTTCTGCTCTACCGTCAAACCTCTATTCAGGCCATGCACATGAGTCCTGTGTCAGTCCCCTTCACCGGGTAGGTGAAAGCCTCAGGTGTGCATAGATCATACTGTAGAAGGTTTAGCCTTTTTCAGAGGGTAGGTTCAAGACCCAGTTGTGCACAAAGCATCTCACAGCACTGGCAGCCTTCCTCTCAGGGCAGGTACAAAACTCAGCAGTTTAGAAACTATACTTCCTGATGCTGTCTTTTCTACAGAGCAAGCACTGATGCAGGTCTGTCCATAGATCATACTGCTTTATTGTCAGACCTCTTCTTAGGGCAGTACATGTGGAAACCATTCTGCACCAGTGTTAAGTGCCCCTGTAAAGGCAGGTATAGGACTCAGATGTACCCAGATCAACCTGCAACTCTGTCCATCTTTCTTACAAGACGGTGAACATCTAAGATGTGTAAAGTCCTTAAAAATGTACAGAATGGGTAACAGGGCATTGTCAGGACTGGAGAATGCAGCGACCGTCTTACAGCAGGTGTTTCATGCTTCACAGGGCAAATAAAGGTCTAGGGTGTGCACTCACCATCCTTCAGTAGGTGAGTGCCCTCACATGGCTGATAGAGGGCACAAGTGTCCAAGGCCATCATGCAACCCTCACAGAACAGATCCAGGTCTCAGGTGATCACAGACTATCCTCCAGCAGGGTGAGTTACTCTTGGCATGAGTACAGCGTTCATGTACACTGATAGTATTCTGAAGCAGAGTTTTCCCAAAACAATAGTGCACATTCTGGTCAAGGGTGAACGGAGACCATGCTGCTGTAAGCAGCCCCCAACAGTGCTGGTAGATAACCAAAGAACATACTGGATCCGGATTGGTCTTCTTGATTTGGTTAATTATTTCTCAGCTGTACAAAGACCATCTTGGATGATTGTCCACCCACCTACCTGAGCAGGTACAGTACTCAGGTGGGCACTAACCAACCTATATCATGGTCATTTTCCTGCCTGGGAAGGTATAGGTCTTAGTGGTCTATAGGCCATGCTGCTCTGCTGTCATCCCCTGTCATAGGGTATGTGCAAAGCTAGGTGTTTCCAAACTCTCCTGTAGCCAAGTCTGGTTTCCTCACAAGGTAGATTCAGGTCTCAGGTGTGCATAGATCATACTGCACAACTGTCAACCCTTTTCTCAGTGTAGGTACAGGATTTGACTGTGTTCAGATTAAGTGGTGTCATTGGAAAGACCCTCACAGGGCTCATACAGGGGTCAAGAGTCTGCAGACCATGCTACAGCAGGGCGAGTCAGCCTACCTGGGATGCTAGAAGAGTCAGACATGTCCAGATTTTATTCTGCTGTACTCTGAGCCCTTCTCTCAGGGCATGTGCAGGACATAGATACTCAATACCCATCTGCAGCAGTGTCAGTCTCTCAGGACAGGTGCAGGATTGAGACGTGTACTTATAATCCTGCCATTCTATCAGTCCTTACATGGCCATTAAAATCTCAGGTGTCCACAGTCCTTTGAGCAGCACAGACAGCCTTCCTGAATGACAGGTGCAAGCCTCAGTTGTGTAGAGACCATTCTCGAGCAAGGTTTTCTTTCTTCAGTGTACAGGTAGAGGAATAAGGTGTGCACAGACCATCCTGCATGGTTTTAGCCTGGTCACAGTGCCAGGAGAAGGTGCTGGTGTCAAAGGACCACACTACAGAAGGGCAGGTATAGGATTCGGACATACAGAAAACCATCCTGTGTGACTGTCCACGCACCTCACTGCGCAGACATAAGACTCAGGTGATTACCCATCACCCAGCATGAAGGTCCCTTTCACTGGAGAGGTCAGAGGTTCCTGTGTGCAGAGACCATCCAAAAGCAGGCTCTTTACAATGCAGGGACAGGACTTGGCTGCGCACAAAGTATCCTGCAGGTGATTACCCTTGAAAAGTGCTTGTAGAGGATCCATGAGTCCAAGAACCATACAGAAAACCACAGAACACCAGCACGACCATTCATCCTCAATGGGCAGATATAGGACTCAGGTGCACAGAGACCATCCTGTATCACTGTCAGCCCACCTAACTGAGCAGGAACAGGTCTTAGGGTATCCCAAACTCTCCTGATGTAGGGTCAGTCTGTGTCAACCAGCAGGTACAAGACTCCAGTGTGCATAAAACATCCTGTAGCACCATCATCAACCTTTGCAAGGCAGGTAGAAAATTGGTATTAGAGATTTTTCTGCAGAAGGGTCTGGCCTTATCATCGGACTAGGACATGACTCATATTGCTCCAAGCACAACCAAGGATCATTGACCTGCTTTATAGTGCTCGTACCAGACTCAGATGTGCACAGATCTTATGGCAGCATGATCAACCCTTGTAACAGGGCAAAGGCAGGACTCAGGAGTCCACAAACTGCCTGGAGCAGGATTAGCCCTTATCAAATGGTAGGTTCAGGACTCAGGTGTGTCCACATATATTTCTCCTGTTCTCTAAGGCCTTTTCTTAGGGCGTGTAGAGGACTCATGTTTATAGGAACCATCCTGCAGGGCTGACAGTCCCTCTCACCGGGCAGGCAAGAAACTCAACTGTGCACAGATCATACTGTAGAAGGTTCAGCCCTCTTCAGAGGATAGGTACCAAGACTCAGCTGTGCACAGAGCATCTGGCAGGACTGACAGCCTTCCTCTCAGGACAAGTACAGGACCCAGGAGTTCATAAACTATGCTGCCAAAAGGCTCTGTCCTTTTTTCCAGGGCTATTACAGACTCAGGTGTGTGCATAGATCATTCTGCTGTACTGTCACCTTTCTCGTCAGGGCATGTACCAGAGTTACATATGCACAAACCATTCTGTATCAGGTAATTTCATTTGTAAGGGCACAGACAGGACTCAGGTGAACACAGATCCACCAGTAACTGTCAGGTTTCCTTACAGGACAGTTTATATCTCAGGTGTGCAAAGCCCGTAAAAAAGCAGAGTTGCTAACAGGGCAGGTATGAGACTCAGGTATGCAGAGACCGTCCTAAAGCAGGGCTTTCACTCTTTACATGGCAAATATGTAACTAGAACGTGCTCAGACCAACCTGCAGTATGTGAGCTCCCTCACATGGCCGGTAGAGGATCCAAGTGTCCGAGGCCATTATGCAGTAGGGTCAGTGATCCTCACAGAGCAGGTACAGGACTCAGATGATTAGTGACTAACCTGCATCTCAGTCAATTACTAATAGGACAGGTACAGAACTCAGGTGTACATAGAACATCCTAAAGGAGAGTTTTCCATCTTCACTGTGAAAATATAGAGCCCCTGCTGCTACAAGTTCATCCCCAAGAGAGCTGATAGAAAACAAAGATTTCCAAAGAACATATTGGAGCAGGATCAATTCTCTAGATATAGCCTGTGATGGACTCAGGTGTACAAAGCTGGTCCTGCATGACTGTTCACTTACTTAACTGGGCATAATCACCTTTACTTAGGTGATCACAAACCTTCCTGCATCAAGGTCTGTTTGCATCTGTACCCCTTATACAGGTTTAGGTCTCAGTTGTGCATAGGCCAACCTGTTTGACTCTCAGGTTTGATCACTGGGCAGGTACGAAGCTAGGTGTTTGGAAACTACCTGTAGATGAGTCTGGTCTCTCAATGAGTAGGTACAGGTCTTAGGTGTGGACAGACCATACTGTAGAACCGTCAGCCCTCTTCACAGGGGAGATATAGGACTGGGCTGTGCACAGATCATTCAGTTGTACTGGCAGGCTGCTCACTGGGCAGGTACAGTGTCCACAGACTATGCTACAGTACAGTCAGTCATCCCCCCAGGGATGCTACAAGACTCAGATATAACCACGGATCATTGTGGTGTACTGTCCATTATCTTCTCAGGGCCTGTGCAGGACGTAGATGTGCCTGAGCCCTCCTACAGTAGTTTCTGTCTTCCTCTAAGGATGGGTGCAGGGCTGAGGTGAGCACAGATAATCCTGGAAGTCTGTCAGTCCTCCTTATGGGTCTGTTAAAAATCTCATGGCTGCACAGTTCTTTGAGAAGCACAGACAGCTTTTCTAACAGGACAGGCACATGACCAAGATGTGTAGAGACTTCCTGAGCAAGGTTTTTCTTTCTTTACAGTGCAGGTACAGGACTAAGGTGTGCATAGACCGTCCTGCATTTTGTTATTCCCAGTACAGGGCCTGTAGAAGACCCAGGTGTCAAAGACCATACTCTAGCAGGGCTATTCATCCTTACAGAGCAGGTATAGAGAATCAGATGTATGAAAAACCATCCTGCCTGACTGTTACCCAGGTCACTTGGCAAGTACTGGAGCCAAATGATTGCATATTGTTTGGCAGCTGAGTCACTCCCCTGTGTGAACATTTGACGTGGCCAGAAACCATTTTAGAGCTGGGTTTCCCCACTTGACAGTGCAGGTACAAGACTTGGGTATGATTTTCATTGTACAGATGGTGAGCTTCATCAAAAGGCTTGTACAGAAATCAGGTGTGCAGCAAACCACTGGCCAGCTGCTCATTGTGGAACAGACCACTCATGTGGAAGTTCAAGGTAAAGCTAAAGAAGGATAAATCAGATACAGAAGAACCAAAATTAGACCTTGAGTCCATTATCCCACTTGAATTTCAAAACCATCTTGGAAACAGATTTGAGACCTTGAACACTATCAGTCAAAGACTAGATGAGCTAGCTATAGGAGGACATCAAGAATATCATCCATGAATAATGCAAAAGGTCAATACAAAAACAGAAGAGGAAGAAACAACCAAGATGGATGTCAGATGAGACTTTTTATATTGAACTAGAGCTCGAAGAAGCCAAAGCAAAGGAAAGAAATCATGAAATTAAGAAATTAACAGAAAATTTCAAAGGGCAGCACATTAAAACAAAGGAGAGTATTATAATCAAATGTAGAAAGAGCTGGAGTCAGAAAATCAAGATGGACAAACTCTCTTGGCATTTCTTAAACTTAAGACAATGAAGAACAAGTTCAAGCCTTGAGTTGCAATACTTAAAGATGTTTTGTGCAGAATATTAAATGATCCAGGAAGCATTAAAAGAAGGTAAGGTCTATACAGAGGCACTGTACCAAAACCAATTGGCTGACACAGAAGAATTTTGTGAAACAACGTATGACCAAGAGCTTGTGGTGATGAAGGAAGGAATCCAAACTGATCTAAGGGAACAGGTAAAAACCAAGGATTGAAGTTCAACATCAAGAAAACAGGAATTCTCACCACTGAACCAATTGACAGCATCATGATAAACAGTGAAGAAATTAAGGGTGTTAACAGTGTTAGTTTGTTTTGCTCTACAATCAACACTCTGGAAATCAAAAGATTAAGTACAAGCAACAAGATTAAGAAAAGCAACGATGCCCATCTGGAGACTAAGGTGAGCCAGACTCAGGCCATGGTCTTTGCATCATCTTTGCATCAAATAGCTGGAGAATGACTAGACATGATAGAAGGAGAATTGATGCCTTTGACCCGTGCTTCTGGAGAAGAGTATTGAATATACCATGGACTGCGAAGAGAACAAACAGCTTCACCCTGGGGAGGTTGAAACTAGGCTGCTCCTTGGAGGTGCATATTCTGAAGCTCTGTCTGACATACTTTGGACATGTTGCAGGGTGGACCAGTCCCTTTGAGAGGGATATTATGCTTGTCACGGTGGAGGGACAGAGCAAGAGAGGAAGACCCAAGATGAGATGAATTGACTCAGTAACTAGGGTTATGTGGGTAGATGTGTCCGAGTCATTAAGGTTGGCACAGGATAGAGGAGGGTTCAGAGCTTTTGTACATAGGATCAGTATGCATCAAAAAGGACTTGATGGCAAGTTAACAGCAACCACAACCTCAGCCATTACATCTTGTTGATGATTCTTGTGTGCAGAGATTGTCCTAAAGTTGGGTTCCCCACGCGACAGTACATATATAAGACTTGACTGTGCACAGAGCATCCTGCAGATGACGAGCTCCCTCACAGGGTCTGTACAGAATGCAAGTGTCCATGGATCATCCTGTAGCAGGGCCTTTCAGAGTCACAAAGCAGATGTAGGGCTTAGGTGCAAAAATACAGTCCTGTATCATAGTCAGCCTACTTAACTGGGCAGGTACAGGTCTTAGGTGGTTATAAACCCCACTGATGTAGAGTCATTGCCTTTCAACCTACATGTAGAAGACTCAGCAGTGCATACCACACCCCACAGCACTGTCAGTGCCCTTCTCAAGACAGGTAGAAAACTAGGTGTTTCTTGCAGGAACAGTGTGGCCTCATCATAAGGCCTGGGCATGACTCACAGGAGAACTGTGAATCCTCAAAAGTGTTCAAGTACTGGACTCAGTTGTGCACAGCTTATGCGGCAACACAGTGAGCTCTGCTAACAGGGCAGTATAGGACACAAGAGTCCACAATCCATATTGAACCAGCTTTAGGACTTTACTCATAGTAGTTTTGGATTCAGGAGTGTCCACAGATCTTTCTCCTCTACTGTCAAACCTCTTTTTATACCACAGATCTTTCAGAAGCACCAAAGACTGGGTGTGAATTTTCAGGAAATAATAGCAATGCCTTTCTGTTCAAGGGAGTTCCTGTCATTGAATAGGGGGCGGGAGTTTTGCATTGAGGGGTGGGTTCTTTGCCCGCCCATCTGATGATCCATCCATCCCCTATTGTTTTCACATTGCCTCTGGAAGCAGTCTTTCTGTCGCTTCTTTTCTCGGAGCCATTGTGTTGGTAGTAATGGGGAGGGATCTGTACCTCTTGATTTTGTTGGAGATGAACTTCCTGATGTGTGCCGGGTGAGTAAGGTTTGTTGTTGTTGTTATGTGCCATCGAGTTGCCTGCGACTCATAGCTACCCTATGTACAACAGCCCTAAACTCCCCTCTGTCCTGTGCCAGTCGCACTGTCTCCCACACTCCCATCCCAATTATCCCAGTCACTGAATCAATCCACCTCATAGAGGGCCTTCCTCTCCTGCGCCATCCCTCCACCTTCCAAAGCAGGATGTCCCTCTCCAAGGACCGGTCTCTCCTCACAACATGTCCAAAGTATGTTAGACGGAGCCTCAGAATCCTTGCCTCCAAGGAGCCACCCAGTTTTACCCTTTCCAGGACAAATCTGTTTGTTTTCCTAGCAGTCCATGGTATTCTCAATACTCTTCTCCAGCACCACAGCTCAAAGGCATCAATTCTCCTTCTATCCTCCCTGGTCATTGTCCAACTCTCTGATGCATAACAAGGGATTGCGAAGACCATGGCCTGTATCAGACGCACCTTAGTCTCCAGAGAGACACCATTGCTCTTCAGTACTTTGGAGAGGTCCCTAACAGCAGACTTTCCATTGCAATACGTTTTTTTGATTTCCTGGCTATTGGTGCCAAGAGTGTTGACCATGGAGCCAAGCAAACTAAAGCTGTGTACAATCTCAATCTCTTCACCATCCATCCTGATGCTGCCAATTGGTCCAGTGGTGAGAATCTTTGTCTTCTTGACATTGAGCCTCAATCCATATTGTAGGCTGCAGTCCTTGACGCTCTGCAGCAGGTGCTTCAGGTCCTCTTCAGTTTCAGCAAGCAGGGTTGTGTCATCCGCATAACGCAGATTGTTGATAAATCGTCCACCAATCTTGACCCCACATTTCTCCTCATAGAGCCCAGCCTCCCGGATAATCTGTTCTGCATACAGGTTGGAAAGGTATGGAGACAGGATTCAGGTTTAGGGTGTCTTTTCTCTAAAAGTGTTTCCAGAGATGACAGGTTTGTATGGCTGATTAGAGGGACACTGTTCCTGATCTTCAGAGACCTTGTGCAGTCGCCATAGAGACATCAGATTTGAAAGGAACAAGGCTGTCTTCCCTTCGGACCTGAGTCAAGGGACACCTTCCTTGTGGCTCAATGTTATAGATTGTTTCACTCTGAATGTCCAGGGGTCTTTTATCATTAGCCTATGGTGGTTTCTGGAGTGAGGGTGGAAAAAGAACAAGACAAATGGAATCCTTAAAGTTCCATTTCTCATGGAAATTTTTTTCCCCTTTTTTCAGGGGTAGGGGAGGTTACCCCAGAAACGGTGTTCTGCTCCCTTTTAGGTGCAGAGCCCCTGATTTCAGATGACATCTTTGTAGATAGGTGTGGGCATTAGCTTCTCTGTTTCTGTGTTTGATTGGCATGGGGAAAAAATAAAAAGGTAACGTGTCTTTCATGGGAACTCCGGAATAGGGACAAACTGTGCTTCCTCGTATCAGCTGCAGAGTGCAGCCTTAGCCTCTTCTTGGTCACTTAAATTGGTGTGTCTTTTTTTTTTTTTTAAATTGGTGTGTCTTGAGAGGTTTGATTCTCATTGTAATTGTGCTGTTTGCCATTAGGATAATTTCAGTTCTGATAGCCAACAGTAAAGCAGTTGCAGTTTAAAAAGTCAAACTTGGATCTTAGTACCAACATAGTAGCTGGTCTCTGCAAGGGCACATTGTGCTAGCTCCTTGTCTCTTCCTTCCCCCACCATCATCTTGACTGTGTGTATTAGTTCTGGGGAGTTAAACTTTGTGATTTTGTATTGCCGCCATGCTGAATCCACTGAAGCATTTGGAATTTGGGCAGAGGTCTTTCCTCCCTGCTGAGGGCCCTTAGTCCCCATGCAGGGACATTGTAATTACTTCATAATAGCAACCTTAATCTCCTCTCTCCAGGTGGGGGAAGGCTCGCTAAACCATATTAGGGATTTCATTACTTAGTCTTATTTATTTCTTTATCCTTAGTCAGCCAGCCACTTAACTTTTTCATGTTTTATTTATGGACTTTACCTTTTCAAGAATTTAAGTAGTTTTCCTTTTTAAGGAGTTGGGTTAGGGTTCTGATTGTGTATTGAGGTTTCTAGATTTTGCTTTTTAATATCTTCAGTGTTTTCAACTTATTCTGTTTCTACTGTGTTGTGTTCACGTATATTACGTTTTATAGGATCATTTCTAAGTACTGTGCTTTTACAGTTTACGGTTTTTAACATTTTGATTTTTTTTTCCCAATCAGTATTTGCAGGTCTAGAAGTAGTTAGAAAATTTTAGGAATGAGAATGACGGTGTATCCATTCAGTTTATTTCAGCAAAAAGATTCAGCATTATTTAACAACACAGCAAGGTAGCAGATAGTGTCAGCAACCTGGCCTGGGCAGGAGTTGGTATTTTACATTATGAATGAAGATAGAAATTTGTCTATTCAGTGTTGTATGAGATGTGTACTTCTTGTTTCTTTCCTGTGTAGCGGTGAACCAGACTTGCTGTTTTTTTAAATCTTCTCTTTTTAATATTTTAATTTAGTGCTCTGTGAACTTCTGATATTTTGGTTTAACACAGTTCCTAATTTATGTTCTTTATTTCGAAATGTTTAGGAGTTAAAAATTTGCTTTTAAATGTCAATGCTTAAAAATTTGCACATACCTTTTCAATACATTTTATATGAATATTCTTTTCTATATTTAAAGATGACATATACTTTTTTTAATGAATGTTCTTGCCTATATTTAAGGATTACATCTTAGATGTGAGTTTTGGTGGTTTGGTGCTAGGGGAGGTTCACTGCCGTTCAACAGGATGGTGGCTCTAAGCCTAAGTATTCTCTGCTGTAGAGGGAGTGAGATTCTCCTTCTATAAAAGTTGGATCAGCCATTTCGGCGGGGAGTGCGACCGAGTGGGAGTGGAGTGGAGCGGCCGTTGTTGCCGACTCTCTCCTCCTTCCCCACGGTCCGGTTAGCGAGTTGACTAGGCCGAGACTTGTCTCTTATTTCTTTCCAGGAAACGCCTGGCCGACATGAGTGATGTAGAGGAGAACAACTTCGAGGGCAGAGAGTCTCGCTCTCAGTCAAAATCTCCAACGGGAACTCCTGCTCATGTAAAGTCGGAGAGCAGGTCAGGATCTCGTAGTCCATCAAGGGTTTCCAAACACTCCGAATCCCATTCTCGGTCAAGATCAAAATCGAGGTCGAGATCTAGGAGACATTCTCATAGGCGTTATACTCGATCCAGATCCCACTCTCACTCTCACAGGAGACGGTCTCGAAGTAGATCCTATACACCAGAATATCGATGTAGGAGGAGCCGAAGTCACTCTCCGATGTCTAACCGGAGAAGACATACAGGCAGCAGGGCAAATCCAGATCCCAACACTTGTCTTGGAGTGTTCGGCCTCACTTTGTACACAACAGAGAGATCTTCGTGAGGTGTTTTCTCGATATGGACCATTGAGTGGTGTCAACGTGGTTTATGATCAGCGTACTGGACGGGCCCGAGGATTTGCATTTGTTTACTTTGAAAGGATAGATGACTCAAAAGAGGCTATAGAAAGGGCAAATGGCATGGAACTAGATGGTAGAAGAATTCGTGTTGATTATTCTATTACCAAAAGAGCACACACATCTACACCAGGCATCTACATGGGCCAACTCACAGTGGTGGAGGTGGCGGTGGAGGAGGAGGGGGAGGAGGTGGAGGTGGAGGTGGCGGCAGATGGCGAGATTCCTACTATGATAGAGGATATGATCGTGGGTATGACAGATACGAAGACTATGATTACCGGTACAGAAGA
>NW_006399967.1:4825389-4827643 GCF_000299155.1 Elephantulus edwardii
GCCACACCGCCTCCCACAATGGTTGCACCATCTTACATTCCCACCAACAGTGAATAAGAATTCCAGTTTCTCCACATCCTTGCCAGCATTTGTTGCTTGCTGTTCTGTTATATTTTGCTATTTTTACTGGGGTGAGATGATATCTCATAGTTGTTAATAATGGGCTTTTGAATGTTAATTCCCATTTGTGTAGGTCCACTTTTACCTTGTCTTTTCAGATCCCAATTAGATTTTTACAGATTTTTGCATTGTCACCCTATCACCAATAAACTATGAGAATCCACACGACTGCCAAGGTGTAGAAATATCACTATGGAAAAGGACTTTTCATTCACAAAGGGTAAGACTAGGACTCTGCGTTGCATGCCTTGTTGTATCGGTGTCAGCCCTCCTGAATGTGCAGGCACAGCACTAAGATGATCAGACAGCATTCTGCAGCATCTTCAGTTCCCCCGCAGGGCTGATATAGGACTCATGTATGTATTGCTCATCCTACTCTGCTGTCAGCTCTGTCCACACAATAGGTATGAAAACAAGTTCTGGAGAAAGTATCTTGCAGCGGTTTGTAAGTTCCTCACATGGGTGGTTCAGGCTTCGGTTGTGCTTAGATTAGAGTACAGAACTGTCAGCCCTTCACATTTTGGAGACTTTGTGAGGCCATGTGCATAGAATGGGGAAGCCCTGTTAGGATGCTCATAGGGTGTAACTGGGGACAGATTGCTACAGTTTACAGTGTAGCTAGCTCTCTTTTCTTCTTAAGGATGCTGTGAGACACTGTTGTGTTCAACAATTGTTCTGCTGTCATCTCAGCCCTCTACTCAGTTTATGTATGATAGACGTTTAATTGAGTAACACTGATTAGATATGTCGGTCCCTGGGTGAGGACAGGTAAAAACCCCTACTATGTAGAGATTACCATGCAATTGTGTATTGTCCTCATTTCCTAGTAGAATCTTGGGTCCACATTCTTTTTAAAAGCATTCATAGGGTTCCTTTCTACACTTTTGCAGAAGACAGTGAGTGGCACAATGAATAATAAAGTTTGAGGCTTTTTGAGATTCATGGAGTCTGGCCACACCAATGTACACAAGCAGGTAAGATATCTCTACGCATGACAGTGAACTGCTGAATGTCTCACGAATCATCCATGCCGATGTTGCGATGGAGACCACGTAAACAGGTAAGTCTTTGGTGTGAATTTTCTGAATATGGTATGAAATATTTTAATATTGATTTAAGAATTTTGCTGATTAAAATTACAATGACTGCTAGGAAATAATGAATGCCTGTTTTGATGAATTTATGAGTTTAATGTAGGAGCATTATAATTAATGATTTTCTGATTTCTAGGAATGCCATTTATGGTTCTGTGCTTGTTGTGAGTTAGTGAATCATTATATTGTGAGACATTTATGTTTTCCGATGTAGGGAAATTGCAATTACTGCTTTCAAAGAGTGGTTGTGTCTACATGTTGTCGATACTTTATTAAATTGTAGGTTTCTTTATTCCAAGCAAAGGTTTTATGGTTGCAATGAATGAGTACATCCCTACTGTGATTTGGTGAATCGCAGTACTGATGGAATGTAATTGATGTTATGCTTGCTATCAATGACTGTCTCCCTCCTGTGGAGAATCTATGAATTGCCATGTGGATCCATTGAAATTAAAAGTTTGATGCTTGTTATGAATGGGTGCATTCCTCTTGTGGTGAATTTATGTATTGCACTGAAGATAAAATTGCAATTAATATTAGAATGCTTGCTGAGAATGAGGGACTCTCAATGTTGAGATGGACTATTGAAATGCAATGCATATAAATTTTAATTAACGGTTTCATGCTTGCTTTTAATGTGTGAATCCCTATGTTGTCACTAATAATTTGAGAGATGTGATTGATGGTTTCTATGAATAAGTTAGTATATTGTGATACAGTTTTTTTATTACAATGCCCAACAAATATGACTAATGCTTTTTATGAATTGGTGAGTTTCTATGTTGTCATGGATTTATGAAATAAAAAGGTAATGCAATTTCAGATTGAAATGTACATGGATTAATTAATTAAACCCTGACTCATGATCAAGGAAGTATTAAAAGAAGATGGAAAGAATATACTGAGTCACTGTATCGAAAGGAATTGGAAGACACAGAAGAGTTTCATGAAACAACATATGAGCAAGAGCCTATGGTGATGAAAGAAGAAGTTCAGGCTGCTTTGAAGGAAATGGCAAAAAATAAGGCTCCAGGAACAGA
>NW_006399967.1:4828908-4830563 GCF_000299155.1 Elephantulus edwardii
GTGGATTGATTCAGTGACTGGGATAATTGGGATGGGAGTGTCGGAGACAGTGCGATTGGCACAAGACAGAGGGGAGTTTAGGGCTGTTGTACATAGGGTCGTTATGAGTCACAGGCGACTCGACGGCACATAACAACAGCAACACTCATGATTGAATTCTTATTTGGGAGTGATTTTTGGATATTCTGGGTAGATGAGCTGCAATTATTCCTTTAATGTTTGCTATGAAAGAGGGAGTCCATGATGACATGAGTTGATAAATTGTAAAGTGCAAGTAATGCTGAAGGTGAACGAGACAAAACATATTTTGTGAAAATGATATTAATAGTGTTACACTAAATAAAATTGAGCTTATGAATGATTGAGGCCACTTAATACTTTATTGGTGATGCAGACACGTTGCAATTAATGGTTTAATGCTTGCTTTGTGTTTGTAAATATTAATTATGTTTTGAATTTTTTAATTGCTTTATAGCTGAAGATCAAGGAACGTTATGTTTGCTATGAATGACTGAAACCCTCTGTAGTGAGGATTTAATGACTTGCATAGTAGATAACTTGCAGTGGTTCAGTGGTTCCTATGAGTGGGTCACTCCCTTTTTTGTGATGTTTTCCAGAATTGTACTGTAGATATACAGCAATTAAAGGCTTGATGGTTGATATGGATGAGTATAATTCTTTCTTGATATTATTTTATGAATGTCAGTGTTCATAAACTGCTATTGACCATTTCGTGCTTATTGCACTGGAGATAAGACTGTAAATGATAGTTTGATGCTTAGCATTGCTGAGTGTTTCCCTCCTGTGGAGACTTTATGATTTGCAATGAGGACCGATATTTCCAGTTATTTACTTCCTGTGAATCACTTTTAATTCCTGTGGTGGTGACTTCATGAATTGCTATGTGCATACACTGGAATAATCAGTTTAATGATTCCGTTGAATGTGTAAATCCCTGTTGTGGTGACTTTTTTTACTGTACTGTAGGTTAACTGCAATTGCCATTTTATTGTTCTGATTTTGGGGATACATGCTGTGAAGAATTTATGAGTTGCACTGAAGATAAATTAATGGTGTAAACTTTGCTATTCATGAGTGACTATGACGTGATGAATTTTTGAATTTCTGTGTTGATAAACTATAATTTTTGTTAGGAAAGAGAGAATCTAATTTTTTTTGGTTGAAGTTTACAATAGTAATGTAGATACATTACCAATAACTGTTTAATGGTTCCTATGAATGATTAAATTCCCATCCTAGGATGAATTTATAGGTCGCGATGTTTATGAAATACGATTAATGAAAGGTATAAGTGCATGTGTCCTTACTTTTTGATGAATTAAGTGAATAATAATGGATACAGATTGGGATTAACTGTTACATGCTAGATAAGTTTTTGCAAATTCCTATGATGTGATGAATTCATGAATTGCAATGATGAAAAATTGGGACTACCTATCCACACATCTCAACCCCCACCACAGCCCTGTGACCTCAGGGCACCACCTTGGATCCAGACATCACCCTGAGCTATCAGGCAAGCTGTTGAGGAACTAACCTGGCAGGAGAAAGGCCGGTAGGATCTTATCTGTGTTTACTGGGGCATTGCTGATTACCCGGGAGAGCACCTAAGGGCGCGCCCACAGGTGGGGAAG
>NW_006399967.1:4833828-4838327 GCF_000299155.1 Elephantulus edwardii
TGCCAGGAGGGACGGGTCCTTGGAGAGGGACATCATGCTTGGCAGGGTTGAGGGACAACGCAGGAGGGGAAGACCCTCTATGAGATGGATTGATTCAGTGACTGGGGTAATCGGGATGGGTGTGTCAGAGGCTGTGTGGTTGGCCCAGGATAGAGCAGGGTTTAGGGCTGTTGTGCATAGGGTCGCTATGAGTCGGAAACGACTCGACGGCACATAACAACAACAACAACAACCTATTTTATGCTTGGCATAAATGAATGAAACCATTATTTGATATATTGAAATGTACATATACGGCAATCTGTGGTTGGATGGTTGCTATGAATGCGTGAATCCAATTTCGTGATAAATTCATGAACTGCAATACAGATAACTTTCAATAGACTGATTCAGAGTTACTGGGATCTAGTTAATTATCATGTTTTGAAAACTATATTAATTTTGACGCTGAGTGGTGTAATTATTTTACAGTTTACTGCTCACTGAACACAGGTGAATCCTGAAGTAGTTTTTGAAAAACCTTATGAATCTAAATGGTGCTTAATTGCTATCACGGTTTTCTGCGTGGTATGTATAAGTCAATACCTATGGTGTGTTGTGGTTATGATTTGATTCAAAGAGAAAAATCAAGTAATGGTATGTTTTATATGAGTGAGTGCATCCCTATTTGCTGATGACTTAATGACTTGCAAAATGGAGACATTTCAGTGTTTGGCTCATTGGCAATTATTAATGATCTGATTCCTGTCTTATAAAGCATTTCAGAATTGGAATGTAGTTGCAATTATAGGATTAACGGTTGCTACGAATCGGTGATTCCCTTTCTTGACTCTAATTTATGAATGACACTGTTCAACAATTGATATTGGTTGATTAATGAATACCAGAAGAATGTCTATCTATGTTTCATTGATTATGCAAAGGCTTTTGACTGTGTGGATCATAACAAACTGTGGCGGACTCTGAGAAGAATGGGAATCCCAGAACATTTAATTATGCTAATGCGAAACCTATAGTTGGACCAGGAGACAGTCATCAGAACAGAGCAGGGTAACACTGCATGGTTCAAAATTGGGAAGGGTGTACACCAGGGATGTGTCCTGTCTCCATACCTTTTCAACCTGTATGCAGTCAAGGACTGCAGCCTTCAGTATGGACTGAGGCTCAGTGTCAAGAAGACAAAGATTCTCACCACTGGACCAATTGGTAGCATCAGGATGGATGGCGAAGAGATTGAGATTGTTCACAGCTTCAGTTTGCTCAGCTCCACAGTCAACACTCTTGGCACCAGCAGTCAGGAAATCAAAAAACGTATTGCGATGGGAAAGTCAGCTGTTAATGACCTCTCTAATGTACTCAAGAGTAACGGTGTCTCTCTTGAGACTAAGGTGCGCCTGATACAGACCATGGTCTTCGCAATCACTTGTTATGCATCAGAGAGTTGGACAATGACTATGGAGGGCAGAAGGAGAATTGATGCCTTTGAGCTGTGGTGATGGAGAAGAGTATTGAATGTACCATGGACTGCCAAGAAAACAAAAAGATTTATCCTGGAGAGGGTTAAACCAAGCTACTCCTTGGAGGCAAGGATTCTGGGGCTTCATCTGACATACTTTGGGCATGTTGCAAGGAGGGACGGGTCCTTAGAGAGGGACATCATGCTTGGGAGGGTGGAGGGACGGCGCAAGAGGGGAAGACCCCCCTCTGAGATAGATTGATTCAGTGACTGGGGTAATCGGGATGGGTGTGTCAGAGGCAGTGCGATTGGCACAGGATAGAGCAGGGTCGCTATGAGTCGCAAATGACTCAACAGTACATAACAACAACAACAAGACAGACTAAATCCCTTTCTCTTGAGGAATCCTTAAATTTCTATGTAGATAGATTGAAATTAAAAGCTTGGTGGCTGACGTCACTCACTGGCTGCTACCCTGTTTTGGTAACTTTATGGATTGCATTGTGGATGGATAGCAAATAACAGCGCAATGTTTGCTTTCAAACGCGTGTTTCCCACCTGTGGTTACTTTAGGGATTGCATTGTGGATAGATTGTAATGAAGAGTTTGGTGCATGTTTTTGTTGATTGCTTCCCTCTTGTGGTGACTTAAGGGATTGCAATGTGGATTGCTAGCAATGAATAGTTCAATGCTGCTTTGATTGAGTGCTTTATTCTCATGATGACCCTAGGGATTGCTATGTGGATATGTTGCACTTAACGGGTTTAGTGTTTTATTTCACAGTTTGCTTCCCTCTTGTGGTACATTTATGAATTGCAATTTGGAGAACTTGTGTGTTTCATTCTGGATATGAATGAGTGAATATATATGATTTGTTTGGTTTATTGATTTCCATGTACATAAATTGTAATAAGTGGTCTAATGGTTGCTAGAACATTTAATTGTGCTAATGCGAAACCTATACTTGGACCAAGAGGCAGTAGTCAGAACAGAGCAGGTACAATGCTCAGCTGTGCATACAGCATCCTACATCTCCAACAACCAACTTTGATCGATAGACAAAGGTCTTTGTTATCCTAAATAATTCCTATTAAGGTTTGTTCTCCGTACTGATGTAGTCCATGGACTATCTTGTAGCACTGAAAACACCTCTAACAAGACAGTTTAAGCCCTCGGTTTGTACTATTGTTACTTTGGAAGTGACTAGTCTCACTTTAGGCATGGTAAACTAATAATGTATATCTGTCAGTTGTCTTATCAGGGAACGTTTTGGATTTCGTAGTGCATGTATCCAGCAGCAGAACCGTCAGGCTTTCTAACACATTCCAAGCATGGTACTTGCCGCTTTCATCCTGTAGCTGCAGTATGTTTATGTCTTTGTGTCATACTTTTTATGAGGGTGTGATCCTTTATTTCCAGTATGTTCGCATTTACATATTAAGGTTAAAAATCTTGAGGCAAAAAGAGAAGAAAGAAGTGATGAAAACTGAATGCTTGCCTGGTCCTGATTAGAGGAGCAAATGCCCTTGCCTGTGTTGCTGACCTAGTGGGTGGATCATGAATTAGAGCAGAATGTCACTCCATAAACACTATGATTCTTACAGTCCTCCCCAATATATTAACACCGCTACTTTCCCATTATGTATCTCCACAACGAGGAACTCACTCAGGTGTTCCCCCCCCCCCCCCATTTAGTAAAGTTCCTTTAAAGTTTTTCTGGTTCTCTGATTTCCTCATTAAGTATGCAAAGTTAATAATACTCATTTTTATGCATTTTTACTGTCACTCATTCGTTTGTTTTGATGATGGTATACATGTGTTTGCCTTTTTCTTGGTGCTCAGTTTCGAATTCCTGTTTTATGCTTCACTCCTGTTTATGTACTCTTCACATTTGTACTTCTTTTTATGTTTGTTTGTGTTGACGTTTCTGTGTCCGTAGGTCATAACATGGATTTTTGTATGTATACATTTTTTATGTTGAAATACAAAATCCGGTCTACTTCTGGGTAGGTATATACATAAGTTTTGTTCTGCGAACTTGTACATGTCCTCTTTGTATTTCATTGCATATTGCTTCATGTGTGCTACCCTTGCTTACTTTTGGGTATGCTTTTGGATTCATGTGGGTTGGTTTACCTGTCCTACCTTTCATTGATTTGTCTGTGACTAAGTAACTGCATATCGTGTTCTAGTATGTGCTTGAATTTACATATCTGCCTGTTTTCAAGTTATGTGCTTATTGTAAAGATACTGGAAGAATGACAATATGCATTTCTGTGCACGTACATGTGGGTCTCCTGTATCTGGGTGCGTTCCTGTTTGTATATTGTTTTGTTGTGCATTTCCGTTGTATTTGTGTTAGGGGTGACATTGACTTATGATACAGATTACACCTTCGTATGAGATTGGACATGCCATCCTGTATGCGTCACTGTTTCATGTATTTGTATGCTGCATTTGCGTTTGCTGTTACCTTTGTATTTTTTTTCTAGGACATGGATGCCGTCTTGCTCTCAGGTATGGTGACAAAGGTATTTCCCTTCCCTTTGTGTTAGGCTTAGGTTTAGAGTTACAGTTAGTGTTAGATGGTTTGGGGTATTCGGTTAGGGTTAAAAGGTTTGGTTTACAGTGTTAGGGTTAATGTTAGAAAGAGGTTTAGGCATTCAAGCTTGTGTTTACATGATGAGGGTTAGAGAGTTAGGAATGAGGGATACAGTCTGAGGTTTTGAGTTACTTTTAGATTTGGGTTATTTGTCCGGTGAAGTTGATTTATACTGTTAGGGTGATTAGGGTTACTTTCAGCGTTATGTTAGGGTTATGTTTAAAGTTATGTTTAGGGTTATGTTTAAAGGAAACCATAATCTACACAGGAGTTCTACAGGACACGTCACCTTCCCTTGGAGACAGCACAACTAAACTTAAGAGACACTGGTCAAAAGAAAAAAAAATGTCAGCAATCGACGTGTTTGGAATCACAGAAGCCAAGAAAGCTCAAGATACAAGCTATCAGATCATGGGTTGGACAATGGAAGATATTTTCTGA
>NW_006399967.1:4841185-4843044 GCF_000299155.1 Elephantulus edwardii
CAACAAGTTAAAGTTAAGTTTTACGGTTCTGTTTAGGGATATGTTTAAGTTTACGTTAAAAGTTATGTTTTGCATTCTGTTTAGGATTATGTTTAGGGTTAGGGTTACGTGTAAAGTTATGATTAGGGTTATTTTTTCAGGTTAAAAGTATGGTTATTTTTAAGGTTATGTTTAGGGTTAGGGTTATATTTAGGGTTATTTGTAGCATTGTATGTGTTGGTGTTACATTTGTTAGGATTATTTTCAGGGTTAATTTGGATTTGATTTTAGGGTTGGGGTGAGAGGTAGGGATGAGGGTGATGGGTGAAGGTGACGGTGAGGGTGAGGGTAGGGTTAGGGCGAGGGTTAGGGTTAGGGTTAGGGTGTTAGGGTTAGGGTGTTAGGGTTAGGGTTAGAGGGTTAGGGTTAGAGCGTTAGGGTTAGGGTTTAGGGTTAGGTTAGGGGTTAGGGGTTAGCATTATGGGTCAGCGTTAGGGTTAGGGGTTAGGGGTTAAAGGGTTGGGGGTTTAGGGGGTTAGGGTTAGGGTTAGGATTTAGGGGTTAGGGATAGGGGTTAAGGGTAAGTGGTTAGGGCTTTGGGTTTGGGGTTATGGTTAGGGTTTAGGGTTAGGATTTAGTGTTAGATTTAGGGGTTTAGGATTAGGGTTAGGGTCAGGGTCAGGGTCAGGGTTCGGGGTCGGTGTCAGGGTTAGGGTCAGGCTCAGGGTCAGGGTTATAGTAAGTGGTATTGCTTTTCTTATTTTATTTTCAGTGCTTTTACTGCTGCTGTAGAGAAATTTAAATGATATTTTATGTTGCTCTTCTAGCCATGCAACTCTTTTGAATTTTGTCGGCGATATCTAAGAGGGTTATTTGTTTTAATGTTTAATGTTTTCCATGTTGTTGTTGTTGTTATGTGCCGTCGAGTCATTTGCTACTCATAGCGACCCTATGTACAAGAGCCCTAAACCCTGCTCTGTCCTGTGCCAATTGTACTGCCTCTGACACACCCATCCCAATTACCCCAGTCACTGAATCAATCCACCTCATAGAGGGTCCTCCCCTCTTGCGCCGTCCCTCCAACCCTCCCAAGCATGACGTCCCTCTCCAAGGACCTGTCCCTCCTTGCAACATGCCCAAAGTATGTCAGATGAGCCCCAGAATCCTTGCCTCCAAGGAGTAGCTTGGTTTCATCCTCTCCAGGATGAATCTGTTTTCCTGGCAGTCCATGGTACATTCAATACTCTTCTCCAGCACCACAGCTCAAAGACATCAAATCTCCCTCTGTATGAAAACTTTCATATTATCTACTAGATGCCTTTTTTTATTAAAAGTTTTTATTTTATTATTTTTGTGTGAGTGTACCATCAAATCAGATCTGACTTGTGCAGGAGGAGATTGTCCCTCCTTCCCCTGCAGAGCATCTGGTGAATTCGAACCGTGCGCCTCTGGGATTGTAGTTGCAGCTCTTTACCAGTAGGCCACCAGAGCTCCCCTTGGATGCCTTTTATTATCTTCTTTAACTTAGCTGTTCTGGCTAAGATTTCCAAAACATAATTGAATAGAATTTGTGTTAGGGGGTGTCCTTGCCTGCTTCCTGTTCAGAAGGGGAATGAATACCTTTAGTCTCCCTCCATAGAGAATGATGTTGGCTCTTGGTTTTGGGTATATACTTTGTTAAAACAATGAATATAAATTGCACATCCAAATACTTCTCCAACAGGGTAAAAAGGGAAGCGACAGACTGGAAAAAAATATTTGGGGATGATATGTCAGATAAGGGACTTATATCTGGAATTTATAAAATACTTGAGCACCACAACAAGATAAAGGTAAATAATCCAATTGAAAAATGGGCACAGGATATGAACAGACACTTC
>NW_006399967.1:4844067-4845695 GCF_000299155.1 Elephantulus edwardii
AAAAAAAAAATCAATAAAATAATATTTAAAAAAATGAATATAAAGAGTTTATTCAGTGTATATTTGGGTATACAACAACAACAACAACAACAAATATTAAACAACTTTTTAACATTTTTTCATTCAACTCTATGCCAAGAGTCCAACTTTTCCCATGCAACAGCTATGAAGATCTAAATGGAAACGTAGCTAAGTTGTAAACACTTTTCCAATAGCAAGTATTTGTTGCTTGCTGTTGTTATGTGCTTACAATTCACCTGAGACTCTTATTGTCCCTATATACAACAGCTCTGAACCCAGCAGTATCCTGAGCTGGTCTCAATGTCTCTGACAGGCCCACTCCCATTACCCCAGTCAATGTGTCAATCCATCTCATTGTGTTCTTTCTCTCCTGCACCGCCCCTCTATTCTTCCAAGTATGATGCCCTTCTCCAGGGAGTGATCTCTACTTGCCACATGCCAAAGTATGTGATCTAGAGCTTCAAAATCCTTGCCTTCATGGAGCAGCCTGGTTTCACCCTCTCCAGTGTAAACCTGTTTTTTCTCTTGGCAATGCATGGCAAAAAAATAAGGCCCCAGGAATCGATGGGATAGTGATTGACATGTTTCAACTCAGATGTGACTCTGCATGTGCAGACGAGTCTGTGTCAGGAAATTTGGAGGACAGCTGTCTGTCCAACTGACTGGAAGAGCTTCATATTTATTTCCCTTCCCCCAAAAGGTGATCCAACAGAAGGTGGAAATTATTGAACAATATTAATATCACAAGCTTTGGGCATGTGGCCAGGAGAGACTGGACCTTGTAGAAGGACATCATGTTGGGAAGGGTGGAAGGGACAGCACAGGAGAGGAAGACCCCCATGAGATGGATTGATATAGTAACTGGGGTAATGGAGGTGGGTGTGTTTGAATTTGTGAGACTGTCTTGGGACAGGGCAGGGTATAGAGCTGCTGTATATAGGGTCGCTATGGGCCACAGGTGATTGGACGGCACATAACAGCAATAACAATTAACATCATATGCAAGCAAAATACTGCTGTAGATCATAACTAAAATGGCCAGAACAGCACACAGATAGGGGACTGTCAGAAGTTACAGCAGAATGTAGAAGAGGTCAAGGCACCAGAGATGTCATTGTTGATGTCAGAAAATAAGTTCACCATTTATCTACAGTCTCACTGCTTTACAGTGTTATTATATACATTGACCCATCACACACTTAAAAAATTATTCTATATTCCTTTGCATACAAAATTCATATACTTTGTGTTCACACTTTCCTCCATTCACTTAATACACTGTTACTATTATTTGAAAGCACCTTTGAATGTTTAACTGATAATTTTGTAAAAAAATTATTTGATTTTTCTTAAAACATAAGGAATTTTGTTCCCTAATAACTCTGTTATACTATGGTTGTCTCCATTTCACCCTGCGTGACCTTTCTCCCCCCAATTCCTTGGGAGCTGAGCCTGAACCTAGAAATGAGCTCTGACCTATACTGCCGCCTTGTGGACATAACGCGTCATTACTAGAAGAGATAAGGCATAGGTGGGGTTGTACAACCGTGCTTCCAGCGTGCAGCTAACCTTTCATTAGGTGTCTGATCCTACAAATGGTTTCGCGA
>NW_006399968.1:0-12278 GCF_000299155.1 Elephantulus edwardii
AGGAGTCTAGAGCAATGGCTACATGGTGGAGGGGACCTGGGGGAGGGTTTGTAAAATAATGAAAGTATCTTTTCTTTTACTTTTCCAAGAGGGTAATGTCTGGTGGTGGGGGGGAGCCTTGGGAGGGACAAATCTGCAACAATGAATGAATGGAAATCCAAAGCCTCTGTAAATTTTCACTGAAATTAATAACATATTTAAATTTAAAAAAGAATTAAAAACATTTTTGGAAAAGACTGCAAGAATGTACTACTCACAGAACTTTCAGAAGGAACAGTTAAAGAATATATTTCAATAAAAGCATTTAACCCTATGTTGTCATTGTTGTGTGGTGTCACTGAGTTCTGTACAATCACAGCAACCTTATGGCAGTAGACCTGAACACTGTCCTATTCTGCACCATGCTTACCATTCCTGACATATTTGAGCCCATTGTCACCATAACTGTATGAAACAATCTCATTGATAGTCTTCCTGTCTTTTGCTGACCCTCCACCTTTTCAAACAATTCCCTGTCCAAAGAATAGCCTCTCCTAACAACATCAATGAGAGGAAGAAACAATGTCCTTTAGTTGTGGTGTTGGAGTACAGTACTGAATATCCCATGACTAGGAAAAAACTCAAATAGATATTACTTGGAGAAAGTGCAACCAGAGTGCTCTTTGGAGGCAAGGATGGTGAAGCTTTGTCTCACATACTTTGGATACATTGTTTAATACTACAGGTTAAATAAATGGAATATAAGAATAAAAATGAGAAAATCAACTGCTGAAAGGTTGTGCTGGTATTACGTACCTACCATTGTTTTGGAATCTACTCTTATCTGATCCACCAGCAGGTTTTCAGAGATAGTAAATCTCATGGGAGGAGACTGTTCATCTTTCTCTCCCAAGAAGAAACTTGGGAATTCGAACCTCATGCCTTCAGGTTAAGAGTGCAGCTCCTTATCACTAAGCCGACACTTATAAAAATAATCACAAATATTTGAAGGTAGAACTAAACACTCAATGCCATATATACAGAAGATTGAATAGTAGAATTATAATTTCAGCATAAGATTCTTGTATTAGTTGAGTGGAAGAAAAAGACTGGAATGAACTAATTTTGTATGTTAAGTCAACTGGGTTTATTAAGAATTTAATAAACATGGTGCAAGACCACGCAGTGTTTTGTCCAGTATACAGAGGGTCACATCTGAAAGTTGGACAATGAATAAGAATGACAAAAGAATTGATACCTTTGAATTGTGCTACTGGAGAAGAATATTTAATATCTCATGGATTGCTGAAAGAATAATAAGTCTGTCTAAGAGGAAGTACAACCAGTTTGCTCCTTATAGGCAAAGATGGTGAAACTTTCTCTCACATACTTTGGTAATTTTGTCAAGAGTGGCCAGTCCTTGGGAAAAAGACATCATACTGGGAAAGGTGGAAAGTCAGAGAAAGAGAGGAAGATGCTTAAAAACATGGATTGCCATAGTGACTGTAACAATGGGCTAGACCACATAAGAAATTGTGAGAAGAGAGGAAGACAGGACAAGGTTCTGATCTGTTGCTTATAGGGTTCCTATTAGTTCACAGGGAGCTCTGTTGGCTTAGTGGTGGAGAACTGCATTGCCAATGCAAAGGTTCATGGTTCAAATCCACCAGCTGCTCCACAGGAGAAAGATGGACAATCAACTTCTGTGTAATTTACTTCTGAAAACCAGCTGGAAGGTTGTGATGGGTTGGTTCTGACTCTTTGGTATACAACAGAAACTTGATTAGCAAAAACAAACCCAAACCCAAAACTGGTTGGCATCACACACAACAACAACAACATGAATTTGAACAAACGTGACACTGTTGTTGTTGTTGAGTACCGTCGAGTCGTAGACAACTCATAGTGACCCTCTGAGTAAAAGACCTGAACACTTGTATAACTTTCATCGTTTCTCCAAGTTCATAGGGTTTCCGGAGGCAAGTCATTTCAGAAGTGGATGCCACTCCTGCTTCCAAGATTGTTTGAATCGGGGAGCTCCGCCAAACACTGTCCACCATGTGTAACCATTATTGCATTTGACACATCAGTGTCACAGTGTTCAGCTTCAGAGCAGCCAGGAGTTACCTCTGTATAGCAAGTGACACTTGCAATGATAAACTGTTGTTGTTGATGTTGTTATGTGCCAGTGAGTTGAGCATGACTCACAGCAACCCTATGAACAAAAGACCTGAACCTCTTCTATAACTATTGTTTCTCTTAGTTCATAGGGTTTCCAGAGGCATGTTGTTTAGGAAATGGATGCCACTCCTGCTCCAAGCCTGTCTCAGTCTGGGAACTCCACCAAACACTGTCCACCATTGGTAATCCTTATGGCATTTGACACATCAGTGTCACAGCATTCAGTATCATAGCAACCTCAAGTTGCTTCAGTACAGTGAATTGACAGGCCAGTACTGTACCACTTAGAAGAACATTCAGACCAAACACAATTAACACCAGGCCCAAGGGCTGCAGACCCGAAACCCAACTGAGTTTTAAATACCCAGGCCTGTATTCCAGGCCCTGATTGGCTCTATACAAGAGACTTCCAGTTCACAGCTCATTGTTAGCCAAATCCAACAAATCCAATCAGCTAACATACAGTTGTGAACGAAATAAAACCACCAGTCCACACCTGACCTTCAACCAAAACAAGAAGAACCCACCTCTCAGAATCAAAATGGATTCACATATGAAGCTTCAAAGGAAGACTCAGTCAGGAGTCAGCCAACTTTTAAATACCCAGGCCTGCACTCCAGGCCCTGATTGGCTCGAAACAAGAGGCTTCCAGTCCATAGGCCATTGTTAGCCAAATCCAGCAAATCCAGTCAACTTACACATGGTTGCGAACATGATTAACTACTAATGTTTTTAAATGTTCATGTACATCAGAAATGCCTAGAGAACTTGTAAAATAAAAATACTAGATCCACTTGTGTAAGTGTGATTTAGTAGGTCTCAAGTGGTACTTAAAAATGTGTGGTTCTAAAGATGGGCTATAATATACTGCCTCTGAAAACACCACTAGAGAGTTAGCTATGACTGGCTTTGATTTGATGGTATACAACAACAATAAGAACAACTTCCTAGGAGATAAAGGGGACTGTTGGTTCAAAAACCATGTGTTAAGAATTTGTTGAATTGTTATTATGTATCACTGAATCAAAGCCACCACTAAATCATTGAATAAAAAACAGTGGGGTTTTAGAGACAGTAGATCACATGGAGTTGACTGTTCACCTCTCTCCTGGGCAGCAGCTCATGGATTCAAACCATGTATGTTTGGGTTAGCTGTGCAATTTCTTACCACTAAGCCATACTAGAAAGACAATAAATCAACTTTCAAAGCACTGAATTATTACTGACTCAGTGGCAAATAGGAGGAGGCTAAACATGCATTCTATTTCAAAGAAGATAAAAACAATGGATGGGAAAATCAAATAACATTTAATCAATTAATTATGGGTAAATAAGAGACAATAAAAATTTAAAGTATATCTGGAAATTAAAAGCAACTGTGTAAATATAAATTTGTGGCCATTATTTAAAGCAATTTGTAGTAGAGAAAATGAAGCTCTATGTATGCATCTAAAGAAATATTTTTAAAAATTTATTATGAGGTTATTTTTAATACAAAAAATTGTGAAAAGAGTGAAAACTAAAGTACAGATGTTTTGGCTATGAACAAAAATAGTTAAAAAATATTTGCAAATGAGTCGATAAAAGTATAAAAATATCATGATCAAATTACTTAAGCTCGAGGAACTGCAGAACAAATTCAAGTCTCGAGTTGCAATACTTAGGGATGCTTTGGGCAGAATAGTAAATGATCCAGGAAGCATTAGAAGAATATATAAGGCATATACAGAGTCATTGTACCAAAAGGAATTGGTGGACACAAAAGAATTTTATGAAACAACATATGAGCAAGAGCATGTGGAGATTAAAGAAGAAGTTCTATGGGGTGGGGCTGGGGCAGGAATTGATGGTACAACAATTGATGCATTTCAACACACAGATGTTGCCCTAGATGTGCTCATCAAGTTGTGCCAAGAAATCTGGAGGACAACCAGCTGGCCAACTGACTGGAAAAGATCTATATTGTCATTCCAAAGAAAGGTGATCTGACAGAGTGCAGAAATTATCAAACAATATCATTAATATCACTTGCAAGTAAGATTCTGCTGAAGATTATCCAAAAATGACTGGAACAGCACATCAACAGAGAACTGCCAGAAGTGCAGACTGGGTTTAGAAGACCCCATGATACTACAGATATTGTAGCTAATGTTAAATGGATATTGGCTGAAAGCAGAGAGTACCAGAGGAATGTCTACCTGTATTTCATTGACTATACAAAGGCATTTGACTGTGTGGACCACAACAAACTGTGGCTAGTCCTGAGAAGAATGGGAATCCCAGAACACTTGATCGTGCTTATGTGAAACCTATACTTGGTCCAGAAGGCAGTCATTAGAACAGAGCAAGGAAATACTGCATGGTTCAAAATTGGGAAGGGTGTACACTAGGGATGTGTTGTGTCCTAATACCTTTTCAACCTATATGCACAACAGATTATCCAGGAAGCTGGGTTCTATGAGAAGAAATGTGGCATCAGGATTGGATGAAGACTTATTAACAATCTGCATTATGCAGATGACACAACCCTGCTGGATGAAACTGAGGAAGACCTGAAGCACTTGCTTCAGAAGGTCAAGAACTGAAGCCTTCAATATGGATTGAAGCTCAGTATCAAGAAAACAAAGATTCTCACCACTGGGCCAATTGGCAGCATCATGATAGATGGTGAAGTGATTCAGATTGTTAACAGCTTTAGTTTACTTGGCTCCACAAGCAACACTCTTGGCACCAGCAGCCAGAAAATTAAAAGATATATTGCATTGGGAAATTCTACTGTCAGAGACCTCTCCAAAGTGGTGAAGAGCAAGGATATCAGTCTGGAGACTAAGGTGTGCCTGATACAGGCCACGGTCTTTGCAATCACCTGCTATGCATTGGAAAGCTGGAAAATGAGTAGAGATGATAGAAGAAGAATTGATGTCTTTGAGCTATGGTGCTGGAGAAGAGTATAGAATATACCATGGACTGTGAAAAGAACAAACAGGTTTGTGCTGGAGTGGGTGAAACCATGCTTCTCCTTGGAGACAAGGATTCTGAAGCTTCATCTTACATACGTTTGACATGTTGAAAGGAGAGACCCATCCTTGGAGAGGGATGTCATGCTTGGGAGGGTGGAGGGGCAGCATAGGAGAGGAAGACCCTTGATGAGATGGATTGATTTAGTGACTGGGGTAATGGGGATAGGTGTGTTGGAGATAGTGAAATTGGCACAAAATACAGCAGGGTTTAGGGCTGTTGTACATAGGGTTGCTTGCTATGAGTCACAGGTAACTCGACGGCACATAACAACAACATAATTATTTAATATTAGAAAAAAATGTCAATGCAATTCACAAAATAGAGATATTGAACTGTGAGCAGTTCAAATTATGCAAGAAGAATGTTGAAAAGTAAATGCAACGTACACTTAGAAAAAAACCCTTTAAAGTTAATGATAAAAATGTTCTCTTTAACCTGATAAAAGATACCAGTTCTAAATTTTGGTAAATATTATATTTTGTAGTAAAGCTTCAGAATTATTCAAGTACAAGATACCAGGAAAGAGAAATCTGAATGACCTAAAATAGAACCATCCAGTGAGATTAAATTTAAGGAGAAAAAAAAAGTAGCAGGGTAATAGTTTATAGTCTGCAAAGTACAGTTTGGGAAATTGCAACTAAGAGGAGAAACAGGATAATACAAGGCTATGAGCACCCAGCAGGGGTGGGTTCCTTAGTCAGATGAATGTGGTACTAATGAAGAAAATGCAACAAGCCTTGATTCTTTGATTAGCCGACCCCATGCATCCAAACAAAGTCAGACCCCTAGGAGCACACACCAGGAGAAAATACTATTTAGGCTCATATTTTATAGCTGCTAATTAGTGTATCCATAAATGCAAATGAAGTCACCATTGTGCATTAAAATTTTATAATCTACCAAGAAGCAGCAAAAAGGCTCCAGGAATTAATTGCAACCTGAATTTTGTGTGTCTGCATGTGCTTATGATGGCCCTTGGGGTGTGGGCTGAGAATACTGCAGGATGGGCCATTAAGGAGGCAGGCAAGGATATAGTTCAGCATGGGAAAACTAAGATGTCACAAAATTACCTGCTGAAAATAGAGTTCTCATCTCTTTGCTACTGTAAATAAAGCTGCAGTGAACATAGGTGTATGTCAGTGTCACAGTTGTGTTTTATTTAGAATATATACCTGGTAGCAGATAAAATGGTATTTTCATTTCCTATTTCTTTTGAGGAAGCATTAAACTTCTTTCCATAGTGGTTGCCTCATGTTACATTTCCATCAGCACTGTAGAGTTCTAATCTCTCCATACCCTTGCCAGTACTTTTTAGTCTTATTGAGCTATGCTATAACATATAAAACATAACATGGGAGGAGATTTTACAAGCTTCTACTGTGGAGTGGATTTGAACCATGTGTCTTTGAGATTGTAGCAGTTTCCTACCAGTAGGCCACCAGAGCTCCCAACAATACATTATTGTTGTGATGAGATGGCATCTCATTGTTATTTTTATTTCTATTTCTTAGTGCTTTCAACCGAAAGGCAGACAATTCAAATCTACCAGATGGTCTGTGAGAAAAAGCTGGACAATTTCCTCTCTCATGATTTACCACCTCTGAAAAACTGTTAGAGAGCCAGTTCTGCGGGAGATTCCATTCAACAGCAATGAGTTAGTGAGTAGCGAGTTAGGGGAGCTCAGGGGCTTAATTCATGCACTTTGAACTCAAGGCTGCACCTCTCTGTCAATCCAAACCCATCAGCAGCTCCCCAGCAAAAGAGGTGCAAACTCCTCCCAGGCAATTTACCATCTTCTTAAAAACCATTGGAATGAAAGAGTCTGTGTTCACACCATGGGAGGGGAACTCACAAGCAGTGTGATAAATATGAACTTATGTACCAGTTGAAGGTTATCAAAAGGAAGTCATGCTGTAACAGTGAAAATCAAACAGATAACTTTGCAGAAGGAAAGATGTAGATTTGTTAGAGGCCAGGAAAGGTATAGATTTATTAGAGAATAGGGTTTTTCATGAGGAGGACATACAGGCCTGGGAGGATTGCAAATGGTACTTGCGAGCAACAAATGCACAGAGCTTTCCTTAGGCTGTTTCTCACAGGGAGGGGTGTTTTTTAAAATAATAAAATATTATCCACATTGAAAGCTATAAAGAAAAAAAAGAAAGCTGTATTCTCTGATCTTCTTCATTAAGTGCTTCAAGTTGTCTTCACTTTCAGCAAGCAAGGTTGGGTCATCTGCATAACATAGGTCATGAAGTAATGAGGTTGCACATTGCTTTCTTTTCACAGCATTGTTAGGGAAAGTCAGCTCAAATATAGGTTTAATTGAAAAGCAGAGTCTCAGAAAAGAAGAAGAAAATGTCAACCTTCAACAAAGCTTTCAAGCTTTCATATCTAGAACAAGATATATGTCAATCTGAATAAAAACAATGACAACTAAATGGATGCCAATGTCCAATGTAAGAGACATTTATGATAACAGTAAAAAAAATCTAATACCCAATTACTTTGTACATCAACAGTATATTTTGAGCAACAACAAACAGTGAAGTAAATAACTGTAAGGTGAGAGTAATGATGCCTGTGATAATTAAAGCTATGTGTCAATGGGGCTTAGCCATGATTCTCTGTGGTGTGCAGTCATGTGATGATGGAGTTTGGAAGTTATATAAGGATGTTGTCCTTCTTCATTATGTGATCAGATATGTTCATCCTCCGTTGTGACATAATGATGATGAGTCAGTCAGTGCTACCTAATTACGTTGATAAGTAGAAGAATAACTGTAGATCCTATCAATGAATTCACACAGAGCATTTGTAAAAATCCAACATCCATCCAGAACAAGAGTTCTCAGTAATCTAGGAGTAGAGAGAGACTTCCAGAGCTTGATAAAAGGACATCTGGACAAAAGCTGGGGCTAACATTACACTTAATGGATAGTGAGAGTCTGAACACTTTCCCTCAAGATTGAAACACAGCAAGGCTTTCCCCCCCCTACCATTTCTATTCAATCTAAACTGGAAATGTTAACTAGTGAAATAAAAAAAATAAAGTATTTAGCAAGGAAATGAAGAAAAAAATATGTATGTATATCTCAGCAGTAAAAACAAGAATGAATTTATTAAGTCATGGAGGGACTGAACGTCCCATGGACAGCCAAAAGAACAAACAAATATATCTTGGAGAAAGTGCAGCTAGAGTGCTCTTCGGAGGCAAAGATAATAAAGCTTCACCTCACATACTTTGGGCATGTTGCTAGGAGAAGCTCTTCCTTGGAATGGGATATGATGCTCTGAAAGGCGGAGGGTTGGTGAAGGAGAGGAAGGCTCTCAATTAGGTGGACTGTCACGGTGACCGCCACAAAGGGCTCAAGTGAGTCAGGAAGCGTGAGAATGGCACAGAATTCTAGAGGGTTCAGATCTACTATTTATTGGGTCGTATGGGTCATACTCGACTCTATGACACCTAGCAACAAGAAGTATAAGAAGTCTATCTGAAAAATCAACCTCAATATGATGATTCCAACTACAAAGCATTGTGGAAAATGCGAAACTATAGAGACAATAACTAGAAAAATGGAGCGTTCTAGAGAAAGGATTTAATAGATGAAGCACAGGAATATTTGAGAGTGCTGAAACTTTCTCTGTAATGATACCCTAATGACATACACATGGCACACTTAATTTATCAAGACCCACTGAATTTACATCACAAATAATGAAGCTTAATTCATGCTAATTTCAAAGAAATTATCCAGGAAGTTAGGCTATCCCAGCATGTAATGTGTGCTCTGATAAAACAATCCGCCGACATTACAAATGTCTGAACTAACCTCACTGAGAGCTGGGAAGTGTGGACCTGGGCAGTCTCAGATGCGGGCCTATGCAAAACGTACAGCAAAGGAACTTGACGAAAAATCCATCCTCTAGGTGATACACTGTCTTTCACAGGACATGGGTTGACAACTCTCAAACACCACGCATGCTGCAATTGGAAAGTGAAGTGACTGGAAGCCAAATGACAGGAGGCAGCTTCCTGATTTTTGGAGGGCAATGCTACAAACAAGGAAGAACGGAAGCTTAGAATAACTGTTGTGGCAATTTATTAGAAGTGGGCACAACAATACGGACTAAGGTTTACCTTAATATAGTTGTTGTTATTGCTGTTATGTGCTGTCAAGTTGGAACTAGCACATAGCTTACCCTCCAGCAGGTTTTCAGGGAGTGTAAATCACATGAGAGGAGAGTGTTCATCTTTCTCTCATGTAGCAGTTGGTGGATTTGAACAGACTGTCTTTGAATTGGCCATGCAATTCTTTACCCACCAGACCAAAAGAGCTCTTTTAATACAGTTAGAGAGGTATACATTTTGAAACATTTCTAGATCAGTCAGTACCTTTAAGTTACCACACACACACACACACACACACACACACACCCCTCCTCTGTCAGCTGAGAGGTCCTGGCATGCAACAGTGAGGGGCAGAGTGAATGCTTGGGGTTTGGTTTTTAATACCATTCTATAGTAAAAGATTAAATGGTTGATTTCAGAACAAGGAGAAGAAATATACAAGATGATTCTAGAGCACCCTATATTGTCCGAAGTTAAGACAGTGCTGAAAAATTCAAGCGATGGAGTTAAGACACATGAAAATGACCAAAAGGGAGCCTAGGGACTCTGGTGGCCTAGTGGATAGAGAGTTGAACTGTCAACTCAAAGGAAGGTGGATCGAATCCACAGTTGCTCTGCAAACAGATATCCAATTTTGCCAGCACCATTTGTGTTATATACAAATATAGATATATACATATATATGTAAACGTATTTATTAATACATGCATCAGTGGTGTCATATATTAATTTATGCTTGCATCTAGCAAATGCACCATGTCATGGAACAAATATTTTCTGTGAAAATATGCACTTTAAAAAGAGTTCTTTTCTTTTAATCTTAGGTTCCCATGAGCATCCAGAAAATAAAGGGACATTCCATTTAGAAATTTATTAGAGAAAGACTCACTAACAACCTCAGTTATGCAGATGATATAACTTTGCATGAAGACAATGAAGAGGTGAAGCATTTATTGAAGATACAGATGCCACCTCAACATCAAGGAAAAAAATCTTACATTAAATCAACAGGTAAACATCAAGATAGATTGATAAAAGACTGCATGACATTGTCAAGGATTAAATTTTATTTGGCTCTACAATGAACACATATGGTGGTGGTGGTGGTGTTCCTAGGTGCGGTCAAGTAGAGGATGACCAATATGGTCTATGAACAGCAGATCTGAACCATGTCCTATCCTGTGCCATCCTCATGCTTCCTGACACATTAGAGCCCTTTGTAGCAATCACCATTTCATTCCACCTGGTCAAGGGTCTTCCTCTCCTTTGTTGACCTTCTACCTTTCCTTATAACTTTCATGTCCCTCTCCAAGGAGTAGCCCCTCCTAGCAACATGCCCAAAGTATGCCCGAGTTATGTGTAGCCTCATCATCTTTGACTTCAAAGAATACTCTGGCTGCACCCTCTCCAAGAAATGTTTGTTCTTTCTTCCGTCCATAGGATGTTCGGCACTATTCTCCAACACCACAGCTCAAAGAAATCAATTCTTCTTCTGTCATCCTTACTCATTGTCCACCTCTGAGATGCATAACAAATGCCTCTATTAGACACAGCTTAGTCATCAATCTGGCATCTTACTCCTCTATAGTTTGGAGCAGTCCTTAACTGTAGATTTCCAAGTGCAACACATCTCCTTATTTCTTGGTTGCTGGTACCAAGTGTGTTAACTGTAAATCCAAATAAGATGAAGTTGTTGACAGTTTCAATCTTTTCTCCATCTATCATTATGTTGCCTATCAGTCCAGTGGTAAGAATCTTTGTCTTTTTTTGCATTGAGATGCAATCCATATTGAAGCCTGTATTATTTGATCTCCTGCAACAAGTGCTTCATGTCCTCTTCATTTTCAGCAAGCAAGATTGTATCTTCTGCATAACACAGATTATTGATATCTCTCTCTCAGATCCTGATGCCAGATTCCTCATCATAAAATCCAATTTCTTGAATAATTTGTTCAGCATACAGACTGAATAGGTATGAACAGAGAATACAACCCTGACACATTCCCTTCTTAATTTTAAATGGCATGCCAATTGAAATATTTCAACAAAGAGATGCTGCCCTGAATGCACTCACCAAGTGGTATCAAGATATCTGAAGGACAACCACCTGGCCAACTGACAGGAAGATATGTCTGTATTTGTTCTCATTCCAAAGAAAGGTGACCTGACAGAGTGTGGAAATTATCAAACAATATCATTAATATCACATGCAAACAAAATTCTACTGAAAATTATCCAAAAATGACTGGAACAGCACATCAAAAGAGAGCTACCAGATGTACAGGCTGGGTTTAAAAGAGATCATAATACTAAGTATATTATAGTTAATGTTAGATGGATCTTGGCTGAAAGAAGAGAGTACCAAAGGGATGTCTATGTGTGTTTCACTGAATATGTAAAGGCACTTGACCGTGTGGATCACAACAAACTATGGCTAACTCTGAGAAGAATAGGAATCCCAGAACACTTGATCGTGCTTATGTGAAACCTATACTTGGACCAAGAGGCAGTCATTAAAACAGAGCAAGGAAACACTGCATGGTTTAAAATCAGGAAGGGTGTATGCCAGGGATGTGTCCTATCTCTGTATTTTTTCAATATATATGTGGAACAGATAATTTAGGATGTTGGGCTGTGTGAGGAGAAATGTGGCATCAGGATCAGAGGAAGACTCATCAAGAACCTGCATTATGCAGATGTCACAACCCTGCTTGCTGAAACAAAAGACTTGAAGCACTTGCTGCAGAAGGTGAAGGACAAACCTACAACCAGGAGAAGATAAAGTAGATGAATGGGATCTTCTAAGACTCAAATACCTATGCACATCCAAAAACTTCTCCAACAGGGTGAAAAGGGAAGCCACTGACTGGGAAAAAGTATTTGGTAATAGCATATCAGATAAGGGACTTATATCCAGAATTTATGAAATACTTGAGCACCACAACAAGATAAAGGTAAATAATCC
>NW_006399968.1:19543-36007 GCF_000299155.1 Elephantulus edwardii
GCGGGGAGAAGGGTGCAACAATGAATGAATGGAATCCCAAAATCTCTGTAGATGTTCATTGAAATGAAAAATAAACAACCTAAATTAAAAAAAATTAGATACCAAAAAAAAATGAGAATCACAAAAAAAGAAAAGAAAATGAGAATCACAAAGATAAAGTGGGAGGAGTGATGCTACATTGCGGGTATCGTAATTAATGTTACGAAATAAAATATGTATGAATGGTTGAATGAAAAAAAAAAAAAAGAACCACCACCTAGATTGATTGTCAGTTTTCTATGTGAAAATGTTGGTCTCTGTGTTAAACTAAGATTCTCCTAGATCTGGCTTCTACTACTGGAAGTTAAAAGCAATGTCACAAAGGTTTCTAAAACCTTGTCTAGAATGTGTAGGAAAGTGTGAACACGCCCTTACCAATTTTCTCCCAGTCTTATATCCTTATCTGCATTAACTTTATTATACTCCAAAGACCTACACATACCAAAAATGTTACAAAGTAATTGTAAAGCTTCTTAAAGAAGCATGACTAATGAGGGCAGGAGAGAAGAGGGGAAGGGAGTGAGAGAGCAAAGAGGCAGCTGGCCCCTGAGTCACTCTGCCATGCGGCTGACACATCAGCCGTCTATTCATGGGTTATGCACAGGCCCTCCTCCCCACCTGGCCTCACTCGCACCCACAGGACACTGTCCATTTTGAAGCATTCCATCCACCCAGCCAGCCAGTGTCTGTGCTTTCCTGGATCTTTCCCCTCAGGCTCTGGTCTTGGAAAGTATTTCTCCTGACTCACCAGTCTTGCAGACTGAGGAAAAAAGCAAACATCTATCTTCCTGACCAGGAAAGACTCAAGGCGTCAGGGAGGCAGAGAACTTTGGGTCAAGCAGGACCTGGATGCCATGCCTACCTTCTCCAGTCTTCTGTGCTCTGATCTGAGCCCTGGAGACCATAGCTCTAACTTCTCCTGTTTATTTGTACTCACTCAAGGCTAAAGGATTGGAAGTGCTGATTTATGACCCTAGTGTGTTTAAATTTATGGAGATTATTTATTCCAAGGAAAACAGATGTTATCCACATGTCTCTTTGTTACTCAATAACCGTTCTGTACGTGGGGCTGCAGAGCTCACTACTTGGCACAACAGAACAGGGTCGGACAGCAATTACACCTACGATAGTCGGATAAGACGGTCTGTCATAGAGCAGGATGCTAAAGAGCCGACTGAACAAACAAAATTTTAAACTCTATAATGAACAACTGGAGAGAGTATAGTGGTATGGAAAGCAACGTTGGAGGCTGTTTGCTGACAGGAACCTTTCCAAAGGACTGAGGAGCAATGAGAACAGTTTAAAGATAAAGGTGCTCAATCACTTGCTATGCATGCACCTGAGAGTTGGACAATGAATAAAGATGACAGAAGAACTGAAGCCTTTGAGCAGCAGTGTCAAAAGAGAATTCTGAATATCCCATAGATTGCCAAAAGAAAAAAACAGAAAAATGTCTTGGAGAAAGTGTGGCCTGAGTGCTCCTTGGAGGCAAAGATGGCAAAACTTCATTTCACATACCTGGGGTATGTTGTCAGGAGAAGCTATTCCTTGGAAGGGGACACCATGCTTGGAAAGGTGGAGAGTCAGTGGGAGAGAGGAAGTCCCTCAACCAGATGGACTGGCATGAGGACTGCAACAATGTACAGTATGTCAGAGATAAGGACGGCACAAGATAGGGCAGCACTTAAGTCTATTGTTCACAGGGTCGCTATGGGTCATCCTCAACTCAATGGCACCAAACAACAATATAGAAAGCTCCTAAGAAAGTGACTTTGCATTTTAAGAAAAGATATGTTACGAATAAAAATGAAAGGCATGAACAAGAAGCATCATTGGGAATGTGTAGGAATACTCTGTAGGAAACATTAACTGTGGGCCACGTAACTGCCACTTTCTATTTGTTTTCTTCCAGAAAGTTCTCAAGCGCCTTCTCTGTCTTCAGCTCCCCTTTTTGTTCAGGGAGTACGGTCTTGTTTCTCATCCCCGAACACTCACTGGCGACAGCTGTCATGAGACTGAAAAGGGGCCTCCAAGAGAAACTTCATCTCAAATGCTTTGGGCATGTTGTCAGAAGGAACTAGTCCTTGGAAAAGACACTAAGCTAGGAAAGAAGGGACAAAGGGTCAGAGAATGAAAGGAAGTCCTTCACCTAGATGGACTGACACAGTGCCAATGACTTGAAGCATGGTAGAGATCAAGAAGATGATGAAGGATAGAGACACGTTCAGATCTGTTTTTCACAGGGTCACTGAGTCATAGTCAACTCAATAAATCCTAACTATTACGAGTCTAAAGCAGATTATTAATAATACACTTCCTATCACCATTCAATCAGGGAAAATAATGAAGATACAACTATGGTTCTGCCTAGGATTGTCAGTATTTGTATTGGTGTGACAAAAGATAATGGCAAAGTGAAGAATACTAAGTGCCTACAAAAACTAAGATGTCAAGGATTTAATTTTAAGGTGTGGTATTTAGTTTCTACTTCCATCCATGTGCGTTGGACAGCCTCAAGAGTCCTCATGGGGGAGAATAATGTACAGCTAGCTATTCAGTACCCAGGAAGCTATGGTGGCCTCATGGTAGGAAGCTACACTGCAATCCCAAAGGCACAAGGTTCAAATCTACCAGCTGTTCCACGGGAGGATGAGGAATCTCCTGCCATGTAATTACTGCCTCTGAAACCCATTGCAACCCAAAGGTATGCAACAACAACAACAACATTCTGTACTCAAGGGAGCTCTGGTGGCCTAGTGGCAAGAAGCTGCACTGCAATCCCAAACATGCAGTACTCACTGTCGTCAAGTCAGAACAGATTCACAGCTGAACCTCCTGGGGTTTCTGAGGCTGTAAGTGCACTGGAGAAGGCTTTGACCATCTTGTCCTATGGTGTCACTTCTGTAGTTGAATCACAAGAGATGTCATAGCAAATCCCTAGGGACTACACCACCACAGTGCTGCATAATTCCTTCTCATACCCCTTACCAGCCCCTTCCTCCAGGCACCAACATCGGCTTAGCATGTTCAGTGGTGGGCAAATAGTCCAAAGGGGAAAGAATTTTTCTCATTGACATTTAAAAACCATGAAGAAGCCCTGGCCTTACAAATTTCACTGCAAGATGCCCCCCTTTTATTTTATTACCATTTTTAATTGTGATTTGACTGAAAGTTAAAAACACATTATGTTTTCATGTAATCATTCATACGTATTTTACTTTAGACTATTAATTACAGTATTCATAATGCCTATTTGTCCCCTTACTATATGTTAAATTTCCCTTCATTTTAATAAGTGTCTATTGTCTATTAATTTTGACTCCCCTCGCCCTTCCCTCATATCCCTAGTAACCACCCAACAACATTATCTCTGTAGAAACCATTCTTTAGCTTTTTATGATAGTAATTATAAACAAAAATGACATTTTTTCAGACTTAATTCTATTTAATGTCCTCTAGATTCATCCATGTTCTACAGTGTTCATCAATTTTTAAAATTGTTCTTTAGTGTTGTGTAGTTCTTCACTGTGTGGATGTAAAATGAAATTAAATCCTAAGATTTCAAGGATTTAAATAGATTTAAATGTCAAGGATTAAAATGAATGAATTTAATAATTCATTTATTAATCAATACTTGGGTTGTTTCCATCTCTTTGTGACTGTATATAATGCTGCAATGAACATGGGTGTGCATATATCCATTTGTATTGTAGCTCTTATTTCCTTAGGATATATATGCTCCTAAGGATTATGGATCAAATGGTGTTTCTATTCTCAATTTTTTAAGGAAGTACAAAACTGCTTTCCATAGTGGTTGCACCATTTTACGTTTCCACTAGCAGTGTATGTGAGTTCCAGTATCCCTTGCTAGCATCTGTTGTTTACTATTGTTTTAAATTGCTATTATTGTTGGGATGATATAATAGTGCATTGTTCTGATTTGTGTCTCTGTAACAGCTAACGACCTTCAGCATTTCTTCACATTAATTAACTATCTGAATGTGCTTGGCAAAAAATCTTTTCATGTCTTCTGCCCATTTTATAATTGGGTTTTTTGGTCTTTCTTTTGTTGAAGTGTTAGAGTTTTCTGTAAATTTTAGAGATTAATCTCTTATCAGGTAAAGCATTATAAAAAATTCCCTCTCACAATCTGTAAGTTGTTTATTTTACTCTTTTGGAGAAATCTTTTGATGAATGCAGAGATTTACTGTTTAAAAGGCCTTACTCATTTAGTTTGGGCTCTGTGGCCCAGTCCATAGGGAGCTGCCCTCTGCTAACACAAAGGCAACTCTTCTTTGGTGGTTCAAATCCACCATCAGCAGAATGATGGACAATCTCCCATGAAATTTTCAGCCTAAGAAACCACTGGAGGGTTAACTTTGAGTTCATTCTACCTTGATGGCAATGAATGGGAAGGTCTGAAACTGTATGATTTATCATCTGTTAATTTTGCATTTTTGGTTGTATTTGCTAGTGGACTTAAACCACAGATTAGGGCTTCTAAGTTTGGCCTTACTTTTGCTTTGATGATCTTTATAATTTTTGGTTTTATGCTTAGGTACTTGACCTATTTTTAAAAAGTTTCTGTGGATGGTGTGAGGTATGGATCTTGTTCCAATGTTCTGCAAACAGCTAACAGTTTTACTTCTTTAATCACTTGCTCCCATTGAATGAATTCCATCTCCTTGTCAAAGCCTAGTGGTAAGAAATTGTGCTGTCAATCCAAAGGCACGTGATTTGAATCAACCAGCTGCTCTGACAACATCAGCTTTCTATTAGTGGATGAATTTACTTCTGGGTTCTCAATTCTGTTCTGTTGGTCTTTATATCTATTGAGGTAAGGACACTATGCTATATGGCTGTGTAGCAATTTTGAGGTGGGAAGCAGAAGGCCTCCTATTTCATGTTTCTTCTTCAGTAGTGCTTTACTTATCTGAGGTCTCTTTAATGACATGATTTGCCATGCATTTTGTCTATTTTGAGCCACTAACATAAAGACGATGACACTTAAATTGACAGTTCACCGTGATCAGTCAGCCACATTACTTCATATACTTAAAAAAGTATATAACTTCTCTTTCTCTACTTACATTTGCTTTAAAAATGCTACCTTGTATTTGGTGTGTAGTTTTTACTTTAAAACATTTTTATAGTTGTATCGATGAAACCTCTCAACACTCATGCAATATTAGTTCTAGTTATTTCACATCATACAGGAAACTGAGGTTCGGAAATAATATAAACATCATTATATCAAAGTAGAAATGATTCCAGAATCAAGAAATCAATTTGGCCCATGTTCAGAGGTCGTTAAATGCCAGCACATTTTACACCTGGTAAAAATCCTTCACCCCGGAGATCAGTAACTGTTTGCAGTAACCTCATGAGTGTTTGAAATAGTACAAGATGCAAGTTAACATCACTATGTAAGGGAACAGGAATTTATACACAGTGAAGACAATGAGAAGTGGTAGCATGTGATCTGAATGTTTAGAAAAAATGGGATTAATGAATCAAGGCCAAGGGAAATGCAAATAAGAAGCAAATGACTGTGGGTAAAGACTGAAGTCAGGGTTCTGAATAAAATATTGGAAGTGTCACAGGCTACAAAAGTCACTGTGAGAAGCAAGTAGCACAAGAAGTGACTTAAGGACACAAAATCAGTGTCCAACTTGAGTTATTAGGGGAATTCATATGCAAGGACCTCTTCATAGCTTTGAGTCCAAACTGACCCATATGACTCTCCAATGGGTTTTCAGAAGCTGTAAATCACATAGCAGGAGAATGCCTATTTTTCTCCCTCAGCCTAACCGATGGATTTGAATAGCCTGCCCTTGGGTTGCCAGTGCGACTCCTTACCAATAAGCCACCATAGCTCTGTATAAGGCTAAGTGTTGGCAATTACATATGGAGCTTTTTGGTATAAGAGTTTTGAGCTTTTATCATTTAAAAAGGCAAAGGGGAAATCTGTGAAAAAGAAGATATATAATAAAAGAAAGTAATAACTACTAGAAATGATGCATAAGCAAATGACTAAAATCACAATGTAGTTCAGAACAAGCAAATCTTTACATTTTAAAAATGATTAACCAAAAGGGGGAAATTGTTGGTTAAGTCAGTATTGGGCAGATTCTTCAGGATTGCTGCATTAAACCATGCTCATGAGGAAACACATAAGCAAATATGTAGCATCACTGAGCTTATTTCAATTACTTTTTATATTTGGTTTGTCACAATGGTCTTGGGTTTGTTCCAATGTTCAAGGAATATTTCTTGGAGGAATTGAGGCAAGTGTTCTGATGATACTGTATTTCTTAGACTGTTAAACATGAGATACCATGCCCATACACTCACCCAAATTGTGAATAAAATTTCTCTTCATCTCCTTACAAATTTATAACTGATGAACTCTTGCTTGATTTGAGGCAAGCTAAGAGAATGAAGGAACCTCTGATGGCTAATTGAAAAATCAAATCTACCAGCCTCTTTGAAGTAGAAAGGCAGTTATTCCTTTAACTATCTATAGTCTTGGAAGACCACTGGAGAGTCACATGAGTCTAGCAGTAGGATTTGGGTTGAGGGAAGAAAACCAGTCCAAGACATCCAGCTATTTGGCATCAGATCTCGAAATTTACCCCAAAATGTTAGACACTATCGAAATGGGGGGAAAATTATTCCTGATCTTTGGTTGCACAATTTTAAGATCCAGGAAAGTTCTATAATGAGAATGGCAACATAGACAAAGATTACAAAGTTGCAAGCCAAAGTAACAGACTAATTCATTTTAAGGAGTGATTTTAGCAAATAAATAATATATTTGCACTCCATGGGGAATTTTCCTAAATGACAGCAGGAGTTTAACATGTGTCCATAATTCAATTTGATCTAATTATTTAGTTAAAGATAAGAAAAAAAAATTCTGAAAATATAATGAGAAGTGTGCCCCTTAAATCATAAATCAAAGAAGAGAGCTCGTGGACTTGCCTTGCTAAACAGAATGGACATCAGGAAGAAATCCAGCAAGAAACTCTCCGAAACTTTTTTGTAGTCGAAATGGAAAAAGATGACAGTGAAGCTCAAGGTGGCAAACTGGTGGACTGGATTACAGAACGAGGTGCGGAGGAGCTTCATGCCAGCAACAATCAACAGGAAAATGTTCCAACTGTCAGAGTGGAAAAGAGATGCAGTCAGTGATGGTGTGTAGAGCACACACTGAACTAAAGCGCTAAGGTGTCCTGAGCATTTACCGAACACTGTGGGCTTCACAGGCGTGGAAAGTCAACAAGTATGTGGGTTCTGTTACTATCTACGCTTTACAGAGGAGGAAGCTCCATCCCAGGGAGTCTAAGCACCTTGCCCAACTCCCACAGGGTCAGAATTAGGGTGCACATACTTTTTGCCACTGCAGACATTTGATCACCTTCTTCTCATACTGACTGGCACTGTTCATGGGGACCCTGAGCTGAAGCTGAGCTTATTATATCTGAGGCACCACTGCTGTGAGGAATCTCCACCTAGTCCCTGGTGCCAGGTGAGCCACTGAACCAGATGCTGTCTGCGTGAGAATGCGCTCAGAGTGGATGTCAAAGACTCGCAGGGCTGTGACAGGAGTTGTTGTTGTTGTTGTTGTTATGTGTCACCGAGTAGCTTGTGACTCATACAAGAACTCTAAATGTTCTTCTATCCTGTGCTAATCTAGCCATCTCAAACGCACTTATTCCCAACACTCCAGTCACAGAATCGATCCATCTCATCTAAGGTCTTCCTGTCCTGCGCCATCCCTCCACTCTGCCAAACATGATGTCCCTCTCCAAGAACCAGTCCCTCCTTGCAACATGCCCAAAGTATGTCAGACAAAGCTTCAGAATTCTTGACTCCACGGAGCATTCCGGCTTCACCTTCTCTAAGACAAACCTGTTTGTTCTCCTAGCAGTCCATGGTATATTCAACACTCTTCTCCAGCACCACAGCTCAAAGGCATCAATTATCTTTCTATCAACCCTATTCACTGTCCAACTCTCTGATGCATAGCACATAACTGCGAAGACTATAGCCCAGATCAGGCACACCTTAGTTTACAGCCTGATGTTGTTGCTCTTCAGCACTCTTGAGAGGTCCCTCACAGCTGACGTTCCCAATGCAATTTGTCTCTTGATTTCCTGGCTGCTATTACCAAGAGTGTTAACTGTGGTGCTAAGTAAACGAAAACTGTTAACTATCTCAATCTCTTCACCATCCATACTGATGCTGCCAATTGGCCCAGTGGTGAGAATCTTTGTTTTCTTGATGTTGAGTTTCAGTCCATATAGGAGGCTGCAGTCCTTGATCTTCTGCAGCAAGCACTTCAAGTCCTCCTCAGTTTCAGCAAGCAGGGTTGTGTCATCTGCATAACACAGGTTGTTGATAATTCTTCCACCAATCCTGATACCACATTCCTCTTCATATAGCCCAGCGTCTCGGATGGTCTCTTCTGCATACAGATTGAAAAGGTGTGGTGGCAGAATACATCCCTGATGAACCCCCTTCTTGATTTTGAACCATGTAGTGTCTCCTTGCTCTTTTCTGACAACTGCCTCTTGGTCCAAGTATAGGTTTCACATTAGCACAATCAAATGTTCTGGGATTCCCATTCTTCTCAGAGTCAGCCACAGCTTACTGTGATGCACACAGTCAAAAGCCTTTGCATAGTCAATGAGGCACAGATGGACATTCTTCTGGTATTCTCTGCTTTCTGCCAAAATCCATCTAACATTAGCTATAATATCCCTAGTGCCACGACCTCTTCTAAATCCAGCCTGCACATCTGGCAGTTCTCTGTTGACATATTGTTCCAAATATTTTTGTATAATTTTCAGCAGAATCTTGCTTGCATGTGATATTAATGATATTGTTCAATAATTTCCGCACTCTGTTGGGTCACCTTTCTTTGGAATGGGAACAAATATTGATCTTTTCCAGTCAGTGGGCCAGCTGACTGTTCTCCAGATTTCTTGGCACAACTTAGTGAGCACATCCAGGGCAGCCTGTTTGTTGAAATATGTCAACTGGTATGCCATCAGCTCCTGGAGCCTTGTTTTATGCCAATTCCTTCAGTGCAACTAGAATTTCCTCCTTCATCACCATAGGCTCTTGCTCATATGTCATTTCATGAAATTCTTCTGTGTCAGCCAATTTCTTTTGATACAGTGACTCTGTGTATTCCTTCCATCTTCTCTTGATACTTCCTGGATCATTTATCATTCTACCCAAAGTATTCTTAAGTATTGCCACCCATGGTTTGAATTTGTTTTTCAGCTCCTTCAGCTTAAGAAACACTGAGCAAGTTAGGCCCTTTTGATCTTCTGACTCCAGCTCTCTGCACATTTCATTATAGTATCTTGCTTTGTCATCCCGGGCTGCCTTTTGAAATTTTCTGTTTAGCTCTTTGATTTCTTGGTTTCTTCCTTTAGCTTTGGCTTCTCGGTGCTCTGACACAATATTCAGAGTCTCATCTGACATCCATCTTGGTCTTTTCTTCTTTTTCAGCCTCTGTAATGATCTTTTGCATTGTCCATGGACGATTTTCTTGATATCCTCCCAGAGCTCATTTGGTCTACACTCATTGGCGTTCAAGGCCTCAAACTTGTTCCTGAGATGGTATTGAAATTTGAGTGGGATAGAGTTAAGATCAAATTTTGGTTCCCGTGGACATGAATTCCATAAAATTAAAAAGCAAACAAAACTATCTTCTAATACAGTCATTTTTTTCTTTTGTTTTTAACCTTTTTACTTCCGGTGCTTTTCAACATAACCATCAACCAAAGTGATTACATACTTCCCAGTCTGCTTCTTTGGTTTATAATTATTTCACTATATTTTTTTTTTCTATGTCAAACTCAATTCCTTACCATCAAGCCAGAATCAACTCTTAGCTGACGTTGCAGCGGGTTTTCACAAGTTGAAATCACATGAGAGGAGATTGTTCCTCTTTCTCCCAAGGAGCAGCTGGTGAATTTGAACCACCTACCATTGGGTTGGCAGCCCAACTCCTCACCCATTCAGCCACCAGAACAAGTATAAGGGTTTTTTCAGTCCACCATAGTCAGTGTCAATCCAAGTAAAACTTTTTTACTGTATTGTTGTTGTATACCATGGAGTAGGGACCAACCAATAGCTGACTCTTCAGGGTACCTTCAGAGTCTCGGTCCATCTTTCTCCCATGAGGCAGCTGGTGGATTCAGTCTTTGGTTTGGTAGCACAACTCCTTATCACTATTATACTTACCACCATAAAGTATCACCAAATATCTTGTCCCAAGGTGGCACCATTTATAAAAGTATTTCAAAGTATTTGCACTGTGAGATACAGAATTGTAATTTTATTATTAACAGTATCTAATATTGTTATTTATCAAATGAAATATTTCATTAAACTGTGGTTGTTGTTGTTAAGTGCCATCGAGTCACAGGTGACTCCTAGCGACCCTATGAAGGAGAGTCCTCAACACTTGTGTGTCTTTCATCCTCTCTCCAGGTTCATAGGGTTTCCGGAGGCAAGCTATTATGGAAGTGGATGCCACTCCTCCTTCCAAGCTTGTTTTCATCGGGAAGCTCCACCCCACTCTCTGTCTGCATTGGGTAGCCAGCCATTAGTGCATTTGACACATCAGCGTCACAGTGTTCAGCCTCACAGCAACCACAAATTACTGTTGTACCGCAACTTGTACACCAGGGCTATACAACCTAGAGGAATTCATTAAACTAGCAATGTATAATTAATATACCTTAATCACCCCTGAAGTGGAGAGCAGGTCTGAATTAGTACTCCTGGGAGGATCTACTAAGGTTTTACTGGGTACAAGGTATTTAAGAAGTGATTTAAGAAGTAAATCTGGGAGATATAATTTCTTTCTTTCTTGTTCTAACAAATTATTTGTCCAGAAAGATGTGCCTGTTGTCAGAATGAGAAGACCACAAATTATCAAGTAGCTTTCCCTTTAAGTGACTTAAAAAAAATAGGATGCCAGTAAGCTGGCTATGCTGTTAACACTTGACAAAAACACAGGCCTGGTGGCTACATCCGGTTCATAAATGATGGAGGCTCCGCTGATGAAGGCAGACAGAGCCAAGACAGTGATTGATCACCTCCCTCTCCCAACACACCATGACAGGGCATCTGCTAAAGGAGATGAAGTGAGCGCTGTGCTGGAAACTCCAAAAGCCCAGATCACACTGCACTTTTCTCTGCTTAAGAGCCCCTGTTGAAGCTTCTGAGGAATGTTTTTCACATTTACCAACTTTTATTCATGACAACATTTGGAACAGACCTAAATTCCTATGCACCCTGTCACACGCCAATTCCAGCTGGCTCTGGCAGGTCTGAGTAGAAGACACCATGGCTCTACCTGACGTGGCCAGTAATAAGGCATGCATTGGCCTCTGCTTCAGCCTGTGTACAGGAAGTCACTGCATTGTGAAAAACATTGCGACTCAAATCATGATGAGAGTAAATCATTATCTACTTACTGGGTACCAAGTCTCTGGTAATTGCTTATGGAGAAGGCATCAATGGTGAGGGCATTCAGAGTTATTGCTGGATACAAGATATACTTTTCAAAGCACTGAAGCCAAACATAGAGTCTTTCAAACCACATTAAATAGGCGATATCTGAAAGAAACACAAAACCCACTTAGCACAGTCACTGATTTTATTTTGCTTTAAGTATAAGCAACAATAAGTTATCATTTCCCCACTTCATCAGTTACTGGTGGGAAACTCCATATATCATATGCATTATACCAATCTCTTTTATGTAGCAAGTCTTTTACTTTGCTTCTGTACAACTAAAAAACCAATAATATGTAAGACAGAAACCTAATTTTTAAGTCAATTGTACTTTTTCATGTACAGTGATTGGTGAATGACTTGTTATATGATATCAAGTCATCTCAGAATAAGTAAGGATGGAAATAAAAGAGGAAGGATTGGAAAAATAAAACCCATGAGCTCATGTCTTCAGGCATGGGGTAATTTCTGAGGCTGCAGTGAGTTTCTGGGCTCTTCTTTGGCCATTCTTTAATCTTACAATAAACAATTCAATCCCTCTGCAACAAAATTAAGTTTTAAAAAGCAGATTTTAAATCTCTCTCTCTCTCTCTCGACTTATGACAAAGAAAGTTCATTAACAGTAAATCTACTACTGAGAAAAGAAATCTTTCTCTCTCCCTCCATTCCATTCCTCAAAGTAGAATTAAATGTGTTCTTCATGGCATGTAGAATGAAAATGTCTATTGAAATCCAGGTCCTAGTAATACTGTTTAGAAACAGGGGCTTACTGTTGTTAAGTTAATGAGGCCTGTAGTGTTACTTAGCTTAAAAGTTGGCTTTTCTAGCTATTATGTTACCCACTTCTGGTCTCTAGCTACCATAATTGCAGACACATGGTCTTACAAATTACCAACAGCTGTGGGGCTAGCATAAGAGAGAGTGCTTCCCATACTTAGCAGCAAGACTTGAGGGAGACTGGAGTGAGACCCTGGTGACGAGACTTTGGTGATGGTAGTGGAGTGACTGGCAAAGCGTAACCAGAGGAGCCATGAGATAAAAGCCACAGTTAAAAATGTTGTTTTTGTGGAATGATGGAAGGAAAAGCTGACTGCTGAACTGAAACTGGAACCTGGACTAATTGAAGAATTATGCCTGGGAACTGTTGGGCCAAAACCAGGACTTAACTTGGGTGATATTCTTTTGCCTTCCCCACTCTCCAACTTTCTTCCCTAATAAACCCCATTCTGCAGGTCAACAATGAATAAATTAACCTCTTGCTGTTGGTTTGGCTCTTGAGGCACCAGGAGGCTGGGTCTGCTCTTTATCTGCTTTTTGCTCTGAGGCAGTGTGGGGCTGTGCAATATTCACATCCTCTTGCTCTCTCAAAGAGACACTTAGGGCTCTGTGTCCCCATGCCATGTTTTCTGCTCTTTAGATAGGCTTTAGCTGTATCAGTTGAGTTCTCAATCATAAAAAGAGCAGCACAGATACAAAAGCACACACACAGGGGAAGAGAAAGGCAGAGAGCAGACAGGTGCATCTCCAAGCCCCGCAGTGCTCAGGATTGTTGGCAATTACTGTTGTTGTGAGGCATCAAGTTGATTCTGACTCACAGGGACCCTTTGGGACAGAGAAGAAATAGCCAAAGGGTCTCCTAGTCTGTTTCTAGACTCAGTTCTGCTGGTATCCCTGAAGCAGCAATGAGTGGGAGTCCTTTATAAGACAGAGACAACTAAGTCCAGTCTATTCAAATTCTAAATTTAGAAAGGAGAGAGGATTTTATCAGACTTCTGCTACCCCAATAATCGATAATAAAAAAAAATCAAAAGAGTGGTTTAAGTTTTCATTAAATGAAAGCTGGCATGCACAGGAGCAGAGTAACACAGAAATGACTGTAAAATGAAGTAGCTGACAGTTTCAACCTTTTCTCCATCTATCATGATGTTGCTCATCTGTCTAGTAGTAAGAATTTTTGTTTTCTTGAAGTTGAAATGAAATCCATATTAAAGCCTGCAGTATTTGATCTCCTGCAGCAAGCACTTCAAGACCTCCTCACTTCTAGCAAGCAAGGGATTTTTTTATCTGCATAATGATGAGTCTTCCTCCAATCCTGATACCACATTCTTCTTCATGGAGACCAGCTTCTTGTATAATTTGCTCAGCAAACAGATTAAATTGGTATGGAGAAAGGATACAACACTGATGCACACTTAATTTTAAACCATGTAGTGTTTCCTTGCTGTGTTTTCATGCAGCTTCTCGGTCTAGGTATAGATTTTACATGCAGCTTCTTGGTCTAGGTATAGATTTCACATGTTAGTCATGGTTTCTTATAATCCATATAGTCAAATGCCTTTGCATAGTCAATAAAACACAAATAGACATGAACAACTATTGCTCCTCAAATGAAACAAAAACCACTAAAAAACTTTGAATTCACTGCCTGTGCCTTTCCAAATATGTGACAGTTTGACATACTTCTTCACTGGGACTTTGGCTCCTGTTAGGGTGTGTGTGAGTGTGTGTGTGTGTGTGTGTGTGTGTGTGTGTGTGTGGTGGTGGTGTCTGGAAGAAACCATTCTAGGTATTATTTTCAAGCTTATACTTAAGATACTTAGACTGGAAAGATATGGTTTGTGGGAAGCATTTGATGTCTTACTTAGAACACTGTGTCCTTAGGAGCTGCACTCCTACTTGCCACAGAAATGCACATGAAGATTGGAACACTGAGGACCCACATCTTCAAGAAAAGATAACTTGGTTTCTAGTTAGAAATAATGTAAAGCAAAGCAAAGTAAAATTAAAGGAACTTAATTTTTTTAATATGTCCACCTTTGAAGGAGAATACTAAGTTTGAGAAAATTAGAGAAAGCTAGCAGCATTGTCCACAGCATCTCATACCATTGGGATCAGAACCAATGAAATAAGGGAGGGAAAATTTACATGAGCCCTCAGAACCAGGAAGGAGATACTGATGTGTATGGAAAAGGCTGCTCCCCCACCCCCTTGAAGGCAACATAGTGTTTTAGGCACATAAATGACATCAGAGAACAGGGACCAGAATGAAGACCACCCCCTAAACTTTGAACTTTCCATGACATTGTCTCATTGGCCCAAACTCCATCCCCAAGGTACTCCCAAACAAGAAAGCCATAAATATGACCTCACCTCACTGGCACGCTGCCTCCTTCATATTTCCTTTCCAAGGAAAAAGGTCTGTCAGGTCATTTGGGACTTAACTTTCTAATAACTCTATTTTTATACCTTCTCTTCTGTCTCCTCATCTTTCTCCTCAGCCTTGTGCTCCAACAAAAAGCTTCAGCTTCCAGTTTAATGCTCTGTGCACTACAATCTATTCTCTGAAGGAACCCTAAAATTGATGTGCTACCATGCCACTTGGGTGTCATGCCCAACTGTAGTCTCCTTGGCCTGGCACAATTTTTTCGCTTGCACAAGAAGAGGAGCCAGGACATTGACCACACAGTAATAATAATAATACTAAACAAAAGGCCTCATATCTTCAGTGGTTCAAATCCACCAGCTAGCTGCTACTTGGAAGAAAGGCTGTTCCCATTAAGACTTACAAACTTGACGGAGGGTCATCACTAGTCAGAACCAGCTTGACAGCAATGAGATTGCATTTGAGAAAGAATTAGAAACACGTGCTTTGAAGTTATATCCACTTTATCTTTGTTTGTTTTAAACTCCCTTTGTCAGGAGTCATAAAAAAGGTTGAGTTAGAAACCAATTCTCAAAAAGGGAAACAAAACAAAAAATCCACCCTCATTGCTGTGTAGGTTACTCAGAAGTGACTCATAGTTGACCCTCCAACAGGTTTCTGAGGCTGCAAATCACACAGAAGAGTGTTCATCTTTCTACCAAGGAGTTCCAGGTGGATTTGAAATACCAGAGAGGCACAGATTAGCTCCTTACAGAGTAGGCCACCAGAGCTCCCTGCTGAAACCAGGTGGTACTGCCCTAGTCAGCTCCAGCTCACTACCTGAGGTATTGTCCAGACAACACACGGGCGAGCACTGACATCTGCCTGTAGTGTGAAAGCTGCCACACATCTTCACTGATGGATTCTAAATATGTAGATGTGACATTCGGAGGAGAGGACAAGACCTTCCACTGAAACCCGTTAACTGCTGCCGACTGCCTCTCCACCCTCCAATCCACAGCTCAGTGTCACTCCTTCATTGAACATCATCATTAAAGATGACCTTTCAATGAATAAGAAGGCACATTTTAACTGTTTAAACAGCATTTCTGCTAGGATGGTTTTAAATGTTTCCTCTTTACATGATGTGATGAATTATTTTTCCCTTGAGACTTAAGTCCAGTCAGGTCAGGAAAGCAGCATTCTGCTAATGCAGGCATCACAAGACTCCCCCCCCCCAAAAAAAATCATGCCTTAAATAAGTAGCCCAGGTACCTCCAAGGGAGTTCTGCTGGCCTAATGGTAAAAATCCACTCTGTCAACCCAAAGGCTCATAGTTCAAATCCACCAGCTGTTCCACAGGAGAAAGGTCGTCAGTTTCCTTCTGTGTTATTTACTGCCTCTGAAAACCTGATGGGTTGGTTCCAACATAATGGTACAAAACAACAACAATAGAGGCACCTCCAGGTGTTTCCTTTTAACAATTTTTAACTCTGCTAGGAAGTCACCTCAGACAATAACGAAGAGGCATCCTTCAAAGGTACCTAGGAAAAACCGGCAGGAAGAGGCCCTTGGGGACAAGAGGTCCTTGGGGACAGTGAGAACGTGCTCCTGGGCGGGAGGGAAGCTTGGGAGTGGCACACAAGGGGAAATCACCTCAGACAATAATGAAGAGGCATCTTTCAAAGGTACCCAGGAAAAACCGGCGGGCCCTCAGGCCAGAAAGGAAAACATAATCT
>NW_006399968.1:39237-52329 GCF_000299155.1 Elephantulus edwardii
AGGATAGAGCAGGGTTTAGGGGTGTTGTGCATAGGGTCGCTATGAGTCGGAAACGACTCGACGGCACATAACAACAACAACAACAGGAGCTTTCAGATGCCAGGTGAGTGACTCTTTTATGACCTTCAAGAAAAGAGCCAGCTTGAAAGGGTATATTCTGTGATGACCAAGCTCCTGACCTGGAGACAGCCATCGTTCAAGTGTAATTTTGGAAAGTTCCTGAATCACGCATACTCGTGCCCATCTTGATCATCTGCACATGCTCACAACACGCAAGAACAAAAACTTCTGGTGGTAGTAAACAGTGTATGTGATTGATTATCCTCACCCCTCCCACGTGGGCTATTCCCAGATAGTTGAACCCCTTCTCCTTTCATGAATAAACATGGAGGTCTTTTCCTTTTGAATAAACATGACACGCTTTCCCTGCCTCCATAGTATGTAAAAGGATCACATTCTACTTTGTTCAAGGAGTCATGGACTAGCCCTGCCCTCTCTCCCCAAATCTCCCTTTGGGAAGTATGCCCCACCCACCCCCAGTAAACCTCTTTCTTTTCTTGCACAAGAAAGCCAAATTTAAGACGTGCAATAGAGACATTTTCTTGGCAACTAGTCTGGCAACTTCAGGGGCTAGTCTGGCAACACACTGTCCAAATATGCCAGCAAGAACAGCTGCAAGCACAGAACCAACCACTTGCCACTGGGTGGTTTCAACACATGGCAACCCCTCGCGTGTCAGGGCAGAACTGTGCTTCACCGGACTTTAAATAGAATGGTTTTTGAAAGTAAATCATCAGGACTTTCTCCACAGGCACTTCTGAGTGGGCCTGAACCACCAATCTCTCAGTAGGCAGCTGAGAATGTGAACCATTTGTCTGATCCAGGGATTTTGCAGCCTATTCACACATATCATGTATTAAGATGAAAAGCATTTTAAATGAAAACACGCCCAAAACTTCCCCTGGCCAGTACAGCTGGTCAGTACAGCATCTAGCCAAAGAAGGACTGAGGAGAGGCATGGAAGGGGACCCCCAACAACAAAGCAGCCCCACAGGTTACCAACAACACCCTCTGATTTCAAATTGTACCGCTTTAGAATAGAGCATTCTTCATGAGCACTGAGTTGATTATAAAAGTCCTAGCATCTGCATGCTTCCCCTCTGAGTTTCACCTCAATCTCTCTAGCAAGGCTCCATTATTGCTGCTCCTATGTACCTTCAGCCACTTGGTACTCATAGCAACCCTATGCACAGTAGCTCCAAACCCTGATCTATCATGAGCCAATCTCTCTGTTTCTGACACACCAACTCCTATTACCCTGTCACTATATCAATTCATCTCCTTCTAGGTCTTCCTCTCTTGTGCTGTCCCTCCACCTTTCAAAGCATGATGCTCCTTTATTATGTACATATAATACTCGCATCTTAAATAAAAAATAACACTAAAGAACAAAGGTTATGGCATAAGCTTATGGCCTGCCTAATTTACATTTCAATCCCCCACCAACCAGGGCAAAAGGACTTCACCTCATCACTCCTATTTTCACCTAAATCACACCTTTTGTGTATTTCCCTTTTCCTCTGTCTGCGAATATCCATTGTCTCTGGTAAGGTGTAGATATGGGTTTGTTGTCCACATTAAAAACAAAACAAAACAAAACAAAAAACTAACATTCTTCACAACAAATTATTCATACAGTCAAAAGCCTTTGTGTTGTCAATAAACATAGAAAAACAAAAACAGCTTCTTATACCAAAGAAAACCTATAAGCAGATGATTGCCCTTCTTTTTAACTGTTGTTTGGTGCCCTTGAGTCCAGTTACTCTCACAGTGACCATATGAACAACAGATCTGAGCCCCGTCCTGTCCTGTGCCACCTTCACCATTTCTGACACACTAGAGCCCACTGCAGCAGTCACTGTGTCAACCCACTTGGTTGAGGGTCTTCCTCTCTTTTGCAGACCCTCTACCTTTCCAAGCATGATGTCCCTCTCCAAAGAATAGCCTCTCCCAGAAACATGCCAAAAGAATATGAGACAAAGCTTTATTATCTTTGCGCCAAGGTGCAACTCTGGCTGCACTTCCTCCAAGACATATTTGTTTGCTCTTTGGGCAGTCTGTGGGATATTCAGTACTCTCTTCAACACTATAGCTCACAGGCATCAATTCCTCTGTCATCCTTACTTACTATTCAACTCCTAGCAGCTTAGCAAGTGATTGAAAAGACTATGGCCTGCATCAGCCTTAATTCTCAAACTAACATCATTGCTCCTCCATAATTTGGAGAGGTCCCTGACTGCAGACTTTCCAAATGCAGTATGTATCTTCATCTCCTGACTGCTAGCATCAAGGCTGTGGATCTAAGTTATTGACCATTTCAATTTTTTCTCCATCTATCATGATGCTATCTATCTGTTCAGTGGGGGAATTTTTTTTTTTCTTGAAGTTGAGATGCAATCCATATTGAAAGCTGTATTCTTTATCTTCTGCTGCAAGTGCTTCAAGTCCTCCTCCTTCTCAGTAAGAAAGGTTGTGTCATTTGCATAACACAAGTTATTGATGAGTGTTCATCCTATCCTAATGCCACATTCTCCTTTATGGAATCTTTTGTTGTTGTTGTTATGTGCCATCGAATCACTTGTGACTCATAGCGACCCTATGTACAAGAGCTCTAAACACTGCTCTGTCCTGTGCCAACCTCGCCGTCTCAAACACACTCATTCCCACCACTCCAATCACAAAATCAATCCAACTCATCAAGGGTCTTCCTCTCCTGCGCCGTCCCTCCACTTTCCCAAACATGATGTCCTTTTCCAAAGACCAGTCCCTCCTTGCAACATGCCCAAAATATGTCAGATGAATCCTTGACTCCAAGGAGCATTCTGACTTCACCCTCTCCAGGACAGACCTGTTTGTTCTCCTAGTCCATGGTATATTCAACATTCTTCTCCAGCACCAAAACTCAAAGGCATCAATTCTCTTTCTATCATCCCTAGTCACTACCCAACTCTCTGATGCATAGCATGTAATTGTGAAGACTATAGCCTGGATCAGGCGCACCTTAGTTTCCAGCCTGATGTTGTTGCTCTTCAGTACTCTTGAGAGGTCCCTCACACCTGACTTTCCCAATGTAATTCATCTCTTGATTTCCTGGCTGCTGGTACCAAAATTGTTGACTGTGGAGCCAAGTAAATTAAAACTGTTAACAATCTCAATCTCTTCACCATCTATACTGATGCTGCCAATTGGTCCATTGGTGAGAATCTTTGTTCTCTTGATGTTGAACTTCAATCCGTATTGAAGGCTGCAGTCCTTGACCTTCTGCAGCAAGCTCTTCAGATCCTCCTGAGGTTTCAGCAAGCAAAGTTGTGTCTAGCTTCTCAAATAATTTGCTCAGCATACAGATTGAACAGGTATGGAAAAACGATACAGCCCTGATACACATCTTTCCAAATTCTAAACCATATAGTGTTCCCTTACTCTGTTTGCACAACAGACTCTTGGTCTAGGTAGGTTTTGCATGAGCACAATAACCTTTCTTTTAGCACAATGTAAATTGAACCACCTTAATACCACAACCTGTATAAATCTTCCTGTAGGATGTAGTCATTGGTGTCTCAAGAGAAGTTGCCCAGTTGGCATCCCTGGTTGTCTACTCTTTATCTTTTTCCTTTTATACAGCATGCTGGAATAAACGTTTTCTTGGTTTTTTGTAATTCCAGTCATTAGTGCTGTGGGGTTTTTTATCCCTATACCTCCACTCCAGAAGTTAGCTGGCTGGCTGATGTCTCGGTGATGGTCTCGTCTTGGTGGCAGTCAGGCAAGGGAAGTTTCTGGGGTCCTTTTTGTTGTGCATTATTGTTCTTTCTCTCCCTCAAAAGTGGGCGGCCTGAACCTTCAACCAAGGGCAAAGGCTGAGGCCTGCTTGAGGGTGTGACTTTAAAATCCTAAACAAGATGATTCTGGAAACTCTACAAACTCCCTTATAAATGTACAGAAATTATGTTAATTATAGAACAGAGTTCAGGTCTTTTGTGCTAAGCTTACTCTGAGTCATATTCAACTCGACAACATTTAACTACTGCTAAATGAGACTAGTGCTGTTATATCTGGAGGAATATTTTCCCACTTTGCACATCACTCATCGTCAATGTACTGAATGGAAGGTAACCTGGGTTTGCTGTGATGCTGAACCTTGTGCCATGGGGATATCAAATACCAGAATGGTTTCCTATTATGGATAGTGTTTGGTGGAGCTCCTAGTTGGAAAACAGGTTGGAAAACAGAAGTGGCATCCATGTCCTAAACCACATGCCTCTGAAAACTCTATGAACTTGGAGAAACAATGATAGCTATGGAAAGGCATTAGGGCTTTTGTTCATAGAGTTGCTATGAGTAGACCTTGACTTGATGGCAATCAACAACATGTACTAGTCATACATGTTGATAGAAATTTCATTTGACAGAAAAATAACAAATCCTATAACTTCTAAATCAAGAACATGTTTAACAGAAGAATGGAATCAATAATGACATTTTAGTATCTGAAGAGTGAAGGTGACACATGGACAAATGGATAATAATGTGCGTTGTTGTTGATTGCCATCAAGTCAAGGTCTACTCATAGCAACTCTATGAACAAAAGCCCTAATGCTTTTCCATAGCTATCGTTGTTTCTCCAAGTTCATAGAGTTTTCAGAGGCATGTGGTTTAGGACATGGATGCCACTTCTGTCATACATGTTGATAGAAATTTCATTTGACAGAAAACTAACAAATCCTATAACTTCTAAATCAAGAACACGTTTAACAGAAGAATGGAATCAATACTGACATTTTAGTATCTGAAGAGTGAAGGTAACACATGGACAAATGGATAATAATGTGTGTTGTTGTTAAGTGCCGTCAAGTCAAATATGACTCTTAGCAACCCTATGAACAAAAGACCTGAACCCTGTTCTATAACTATCATTGTTTCTCTATGTTCATAGAGTTTCTAGAGGCATGTGGTTTAGGAAGTGGATGTCCCTTCTGTTTCCAAACCTGAATCAATCTGGAAACTTCACCAAACACTATCCACAATGGGTAACCATTATAGCATTTGACACACCTATGGCACAGTGTTCAGCATCACAGCAACTGCAAGTTACTTCAATACAGCAAATAGACCACTTCTGTACCACTTAAAACAAAGTTCATCCCCAAATTAATTGATACTAGGCCCAAGGGCCACAAGACCTCTGGCCCTACCACTTCTTATTTTTAAATACAGGCATGCCCACCAAGTGCTTGTTGACTATAAGCCAAGAGACTCCCAGCCCATAGCTCATTGTTAGCTAAATCTGGCAAATCCAATTAGCTGCCATCTGATTGTGGGGGTGAACCCCCACACACACAAAACCAAACGATAATAATATAGGAAGAAGTTAAAACAAAAATAAGTCTAGAATTTTAAATTCTGAAAGTGTAAATGTCATCTTTTTCTATGGGCAGCTATGAGAAACTGATTTAAAAAACATTTTCTTAAAAGCTTACAGGTGCTATTACATGATCAATGTTTCTTCAGTCCCCAGATTGCTTCAGTAGTCATACTGGGCCAAGTTATAAAGGAAGCCTTTGCAATATTTCATAGCTGCCTTTCTGCTGTGTCCTGAATATTCTAAGGGACTGTGAAAAGACATTATGGTGACATTATTATTTCTCCTTCTCCTGGAATAGTAGGCTCTTGAGAAAAAGAACACCAACTCACTGGGCCATTTACAAGTTTATATAAGGCTCATTATAATGAAATGTTTTAGGACTGTGTTCTTATTTAAAACATTTTGTTACTAAAAGAAATCACGCTCAATAATTAAAGGTTAATAAAAAAAATCACCACTGTGATAATTTTCTCTGATTCACATCTTGAATTATGTTTTATGTTGCAAGGGTGCATGTTCATAAGCATCCCAGTACGGTGCAGCTCAACGAACCACCCCTGGTGGATCCTGGAGGCAGGTAATGTAACGAGATAACTAGAATTCTCCTGGCCAGGCTGTTAAATTACTGTTGAGTCAGAACGAACTTACAGAAAACTGTTCAGCTGATTTTCAGAGACAGTAAATCACAAGGAAAGAGACTGTCCATCTTTCTCACACAGAGCAGTTGGTGGATTCAAACCACCTACCTTTGAGCTGGCAGTACAACTCCTTACCATTAGGCCACTAGAGCTCCTTTACCTTTATTATAGCTGTAATGTATACCTTCAAGTCAGAACTGACTCATAGCTGACCCTCCAGCAGATTTTTAGAGACAGTTCATCACATAAGAGGAGACTGTCTATCTTTCTCCAGAAAACTGGTTAGTGGATTTGAACCATGAGACTTTGGGCTGGCAGCACAACTCCTTACTGCTAAATTGCCAGGATTCCCTTACCTCTAGTAGAGGTAATCACATTTCTTATTCTCCTTTTTCTAGCTAAGATAAATATTAAATAGTGAGCCCTGTAGCACTAACATGAATATATGTCACGCTTTATTTTCTAGAAATATTCTTAACTCCCAAAAGCCAGTACCATGGATTGAGGATAATCTTTGGTAAATGTAAAGCAAATGGCATCTCTCTAACACTCAAAGCTCTGAACCTGAGCCTCTTCCAAGGAAAAATCCAAGGTGCCAGGCCCTCCAATCTTTCAGAGAGCATCTGATGCACTAACCGTTTGACCCGCCCATGACTCCAGATCTACCTTAGAGCACCTTTGTAATTCCTGTACTTCCTCAGGAATTCCTGGCTGATACAGTTAGGAGTTGGGCTGCTACACCAAAGGTTGGAGGCCTGAGTGCATATGCAGGCTCTTGGAATAAAAGCCTTCTGGTCTACATCAGCATAATCATTCACTGAAAACTCACAGGGCAAATCTCACACCCTTGGTGCAACTTTCATAGATCTGTAGATGAATGGAGGAGACCCTCTCTCCTTAGAACACCCAGCCAGGCAAGGTCAGAGCAGTACCCACCCAGGAATGAAGCTCAGAAGGTAGGACAGAGTGAGACAAATTAGCAAAAACTAGAATCCCAAAGAAGAAACAGGAATGGTGTTGTTTCATTGAACTCAATGTAATTCATGTACTAAAACAACATGTGGTGTGTAGAAAATCAATGGGCTTTGTGAATGTTCACTCAAACCAGAGTTTTGCTTTTTAAAAGAATACCCAGTGGGGACCAGTTCTACGCTGACACACAGGGGACTGCAGGTATCAGAACAGACTCAACTATAACTATTTTTATGAATTTATAAGTTGGAGTCATGGGGAAGAAGTTTCACTGCCAGCCCAAAGGCTGGTGGTTCGCATCTACCAGCTGCTCCATGGAAAAAAAGATGGGCAATCTCCTTTCGTGTGATTACAGCCTCTGAGAACCCACTGAGGGTTAGTTATGAGTGAGCTCTTACTCCGCAGCAGTGAGATTTTAGTATACTTCCAGGGTTCTCCTTCAATGCACTTCAAACAATTGACTACACACACTAATCTATGTCGCTGACGGCCGTCTCTCTCAGCTAAGTGTGACCACTAGCACCAGTGGGGCCATGGCTGTCCTTCCTGGTGACCTTCAGTACTCAGCAAGGTGTGTAGGAATCCCTCAGTAAACATCAGGCAGTGTTTGTTGTTATGTGCCGTCAAGTCTCTTGTGACTCATAGTGACCTCAGGCACAATAGCCCTGAAACCTGCTCTATCCTATGCCAACTTTACTGTCTCTGACATTTTATCACAGTCACTGAATCAATCCATCTGATTGATGGTCTTCCTCTCTTTCTCTGTCACTCCACTCTTCCAATGGATAAACTGCTTGATTAACTAAAAGCAAAGGGATTGATTAACATAACTAATAAGTTCACAGCTAACCTAAACAAGACAACTAACAGAACAAATTCTGGAAAGAGTCCTAATGGAACAGAGTACTGACATGGTTGTCTTGTGGAAGCTTGAGGTTTAACTTGGACCTGTTTTCTCACAAGCTGCCCTCTACTCCAAGGGCCAGCTGGCCACTGCCCTCTCACCAAGGTGCTCTCCTGAGCCCTAGGCATGGATACTGGCACATGCTGTTGTTATTGTTATGTGCCGTTGAGGTGGCCTGGACTCACAGCTGACCACCCAGCAGGTTTTCAGAGAATGTAAATCACACAGGAGGGGAGCTGGTGGATTCAAACTACATGCCATTGGGCTGATAGTGCAAATCCTTACCACTAGGCCATCAGAGCTCCCTCTGGCACATACAGGTTCATCTTAGCTATGAAAAGAGCAAAGCAAACCAATTGCAATCAAGTCAAGTTCAGTTCATAATGACCCTCCTTCAGGGTTCAGAGGCTGCCAATCTTTATAGGACAGGACTATCCATCTTTCACTTGAGGAGCAGCTGGTTGGCTTGAACTGGTAACCTTTCAGTTAGCAAGCTAAGACTTTATACACCATGGAACCCAATCTCTTCTTTCAGGATACAGTACTGAATAAATTAACAAAAAATTGCAAGGTTCATTTGTATGCTAAATGCCTCAAAGAAGCATGAGGTGGTGAAGAATGACATAAAAGAATCATTAGATCTAAGGTTTACATTTTTCAAAGAAGAAAATGTTTCTGCTATTTCCTTTGTGTGATCTAAATTTGGGGTCATGCTAACATTCTATAACTTGATCTGTACTTTCATACAGCATTGTTCTGGTTCTTTTTGTTTTTCTTGTTTCTTATTTCTTTTTCTTCCTTTAAGCATTTCAAATAATCCATCTGGAATTAAACATGAAACAAAATTTAACTCCATTTTTATAACCTGTCCAGCTTATGTTCCTTAAATCACCATGCTGAGTTTTTCTTTAGTTCAGAGGAGATAAAACTGTGTTCTTCACCTCTTCCCAGAGGGATAGAGAAGCTCTTGGGAGAATTAGTGTAATAATGTGCATTGTCTTCTTAACATAAAGGTGCTCATTAATGCTAAGACATTCTCATTCAAACAGGAAAAGGCTAATGAAACCATTTGTAAAATTTTCACTAGGAGGAGGTAAGATTCAAATTTACACTTTCCAATACCCTCACAGTGGCCACATGATGAAAAGTACTCTATCCTACTTAGAACCAGCATCTCAACACTTATTCCTATTTTCCTCCAGCTAGTGACCACTGGCTTAATTTCACATTGCTTAAGAGCATCAGCAGTTTTGCAAAAGCCCAGTGGGCTCCTGGGTAAAATGCTCTGATTGGTGGAGAGCTGGTGTCTGAGGCTGGCAACTAACAACACACTTAGAATTGTTATTTTTATCTGGAATTAGCCAGGCCTTCTCCTGCATCTCTCTTCTTCACATGATTATTGTTATCGTTGTTGCTGCTGCTGCTATTATTGTTGTTAGGTGCAGTTGAGTCAGGTATGACTAATAACAAGTCTACAAACAATAGATCTGAATCCTCTCCTATTCTATGCCATCCTCACGATCTCTGATACACTTGATCTCATAGCTATAGTCACTGTGTCAATACAGCTCCTTGGGAGTCTTCCTCATTTTTGCTGATCCTCTGCCCTTCCTAGCATGGTGTCCCTTTCCAAGGAATAGCTCCTTCTAGCAACATGCCCAAAGTATGTGAGGCAAAGCAATGCCATCTTTGCCTTAAAGGCCACTCTCGCTGCATCTTTCCCAAGACATACCTGTTTGCCCTTCTGGCAGTCTTTTCCAACACCACAACTCAAAGGTATCAATTTTTCTGTCATACTTATTCATTTCCCAGCTCTCAGATACATAGCAAGTAATGGAAAAGACCATGGCCTGAATCAGATGCACCTTAGTCTTCAAACTGGCATCATTACTCTTCAGTATCTTGGAAAGATCCCTGGCACTTAACTTGCCCAGAATAATACATCTCCATATCTCCTGACTACAGGTACCAAGGGTGTTGATAATGGGTGCAAGCAAGATGAAATAATTAGTTTCAATTCTTTCTCCATCATGGTATGGCCCACAGGTAAGGACCTTTATTTTTCTGATGTTAAGATGCAGTCAATATTGAAGGCTTTAGTCTTTGATCTACCCTTATTACTCTAGTGACTGAGTCAATCAAACTCATCCAGAGTCTTCCTCTCTTGTGCTGTCCCTCCACCCTTCCAAGCATGATGTCCTTCTCCAAGGACTCGTCTTTCCTTGCAATATGCCCAGAGTATGTCAGATGAAGCTTCAGAATCCTTGCCTCTAAGTGGCAGCCTGCTGTTGTACACAGGGTCTCTGTGTAGCAAGCGACTTGATGGTTTATAAGAAGTCTTTGATCTTCTGCAACAGTGCTTAAGGTCCTCCTCACTTTCAGCAAGCAAGGTCATGTCACCTGTATAACACAGTTTGTTGATGAGTCTTCCTCTGATTCTGATGCCACATTCTTCTTCATAGAGTCTAATTTCATGAATTACTTGCTCAGCATACAGACTGACTAGGTATGGAGAAAGGATACATCCCTGACACACATCCTTCTTGATTTTAAGCCATACAGAGTTTTCCTGTTCCATTCAGAGAACAGCTTCTTGGTCAAGGTTCAGAATTTGTATGAGCATAAAGTTTTCTGGCATTTCCATTCTTCTAAATGATAGCCATAGTTTATTATGATCCACGCAGTCAAATGCCTTTGCATAGTCAGTAAAACACAGGTAGATCTTCTTCTGGTGTTCTTTGCTTTCAGACAGGATCCATCTGACATCAGTAATGATATTGTTGGTGACACAGCCTATTCTAAACCCACACTATCAAGTCAGAACTGACTCACAGCTGACCCTCCATCGGGTTTTCAGAGGCTGTGAAACAGGAGGAGATTGTCCATCCGTCTCCCCCAGAACAGCTTCAAGATTTGAATTGCATACCTTGGTTGGAAGCTCAATTCCTTACCACCTAGCCACCAGAGCTCCCTTTTACACCAAGGTAACTTAAATCCTCTTCCCTGTGTTGCTGCCGTGTGAACCTAGCTTTACTGCCAATCCCCGGCCACCTCTTCCAGCCTTGTGGAGACAGACACAGAGAGCTACATTTCTCTCTGGAATGGGAGGGGGGTCCACCAGAATTTAAGGCAAGGAAGATGAGTTAGCAGTGACATAGACAAGAGAATGATACAAGTGAAAGTGCATAAAAATAACAACAATGGGAGCATTCATGCAAGCAGACCTGCATCTGGCGATTTAGTTATTAGGGTTTTTTTAATGATTAAAAAAAGACATGGAATTTATTTAATTCTCATGGTTTAGTGTTCAGCCAAACAATAATCACTGTTAAGTTTATTCCAACTCGGGGTGATTCCCCCTCGAGTTCCCAAGGCTGTAACCACGATAGGAGGAGATTGCTCATCTCTCTACCTCTCAAGCTTGGTGGATTCGAATCACTGATCATTCAGTTTAGCAGCCCAGAAAGTAAGCCAAATATGACAGGTGTATATGGTAAACAATAATGCCAGGGAGGCATACGGTCCTTAGAACAATGAACTGTCCAAGATCTAAAGGAGAGCATTTGCTCAAAGACAAAGTTCACAAGGTAGGAAGAGTTAGGACAGAATGAAGAATGGAAATGGGAAACACAGGGAGATATTTGGATGAGTTCTGTCACATTAAGGAAACTGCAACCAATGTCATAGAGAGAAAAAAATGTGTGAACTGTTGAGTGAAAAATTTAGCTTCTCTACAAACCTTCACAATAAAAAGAAATATAAACATAATTGTTGTTATCAATTGCCTTTGAGTCAAGCACAACTCATAGCAATCCTATGAACAAAAGGCCTGAAGACTTTCTTTAACTATTGTAATTTATCAAAGTTCATAGAGTTTCCAGAAGCATGTTGTTTAGGAAGTGGATGCCACTCCTGCTTCCAAACCTGTCATAGTATGTTATTGTTGTTATGTGCTATAAGCATAATGTTTATATTATAATATAAATAGAAATAATTCACAAGAAAATGTTTTATGAATCACTTATTTGGCATTTGAGATGCACTTTTCCATAGATCTATGAAAGCAAATGTTGACTGTTACTCAGCTAGTATAACTTTTAATCCAAAGCTCAAATTATTTCAGTCACTTTTAAGTAAAGGGACTTTAGAACGTTTTCCAGGTCTCTAATTACTTCCTGATGCTTTCTATCCTTTTTTCATGAGAGGGAGGGAAGATTAAGAATATCTCTTCTTCTTCTGGCAATGATAGCCCCCCCTTCACAATTGTCTCAACGACCCCAGCACTGTATCTATGTTTCAAAATCACACATTGCTGTTGTTATGCTATATTTTAAGAAAAATATATCTAGCACTGTTGTTGTTATGTGTCACTGAATCGACTATGACTCATAGTGACCCTATGAATAATAGCTCTGTACCTTGCCCTATCTTTTTTATTTCTTATATTTTTATTATTATTAATTTTAATGAACATTTAGAGAGATTTTGGATTTCCATTCATTCATTGTTGCACTTTGCACTTTTCTCCCCACCCCGAGTTCGCTCTTCTCTTTGAAAAGTAAAAGAAAAATTCCTGCATTTATATACAATCCCCTGCACCCCTCCACCCCCACCCCAAGTTTACTCCACTCTACAACCTTCATTCCAGACTCTTATGATAATCAAAACACCCTATAATATATTGCTTTTAAACTGTTCTTTCCCTCATCCATTTCAATGCAGTATACATAATTCATCCAGTTTTTCTCATTCTTACCCCAACTATGATGTCAGTCCCATTCTATAGCAGTGGCACTATGCAGTGTTTGTCCTTTTGTGACTGAGATATTTCACTCAAAATAATGTCCTCAAGGGTCACCCATTTTGAATAATATTGTATCAGTTCCCTGTTTTTCAATGCAGCATAGTATTCCCTTGTGTGAATATACCACAGCTTCTCTATCCATTTGTTTGTTGATGGGCACCTGGGTTGCTTCCAACTCCTTGCTATCGTGAACAAAGCCGCGATAAACATGGGTGTGCATATATCTGCTTGCATGGAAGTTATGGTCTCTTTAGGGTATATTCCCAGTAGTGGAATTTCTGGGTCAAGTGGCATCTCTATTTGCAACTTTTGAGAAAGTGCCACACTGCTTTCCACAGTGGTTGCACCATTTTAC
>NW_006399968.1:56164-56983 GCF_000299155.1 Elephantulus edwardii
GTTCCATTTCTTCCTTAACAATATCTAATTTTCCTACATTCACGGTTCTCACATTCCATGTCCCAGTGTCCGATTGTGTCTGCTTACCCTAAGCAGACACTGGTGATTGGGTAAGCAGCCACAATGAAATAGCACTTTTTAAAAATCATTAAAGTAAAATAAAAATATTTTGAGGCAGGCAATATCACAAAAAGTCTCCTTCTCATGCACCCTTCCTCTGGAGTGATCAGAAGGTGTAAGGAGAGAATAAATAACTGGAGCAGAATCCAGGAGAGAAGGGCAGATGGAACTAAGAGAGGATCTGAAATGTGTGCCTTTGTATAAAATTAGACTGAAGTATTTTACATAGTTAATGAAAAATCACATATTACAGAAGGTCAAAGGTTACAGCCTTTAATAAAAGTTATACCTCAATATTAAGAAAGCAAAAATCCTCACCACTGGACCAAGGGAACATCATGGCAGAGACATTGACATTGTCAATGATTTATCTGACTTCAACCTACAATCAATACCCATGGTAGCAGCTGTCAAGAAATCAAAAGATGTGCTGTGTTGGCAAAATCTGTTGTCAAAGCCCTATCCGCAGTAAGTGCTTCAGGTCCTCTTCCTTTTCAGCAGGCAAGGTTGTGTCACCTGCATATTGCTGGTTGTTGACAAGTCTTCCTCCAATTCTAGGTCAATTTACATTTAAGTCCTTTGATTTACAAAGCACTAATCACTCATTTTCAAATCAAACAGTGTTTGCTGAACATCCACTGGATCCCAAAAGTAAATTCCATATGAAATTATGCAATTCCCTTCATTTTCTACTATATA
>NW_006399968.1:57083-62091 GCF_000299155.1 Elephantulus edwardii
AAAAACTCACCTAATTGAAATGCAATTATTATAATTTCCCACTTGGGGTCTGAGTCATGTGCTCTCCTGTATTTCCTACAGGGCTTACCAGGCCACAGTGCTGGCCTGACAGCATCACCACAGATGTGCAGTCACCATGACGCTGATGTTTTGTAGCAGTGACTGATTTCCTTAAGAGACCATAAACTTTCTGAAGACAGAAACTAAGTCTTATTTATTCTCTGTGCCATTGGCATACAAGGCTTGACATCCTGCATCACACAATAATTAGTTTCTATGTGAGTGAATTTTATGTTAATTTTCTAAATGGGTAAATAGAAAAAGATGCAAATGCCAATAATGTAGTTATTCTTTGTCTCAATCTCTTTTCGCTCCATTAATGCCCACTTTTATGGTAAAAGTGCAGTCATCAAATCAGAGGTGTCCCTATTTGCTGATGCTTTTAAAAGCCCAGAATTACTTGTCACCTTTGAGACTATGTCAGTATGTGATGTAATCTAATTATTATTTCTTCAAAACAGCTTGATTATTTTGAAAATTTCTTAGATCAGACCAATTTATCATGGATCCAACCTTAGAAAATTTTCTATTACAACAAAGAACATTTATTGAAGTTATTGGTCTAGAATCAACACTCTAATTCAAGAAAATAGCCTTGGATTATTGTCTAAAAATACAGTGCTCTTTGAGCATCAAGTCCTCAGAGTTCCACCCTTGACTAATGCAGTGCTGTCTGTCCAGTGGCTAAATGGTCATTTTCAGCATGAGTCACTTAAATGGTGGGGAAATAAAAAAATAAACAAATCTGAGTTTGTTCATAATCATCACTATATGTTAGTTATCACTGTCAGACTGCTGCACTTTGTTACAGACCGTCATAATGTGCAACCTCTTAGCATATGGTGCAGTGGATTATTCAATGTTATTCATCGCAGCTTTCCTAACAATAACTTTGACTGTTCCCAATGTCTGGACAGGACTATACAAGTGTGGTACGTTTGTGGCCTCACCAAGTACATTTGATAGCTTGCTAACAAGGTAAATAGCATCTATAAAATTGTTGTTAGGCACAGTCGATTCAAGTACTACTCATAGTGACCCTAAGAACAACAGATATGAACCCTACCCTGTCCTGTGCCATCCTCACAATCTCTGACACACCTGAGCCCACTGCTACAGTCACGGTGTCAGCCCTTCTTGTTAAGGGTCTCTCTCTCTTTTGTTTATCCTCCACCATTCCAAGCATGATGTCCCTTTCCAAGGAATGCTGTTGTTGTTGTGTGCCAGCAAGTTGGAACCAAGCCATAGCTGACCCTCGGGTAGGTTTTCCAATGCAGTTAATCACATGAGAGGAGATTGCCAATCTTCCTGCGGAGCAGCTGGTGAATTCAAATTGCCTCCCTGCCTTCAAAATTGCAGTGCAGCTTCTTAACTACTAGACCACTGGAGCCCCCTTTCCAAGGAATGTTCCTGTTGCTGTTATGTACTGTAGAGTTGGAACCTCTGGTGGGTTTTCAGAGGCAGTTAACCGCATGGGAGGAGGAGATTGCCCATCCTTCTCCTACTTCCAATGAATAGTCTCTCCTAAAAACATGCCCAAAGTATGAAGTAAAGCTTTGTTATTCTTGCCTCCGATGAGCACTCTGTTTGCACTCTTTTTCCAAGAAATGCCTGTTCCTTTGACAGTCCATGGAATATTCAGTACTCTTCTCTAATACCACAAAGGTATCAATTCTTCTTCTGTCATCCTTATTTATTGTCTAGTTCTCAGATCCATAGTAAGTGATTGAAAAGACCAAGACCTGAATCAGGCACACCTTAAACTGATATCATTGCTTCGTGGCAATTTGGAGAGTCCTCTGACTTGTCCAATGCAACACATCTCCTGATCTCCTCACCGCAAGTAACATGGGTGTTGATTGTGGATCCAAGTAAGGAAATGGACAATTTTAACCTTTCTTGAAGTAACATGCAAATAAGGCTTGCAGATTACCAAGGAGGGGATCAGTCAGCCTTGCCATTCTGTCAACTTTAAACGGAATAGTTTCAACAGCAGTAAAAAGGGAATCTCTCTAGCATCAAGTAAGAAGAGGCCAAGAGTGCAGTGATTCTCTCAAGCTAGAGATACCTGTCCAGGGTAGAGTGAGACTGATCCAGGTATGCAGCAGCCACAGCAGCAGCAGAGGTGGTAAAGAATCGGACCTGGTGTGAGACAGAGCTCAACTGGAAATGCCAGCCCCTCAGGGTCAGTGTCAAGGACCTTCACCTAGGCTTACTGGAGGAGGGGACGGGATGGGGAAATTTCCTGCATAAGGATGAGGAAGAAACCGTCTGAGAGGTACAGCTCATTATCTTCCATCTGGATCAGGACTAACCATGGGAACAAGAAGAGTCCAGAATCTGGCATAAGGGAAATGAAGATGACATGGGTTCTAGTCACTCACTGGCCACAACTCAGTTTGGCCCATGGTGAACCCTTTTATATCTCTAGGCTTCAGATTTATCCTAGGTAAACTGACAGAGGACATTTATACTAACTCTAATCCCCCTCATCCTCACTGCATCAAGTCGGAATGGGCTCATAACTGACCCTACAGTGAGTTTTCAGACAATCTCAACCATATGGGAGGAGACTGCCCATCTTACTCCCTGGAGGCTGCTGGTGGACTCAAACCACTAGAGAAGTACAGCCTTTAGGTCAGGAGCCAACACTCTTGGACCACAGGTCACCAGCACTCCCTAATCCTAACCCAGGAACTCTACATTTTAATTCACAAATAAATCCCATTGATCAGCAGTGTTTGCTGGTGACCCAACTTCACAATTCAGTTATGAGTCCCCAGGGGAAGCAAATGATTAATAAGCTCTGCCAATAGAAGAAAGCTGGGGGTCTGATTTTACTCAAAGATACCTTAGGAGAGGGATGTGACAATTTATTCTCAAGAATCAGCCTTTGGAAGCCTGACAGAGTTCATATCTGCTCTGAAAGACATGGGGTTACTATGACCTGGCATCAGCACTGGTAACTGGTTAACTGGTGGCTTGCCAGTTAATAACACCTTCCTGGTAGGCAGGAGTTCCATGGAGCACACTTCAGATCTGCTGTTCCTGTTCTAATCTAAGCTTTTTTTAGTCATAACAATCTAAATCTTAGGAGGAAGAAAGACTTCACATCCTGTGCATGGATTAAACTGGTGGCTGAAATGGAGGGTGAGAGACAAAGAAACCAGGGCATGGATGATCCCAAATGGATTGCAGTTGTTGTGTGCCATCGAGTCGGAACCAACCCATAGCTGAGGCTCCAGCAGGTTTTCAGAGGCAGTAAATCTCATAAGAGCCACTAGGCCCAGAGCTCCCCCCTGAAATGAGTACTAGGACTTAAATGGTCTAATTCAACTGTATTTTGGATTTTGCTTATTTATTTTTTCTCCTTCCTACATGCATGATTTTGAAATGCAGCTGTTTTTCATTATATGTCTAACTGGGAAACCTAGACTAGCGATCAGGTGACACAAGAGAGTGAAGGCAGGCAAGTGGGAAACAGTCACCACCCTCTGCTGTGTCAACACGGGGGAACTTGTCCTGCCCAGCTCTCCAGATGCACAGGGCCCAGTACAACGCACTCCCCCTCAAAGCACAAAGGCCAAAGAAAATCACATGCTCATTTTATGCATTCTTTTGTCTTGTACCTCAAGACTTATGCCCATTTAATATATTTAAAAGATTCTATTTTAACTGAGCTCAGAAGAAAGATGGACACTCTCCTCCCATGGGATTTACTGCCTCTAAAAACTTGCTGGAGGGTCAGCTATGAGTTGGTTCTGATTTGAAGGCAATGGGTTGGAGTTTGAATGTAATCTAGGCTCTGTTATGTGCAGAGGAATCTTTGAGTGGTATAAAACATTAACGTGTTCATTCATTTACCAAAAAGTTGGAGGTTCTAGTTCTTTCAAAGACACCTGGGAAGAAAAGGATAGTAATCTATTTCCCCAAAACCAGCTAATAAAACCATTAAGAAGCATGTTTTACTCTGACACACATGGGCCTCTTGAACAGTAAGTGACTTGACCACACGGGGAATAGCCAGGAGATGAAACTACACCTATCTACATACAATCACAAGTTATCTACCCACCCTTATCTTCTGATGTGGAACTCCACACATTGAGCTTCCACAGTAAGAGGGGCCCAACCTTAATCTGTGCCATTTTCCTTTCCCTCAAATTGATAAGGAGCTCTGATAGCTTAGGTGGTGTGGAATTGTACAGCAAATCCAAAGGTGGCACCTTTTTGGTGGTTCAAATCCACCAGCTGCTCCGTGGGAGAAAGATGAGCAATCTCCTCCCATGTGATTTACTGCCTCTGAAAAACCACTGGAGGGCCAGTTTTGAGTCAGTTCCAACCTCATGGTTATAAGTTCAGGTTTCTTTCCTCATCTCTAGACTTTTGTAGGCACAGATATAGGCATAGATATGAATAAGCACACAAACACCATATGGCTAAGTACACAGTTCCCTTAGTCAAAGGTGCTCCATCAAATCACAATTCCTTACCCAATGATGTAAAAATTATGAGCCCCGTTCTACCAATTTTAATACAATTTAGGTAATCTTTCCAGAGGTTTAAAAAAGGAGAATGTAATCATGACACAGCAGAAGTTCTATAATAATTTTTTCTAGTCAATTTCCTCTATTTAGCCACAAAAAAAAAAAAAAGGCGCCTGTGTGAATGTAGACATTTCTCCACAAGAGGACTGGGGGGGAAAAGCATAAATCCTCGTAAATTGGATCTATTCACATCAACTTCTCTTCTTTCAGCCTTATAAAACAAATTTTAAATAGCCATTAAACAGCACTCTAAATTGCACAGGACATTTTAGAAACAGTATAGGCTGGATATTTATACCAGTTTTCCATGCTGTAGGGAAGAACGGATCTCAGGGAATGATAGCCTAAATGACTACATACGTGTACACACACACACACACACACACACACACACACACACA
>NW_006399968.1:62424-63409 GCF_000299155.1 Elephantulus edwardii
TAGGGATTTTGAACATTTCTTCATGTGCTTGTTGGCCATCTGAATGTCTTCTTTGGTGAAGTGTCTGTTCATATCCTGTGCCCATTTTTCAATTACCCTGCCCTGTCTTGAGCCAAACTCACCACCTCTGACACACCTGCCCTCGTCGCCACAGTTACTGTGTCAATCCATCAATTCAAGATCTTCCTCTCCTGCACTGATCCTCTGCCCTTCCAAGCATGATGTCCTTCTCTAAGGACAGGTCCCTCCTGGCAACACACCCAAAATACGTTTAAATTCTTTTTACATATAGAATCTTACTTGATGTAATCACGATGAAAATCTTGTGAAATAGATCATGCAACTGTTGGCAAAAATTCCAAAACTGTAGGATACTGTAAAAGGCCCTCAACTGTTTAGCACAATGAATAAAGCAAGACATAAAGATGAATAACAATGACATTTCAGAATCCTATGGAAGAAAAAGGGGAAAAGGAAAAGGAGGTGGATGAGGAGGAAGGTACACCAGATCCTAAGAAAAGTGCCTCCTGAGTGCCAAAGGCAATGCTAAATGCTTTATATTTAGTATGTTGATTGACTTAATCCCCTAGTAGTTCTTTGACACAGTAACCACTATTTTAAGTGGTAAAACTGAATGGCAATAGTTAACAAAGATATATCGACAGAGGCAGAATTTTAGTCAATCCAGTCTTATTTCAGAGCCCATTTTCCCTCTTTCTGATTCTGGAAACATTCTGCAGAGAAGTTAGATGCATATAAAGAACCAGGAGTCATAAAGACATCAGACATCTCAGCAAGAACAGCGGAGTCTGGAGAATAAAGTAACAAGATACTTTAGCACCTCAGAAACCTTAGGACGTATTTGCAACTTGAATTCTACCCACAATGAAATGTTGTTGTTGTTGTTATGTGCCGTAGAGTCGCCTGCGACTCATAGCGACCCTATGTACAACAGCCCTAAACTCCGCTCTGTCCTGTGCCAATC
>NW_006399968.1:71824-93647 GCF_000299155.1 Elephantulus edwardii
ACACACACACACAATCTCCAAGCTCTAAAGCTACATCAAGTAGCACCTAATGACAACCGCTTAGCAGTCAGCTGTGACTGGAAGGCTGGAGCTTGGAGATCACAAGAGGCACCTTGGAAGAAAAGCCTGAAGGTCTAAACCCCGAAATCATGCACCAGGCCTTCTCCGTCTGAGCGCGGACCTACTCCACACCCACCCGTGGACGCAACAGCCACTGCCCTGAGCTCCTGACCACGCCCTCTCGCTCTGCACGCCGCAGTCAAGTTTCTCTCCCTGGCCTGCTTTAGTCCTGTGGCTTCTAATGTAGGCAGCTCCTTGCACTCACCCAGAGATGTTTCTGGAAGAAACATCTTGGCTGAAGCTCTTTTTATTTTATCCCTTTCTGTTTCCTCACACTAATCTACTGGATTTGCTGAGGGCACAGCGGGCTAAACGCAATGCTTTCCTAAGAATCAGCAAGCACCAACTGCCCTGTTATAGCCCTGGATGTGGAGACAGCTAGGTAAACCACTTAATCATTTGAACAATTACCAGAGGTGAAGCAGTTTGAATGCAGAAGCAGCAGCATTGGTAAGGACGACCAGCTTGACTGATCTCAACACAAGGGAACACATGGAAAAGTAAGACATGGACAGAGACAATCTAGCCAGAAAGTTTTGTCAATTCTGAGTGTGATATGCTGAAGGGCTGAAAGGAATTAGTACTCTTCTTTTTCTTCACCCTCCCCTTAAACAGAATCCACACCCACCTCCTCCTAATTCTTCTCAAGGGCAGCCATGTCCTCACGGGAGTCAGAAACGTCTCCTCTATCCCTTCACCCAAGTACCAGATACTATTCTTCTCCCATCTATTCACTTTCATCACCACAGAGCCTGGAGCCACAGGGCAAGAAAGCCCACACTGAGGGGAGGAGCCACGCTCGAGGGAGGAGCCAGACCACAGGGAAGAGCCACACCACAGGGAAGAGCCACACCGCAGGGAGGAGCCACACCACAGGGAGGAGCCACACCCACCGTAGGGAGGAGCCTCCCAGTGAGATTCCCATAGAGCTTGTACGCAGAACTTGTCACACTGTGATTGTTACCAGGCTGGTGCACGACTATGACCAGGGAAAGGCCATCTGCCTCTCAAGTGGACACAAGTACTAAGAGGTCCACCTCTCCTATGCTTCTAACATTTGGTGGAGAAGAGCACACAATGAAATAACGTCCCTCCTGGTCCCTAGTTAATGTGAACTGGAGCCCCATAACCTTCAAGTTTGAGTGCTAGAAAAGAATTCTTTGTTGCATGCAAATAATCAACTAATATTTGTACAAAATGCACTTCCAATTCACACCACTTTAACTTCCTTTTTTCTGGCTTGTGAGAATGAGTGGGAATACCACTGGACCCATTAGCGTACCCAGTCTCCACTTGAGAGCACACCTCTCACTAAAATTTTTTTAAGCGAGATACTCTTTATTAAAACAGTGTATGAATATTCTATAATGGATACACAACCAAAAACTACAGGATTTCAAGACTTTTAATGCTTTTTTGCAAGCTTTTTTGTTTCACCTTTTTTTTTTGCTGTAAATACTTTTTTCAATTAATTTTTATGATTTTAATGAACGTTTACAGAGACTTTGGATTTTCATTAATTCATTGTTGCATTCACTATAATTTTTTATATCATTCTAATGACAAGGAATGCCATGACTCACTTGTCACTTCCCGTTGCTGGTATTCTCTGTTTTTGAGGACAGGGTGGGAAATCCACATCCAAGGATGATGCTTGCGGAGCTGAGGCAGCAGGTAGTGAGCTAGGAAGCCCACGACGCCGGCCAGGCTGAAGAGCACGATGCTGAGAAATGGCTGTGGGGACAGAGCACAGTATCCTTACTATCTTTCAGGGGACAGAGTGAGAGTATCCCTGGGGGTGACGCCTGAGACTGCTGTCCCCATCCTTTTCCTTATCAGAAAAGGTGAGATAAGAAGCTTAACTAAGACATTGCCTCACTGGAAGGGGAATTCATGACTGTGTTTATTTGTTTTGTTATATGTCTTTGAGTGCCCTCAAGTCAACTACCCTTTATAATGACCCTATGGACAAGGGCTCTGAACTCATCTCATCCTGAATTGACTTCACCACATCTGGCAGGCATACTTCATACTTCAGCCCATTGCTACAGTCATTGTGCCAGTGCATCTCGTTCAGGACCTTCCTCTCTTCCTCTGACCCGCCACCTTTCCCAGCATGATGTCCTTCTCCAAGGACTGCCATCACCTGGTAACGTGCCTAAAGTATGTGACATGGGGTTTCACCATCCCAGCCTCCAAGGAATCTCTGGTTTCATTTTCTCTAGGACAGACCTGTTTGTTCTCTGACAGTCCATAGTATATCCAATATTTCTTCTCCAACATCACAACTCAAAAGCATTGATTCTTCTATCATTCTTAGTCATTGTCCAGTTTTCAGATGCGTAGCTTGATGGATAGCTTGGATCAGATGCACCTTAATCTTAAGAGTGACCTCCTTTATAAGTGTATAAGGCATGTTGTTTGTGAAAATCTGCTGCTCAAGACCTCTCCACAGTGCTAAAAAGCAAGGGTGTCAGTGTAAGGTGAAGAGTACTGAATATCCTATAGACTGCCAAAAGAACAAATAAGTATCTTGGAGAAGTGCAGTCAGAATGTTCCTTAGAGGCAAGGATGGTTAAACTCTGTCTCCCACGCTTGGGGCATGTTGTAAGGAGAGGCCAGTCCTTGGAAAGAGATATCATGCTGGAAAAGGAGAAGGGTCAATGAAACAAAGAAGCCCCTCAATGTGCTGGATTGCTACAGTGACTGTAACAATGGACACAGGCAAGTCAGAGTGTGAGGGGATGGTGTAGGTTAGGACAAGGCTCAGATCTGTTGTTCATGGCTTGTCATTGTGTAGTCAACTTGATGGCACCTAACAACATAACTATCTATAAGTGTAAGCTGGGGTTTATTTTTTATTTTTAAAACAAGTGTATATAAGTACTTTAAAGGAGCTTTGGTGGCCTAGTAGGTAAAGAATTGCATTGCTAATCAAAGGCAAGTGCTTAAAATCCACCAGGAGCTCTGCAGGAGAAAGATGAGCAGTCGCCTCCTATGTGATTTATGGCCTCTGAAAACCTACTGAAGGTTCAGCTATGAGTCAGTCTGACAGGTAGCACATAACAAACAACAATGCCAGAAAGGCCAACCTGAGCTCTCCACAGGGATGTTGCTAACTGATCACTGTGTAGCAACAATCAGATACACCTCAGCAGATCCGCCTCAGCCCTGACACACTCTCAGAAGCCCATTCTTCTGTCTGTGAATTAGCACACTGAGCCTTCAGCCTGTCTCACTGCTATTACCCCTCTGTGGGCTCCGACTCCTCAGCTGGAAGGCAGAGTAAGGGCCAATGAAGTCTGTGCTTTAAGCCAAATCACATCTTGACCACAACTCTGAACAACATGAGGATACAGTCCTGAAACCTTTTCCACTGGCATGCCGTTTACCTTCTGACTCATTCTCCTTCCCAGTGCTCTGCAGTTCAAAACCCAACTCTGTTAGCAGAGAGCACAGACAGAGCCTGGAGTTGAACTGATACCTACGCGTAAGGAGAGGAATGCGGTGCTGGCGCTGACTGCGAACGAGAGGACTGCGGCGAGCGAGCAGACTATCAGATCCGACTGCAAGGCATCCTTCTGGAAAGAGGGATCGCACGGTAAGTCTCCTGTTCATTATTTGGGATTTTTCCCTTCTGTCCTCACCCCCCAGTAACTGCTTAGCCAAGTAAATCAGATGATAGAACACCACCCCTGGTAACTACTCTTTCTGTGCTGGTTTGCCTGGTTCTGACAATGGGGTTCATATGAGCATCATTCACTGTCTCCTTTCTGGGGATTATCAAGGAGACAACCTTTCAGGGAGACCAAGGCATAGGATGACAGAAAGAAACTGCATACTACAATGTTAGTGTACATCCTATGAGCTTAGAAAAAGTTTCTCCTTATGTGGGGCAAATGCCTCCTATCCATGAACATAGATCAGATAGAAGGTGCATTGAGAGTGTCCCAAAGGGGCCTTCACTTGCTAGGGTCAGCTTCAGAAGGGGAACTGGTGTGCTCATAAACTCCACGTGGCTTCAAGTTAGCTTGGATTTTAATATGCAAATAAATACTCTAAGTATGCCAAAGAAAGACATTTTTAGTTGGATCCAAATAGATTGTATATTTTTAATAGTGATTTTAGTGAAAGTTTATAGAGAACTTAGATTTCTCTTCATTCATTGTTGCACATTTTCCTCCCTGCCCGCTCCAGTTCACTTTTCTCTTAGAAAAAAAAATTTCCGTTGTCCCCACCCCACAACCTCACCCAGTCCACTTTACTATACAGCTCTTATTCTAGACTATTGTCATACAAATAATACATAATCATATATTCCTTTTAAGCAGTTCTTTCCTTCATCTGTTTCAATGCAATGTACATTATTTAGCCGCTCTTTTCTTAGTTCCCCCCAATCCTGATGTCCTCTTGTTTTATAACAGTGACATTATGCAGTATTTGTCCTTTTGTGACTGAGATATTTCACTCAATATAATGTCCTCCAGGGTCACCCATTTTGTATAGTTCATGAGTTCCTTGTTTTCAGTACTGCATAGTATTCCATTGTGTGAATATACCACAATTTCTCTATTTATTCATTTGTTGATGGGCACTTGAGTTGTTTCCATCGCTTTGCTATTGTGAATAACAGCAATAAACATGAGAGTACATTAGATTGTATATTTTAACTCACCAGTTTGGGAGGGTGGAGGGACAGCACAAGAGAGGAAGACCCTCGATGAAATGGAACGATTCAGTGATTGTGGTAATGAGAGTAGGTGTGTCAGAGACAGTGAGATTGGCACAGGATAGAGCAGGGTTTAGGACTTTTGTACATAGAGTTGTTATGAGTCGCAAGTGATTTGACAGCACATAACAACAAAGTCAGATATGGTAGAGGCCATCTCCAAATGACAGAAATAGACATGTAGTATGCAATATACTGCATATTAGGTAGATAATGAACTTTTATTGTATGAGTTAAGTGCTGTAAAGTTGGAACTGACTCACAGCTGATGTTCCAGCAGATTTTCAGAGACTATAAATTGCGTGGGAGGAGACTGATCATCTTTCTCCCTCAGAGCAGCTGGAGATCCAAACTGCCTGCCTTTGGATCGGCAGTTGAACCCTGGACACTATGGCACCAGAGCTCCCTAATGAACTTTTCAGTCATTTGCTAATAATTTCCCATCATGCACGTGGTAGCACGTGTACATAGGAGCTAAGGATGGCATTTGTGCTACAAGTACAAGGCAAACGTGTGCTGACCAAATGAGGCACAGCATCAGATACATGTAATTGTAGGCTCATAAATTGAAAGTGGACATTAGGGACCACCCAGTCAATTACTTCCTTTATATAGAGCAGGATTAACAGTAGCATACAATTATTTAGCATTTGAATGTATCATATCATTAATGGAAAATTGTAAAGCCATTTATAGCTTCCTTCTCACAGAGGTCGCCATGACTAAGAACTGACTTAATGGCAACTAATAAAAGCATTCTCATATTAAAAGGAAATTAAAGTATTAAATTTTTTTTAATCTTATCCACTAGAAAACTGTACAGAAAGACACAGTCTGCTTCTCTCTCCCCACTTACTTTAATCTCTTAGGTTTTAAGTTAAAATGGGGAGGTTTTTGCAGGTTAAGTTGCTGTTTGTTGATTGTATTAACATGCAGTGTGAGAAGACACCATTCAAGGGCTGTTTAAATGGAGTAATAATGATCTGGATCGTTAGGATAGCCAGCCAAGACTTGGCTACAGTAGAGATACATACTAAAGCTAAGAGATCCATTCACAAAGTCAACTTAACTATCTGCTAACAGTGATCTGAATTTCCTATAGCAAGTATTTATAATCCATTGGAATCTGGAAGAGATCATACATGGATAAACCATGCACGTAGATTATTTTTCCTAGTTGTAGCAACCCTATGTACAACAGCCCTAAAACTCCGCTCTGTCCTGTGCCAATCACACTGTCTCTGACACTCCCATCCCAATTATCCCAGTCACTGACTCAATCCACCTCATAGAGGGCCTTCCTCTCCTGCGCCGTCCCTCCACCCTCCCAAGCATGATGTCCCTCTCCAAGGACCGGTCTCTCCTCAAAACATGTCCAAAGTATGTTAGACGGAGCCTCAGAATCCTTGCCTCCAAGGAGCCACCCGGTTTAACCCTTCTAGGATGAATCTGTTTGTTTTCCTAGCAGTCCATGGTACCCTCAACACTCTTCTCCAGCACCACAGCTCAAAGGCATCAATTCTCCTTCTATCCTCCTTGGTCATTGTCCAACTCTCTGATGCTAGTAGGTCTTGTTTTTGAGCAGAAAAGATCACTAGTTTTTAATCCTGAATCTATAAAAAGATTTATAAAAAGAATCTGTAAGCAGATTCTGTTATTATCAGGTGTCCTCATTCATGCTTTAATATTAGTAATGTTCAAAATCTGGTATCTCTTTTCACTCCTAATATTTATAAAAGGCTACATTCATTGAAAATGATACTGTAGCTCACATTTTTAGACTCTGAAGTTGTATTAATTTTGATTTAGTATTTTTCATTGATGGTTTTATACCATTTAAGAACTATCCAAAAAAAATTTTAAAAAAAACTATCAAAACTTTATCCAAAAGGAAGAGAAACATTTCTCCAAGTATTCTAATTTTAAGAATTCAATGTCACTTTAAATTGATCAACCATCTGCATCAAAAGGCCAGGAGGGTAATTGATGAAATGGCTTATGTTTCTAGTTTGCTATAGCAGGAGGGAGAATGTGATCCGATTAGCACTGATTTTTTTCATAATTGAATAATACACAGGTATTTCACTGTAATTTTAAAAAATCTTTTTATGGTTATTTGTGTGAGTTTACAGAGCCAATTAATTTTCCAATCAATAATTTACACTCATTTTGCAAGGTAATTGTTATCATCACTGTGTAACAACCTTCTTCCCATGATCTTCCTGTGTTTTCTGTTTCCATTTGTCCTTCTTTCTGATACTTTATTGCCTCTGAGCTTTATTCCCAGGTAAATTCTGCTTTTTGGATGTTGTATTGTTGATTACTCTCAAGAGTGCCTATCTCCCAAGTGTTATTGCTCATCTGCCTGTCACTTGCCTGAAAGCTAAATCTTGAGGGTGAGTTCAGTTCTAGCCTTGAAGGGAGACCAGGGGCTATAGTCTCAGGGATCCACTGTGATTTTTGTCAGTGTCATGGCACCACTTGTAAATACAACCCACTATACAGCCTTTCAAATTTATGAAAATGTTCTTTCTTCCCCATCCCTTTTCTGAAGAGTAATTTCTTAACAACTTTGCTGCTTGTTGTTGTTAGTTGCTGTCAAGCCTGTCCCTACTGATGGTGACTGTATAACAGAACAGAACATTGTTTGTTCCTATGTTATAAATGTTGTTAGCACCCATTGTTGTGGGTCAATCCTTTGAGTCATTCCATCTCGTCAGGGCTTTCCCTCATGTTCACTGACTCTCCACTTTACCAAGCATGATGTCCTTTCTAGGAACTGGTCTTTCCAGACGACGTGTCCAACATAACTAAACCAAAGTCTTGCCATTCTCACTTCCAAGGAGCATTCCAGTTGCATCTTTTTGAAGACTGGCTTGTTTGTCCTCTGATGGTCTACAGTATATTCAAGATTCTTTGACACAAGCACAGGTCCAGTGCACTGGCTCTTTGGTCTTCTTTATCCATTATGCAACTTGATCTTGTGTATAAGGCAACTGAAAAGATCCTGGTGTGGTTCAAATGAATCTTAGTCATCAAAGGGGCATCTTTGCTTTTTAACTTTAAAAGGTGCTTTGTTGTTGTTGTTGTTGTTGTTATGTGCTGTCATGTCACCTACGATTCATGGTGACCCTGTGTACAAGAGCCTTAAATGCTGTTCTATCCTGTACCAACCTCGCGTCTCCGACACACTTACCCCCACCACCCAATCACAGAATTGATCCATCTCATTGAGGGTCTTCCTCTTCTTTCCTGTCCCTCCACTCTCCAAAACATGATGTCCCTCTCCAAGGATTGCTCCTTGCAACAGGCCCAAAGTATGTCAGACGAAGCTTCCGAATCCTTGACTCCAAGGAGCAGCCCGGCTTCAGTCTCTCCAGGAAAAACCTGTTTGTTCTCCTAACAGTCTATGGTCTATTCAACACTCTTCTCCAGCACCACAGCTTGAAGACATCAATTCTCTTTCTATCATCCCTAGTGACTGTCCAGCTCTCAGATGCATAGCACACAACTGCAAAGACTATTGCCCGATCAGACACACTGCACCATATTTTCCTACTGGATTATGTTATTTGATGCCTTGGCTGCTGTTTCCATGAAGGCCAATTAGGGTTAGAATGGAACCATTGCTAGCTCCACTTTTCTCCTTTTCTTCTGAGATTCTCTATTGGCTTGGCTATGAGAACTTTGTTTCATGTTGTCAGGTATAATCCATACTGAAGGCTTTGGTTTTGATTAGTAAGTGTAACGTGCATATCAAAACTTCCTTCAATCCTGATGTCAGTTTTTCTTCATATAGCTCAGCTTTACTGATAATTTGCCCAGCATACAAATTAAATCATTAGGGTAAATTAATAAAACCTGGCTTTATTAGCAGTTGGAGGATCAAGAGACATATTTCATTGGGCAAGTCTGCTGTCAGGTACCTCTTCAAAGTACCAAGGAGTAATGATGTTAGTTTGAAAACTAAGGTGTGCCTGATTCAGGCTAGGGTCTTTTGAATCACTTTCTGTGCCTCTGAGAGCTGCACAATGACTAAAGATGACAGACGAAGAGATCCTTGTGAGTGAGTTATGGTGTTGGAGAAGATTATTCAATATCACATAGACTGCCAAAAGAACAAACAGCTATGTTTTGGAAAAGGTGTAGCCAGAGTGCTCCTTGATGGCAAGGATGGTGATACTTCATCCCGTATACTTTGGGCATGTTGCTAGGGGGGACTGTTACTTGGAGAGGGATATCATGCGTGGAAAGGTGGAGGGTTAAAAAAAAAAGGGGAAGACCCTCAACCAGACAGACTGATACAATGACTGCAGCAATAGGCTCAATTGTCTGAGATAGTGAGGGTGGCATAGAAAGGACAGAGTCTAGATCTGCTGTTCATAGTGATCACTATGAGTTGTACTTGACTTGACGGCACCTAACAACAACAACACAGCCATGCTACATAACTTTTTCTTTTTATTTCAAACCATGTAGCACCTTTCATTTTGTTTGAACAATTGTCTCTTGATCTATATACTGGCTCTGTCTGAGCCTGGAATTGTCTTTCTGTGTAATGTTATCTATATTTTGCTGGGATCCACACAGTCAAATATCTTCACATAGTTTATAATACTCAGATAAACCTTCTTCTGGTATTGTATCCTAGGCCAAGATTCATCTGACATCAGCAATTATGTCACTCATTCCCAATCATCTTCTGAAAGTAGTTTGAACTTCCAGCAATTCCCTGTCAACCTATGGCCACAAGAGTTTTTTAAGTTCTCTTTAGAAAAATAGGACTTCCCCACCTTGACCAGGTCTGGGTTTTCATTGTTCTTCCTCACGTTTGGGGATTCCAAGCCAAGGCTCATAGTCTCCTGCTGGGTGAGGCCTTTGGAGTCAAATATGTTTCTAGGTTCCTCTTTTATCTCCAGTTTTGACGTGATAATTTCTTATTAATCCAACAATATTGGTTATATTCAAGAGTATTTTCTTTTTCTTTCAAAAAATGAAATCATGGACAATTTGAATCTTTTCTCCATTTATCATGATGTTGCTTGCTGTTTGGTCCAATTGTGACAATTTCTTTTCTTGATGTTTTCTTAAGGTGTCATCTGTATAGTCAGTTATTTATGTCCTGAAATAGTTGTGTATATTAAATAAAATAAAAAAGATGCATTGCACTGAGAAAGTCTACTGGCAAAGCCCCTTTTAAAGTGCCAACAAGCAGAGATGTCAGTTTAAAGAACCAAGCCATGGTATCATCAATTGCTTAAAATGCTTTTGAAAATAAGATAATGAATAAAGAAGACCAAAGAAGAATTGCCGCTTTTGAATTGGTATAGAATATTGAATATACCATAAACTCAGAGAAGTAAACAAATCTGTCTTCGAGTAAATGCAGCCAGAGTGTTCCTTAGAAGGAAAGATGGTGAGACTTCATCTCACATATTTTGGGAAAGTTTAGAAGGGGCCAGTACCAGAAGAGTTACATCAGGGTTAGAAAACTAGAGAGCAAGTTAAAAAGAGGAAGACCTTCAAGGGTATATGCAGACATAGTGACTACAGCAATCAGACACAGTGGAAATCGTGAGAATGGTGCCGATTCAGGCAATGTTTTGTTGTATGGTACACAGTGTTACTATGAATAACATCTAACTTTATAAAACCTAACAGCAATCTTTAGCAATCTTTACAGAAGCGCTCTGCACATCCTTCTCCTGCAGAGACACTGACGGATTCAAACTACTGACTTTGCAGTTCCAAGGCAAGCACTTAATCACTGTGACACAGTAGATCATCTGTGTGGACAGGCTTGTTACTAAAGCAAATGCCCAGGTCCTACCATGGACCAGATGAGTGGCAATGGCACAAGGAGGGCAAAGGAAAGGGGGACAGGAAACCTGCAGCCCAAAGAAGCTCCCTAGAGACTTCTCATGGGAATTAAATAGTTAAGAAAAGGGAGAGCGGGACAGAGAAAATTTGAGACAGAAAGACACGTAGAGGAACAAAAATCAGAGACAACTGGGAGGAAAATTTTATACTTGGACTGAAGGTGCAAAAGGTATCACAAATCAAACTGACAAAAGCTGAATCTGATATTTCTATTAAAATATTATAATTAGACCAGGAGACTTCTCAAGGAGCAGAAGACAAACATCATATACAATCTCATGAAAGTTGTGTGTACAAAGCATGCCAAGTGCATGAATATCAAGTAAGGTAAAGCGTAGCTCATAGAATCTAATTATATTAATGAAATGCTATCAGAAGCTACCAAACACATTTCACGTCTTTCTTTATAATTTATTCCTACATTATTTTAGGGCTGCAACTAGGAGAGTAGAGAAACGTCTTCACCTGGTGTTAAATCTGGGACAGTTTGGGGGATGGTTTTTACAGCTTTCCATGAGAACACTGAGGGCCATCTCACCAGCTCTTGCAGGACAATCTAGGAATGCCATTTTTACTTTCTCTGTCAGGCTCATGGTATAAGCAGAAGGGCGCATGCTATTGATTGTCTGTTTGAATGCCAAATGTCTGCCTTCTCTCCCAGCTGCCTCTCATCAGCTCCAGCAGCTTGACCCCACAGCCTCTGCTTCGGCGCATCTTGGCTTTTAAAATTCATGAAGCATCCCTTCCTCATACAAAATGGTTTGCCCTTTAGTTTATTATCACATGAGGAAAAAGACTTCAATATTTGGGCTTGGATTTTTCACCACACTCCAAGGCACAGTGGACTGAGTGTGAATTTTGAAATACTTTATAAATTGGTGACCATGAGACAGAGGCTGCACTGAAGGTCTGTGGTTCAAATCCACCAGCTGCTCCTCAGGAGAAAGATGGACAATCGCCTTCCATTCAACTAACTGCCTCTGAAAACCTGCTGGATACCACACAACAACAATAAATGTGGGATTAGGGAACTCTGATGGCTCAGTGGTAAGATGCTACATTACAATTCAAAAGGTATGTGCTTCAAATCCACCAGATGCTCCACGGGAGAAGGACGGGGAAGTTCCTCCCACATGACTTATTGCCTCTTACATTACTAAACCTACTGGAGGGTCTGCTGTGTGTCAGTTCTGACTTGATGGCACACGACAACAACAACAATGAGGGGTTGGCCTGTCTTGCTATCCTACCAGGCTTAAACGGAGTGTTTGTTCTGTGTAGTGGTATAAAATACATGGTGGAGATAAATACTGAGTGCTGCAGTTTACTCATTACTTATGCCGATCTGCCCTGAAAATGCAAGCTTGTTGAGGGCAGTGTAGAGATTTCAAATTAAGGCAAGTTATAAATTTTGTATGCAAACCAAAAGAAAATAAATTGTTTAAAACATTAGAGCCAGTTGGTAATTTTGGGTGGTGCTCTGGTAGTCTAGTGGTAAGAAGCTGTGCTCCAACCTCAAAGGCACGCAGTTCAAATCTACCAGTTGTTCCAAGAGAGAAGGATGGGAAATCTCCTCCTATGAGATTAACTACCTCTAAAATCCTGGAGGGTCAGCTATGGGTCAGTTCCAACTCAATGGTACACAACAATCATAAGGCAGGTAAAGCTGGTGCCCATCAAAAGTCCCTTTACAGGACCGGAAGTTAAAGGGAGCCCGTGAGTGGGCAGTCCAGTGTGCTTAAGCATGGTTACCCCCTGGGTCCACTCACTGAATGGAAGTGGAGGAATGTAGCTATGACTAGAAAGGCTGAACTTGGAAGTGCTCCATTGGCATCCACTGACCTAACACACACAGGTGCGGAGAAGGGAAACAGGTTACCCATCTAATGTGCAGGGAGCCACGAGGACTCACACCAAAGGACCAGCCTATCTGAAATACAGGGAGATGTGTGGATCCCCTAGTTTGCCGATGGTGTCTAAAGCTAGGGATGGGTTGACCAGAACTCAACTCAATGTTATACTGCGGTAGTGGTGTATACTATCAAGTCAGAACTGACCGTAGCTGACCCTCCAGTGGGTTTTCGGAGGCAGTTAATCATATGGGAAGACATTGTCCATCTTTCTCCCATGGAGCAGCTGTTAGATTTGAACAATGTGCCTTTCAGTTGCCATTCTGTGAGCTACTGTAAATTACTGCCATCTGATGGGTTTACTCTGGCATGGACTTTGCTTATAGGTCAAGATGCTCCAAGTTCCAACTGGAACAGAAGATTCTTCAGAGAGAGAAAGCTGCTTGTCCCCTCAGAGTACTAGTTGCTAGGAACAAGCAAATCAGGAATTGATTATGTGAAATGAAGGAAGATAAAGGCTTGAAGGAGCCGACCTACATGTTTTCACAGGTAGTTCCCAGTAAGATGATTGTGAGGGGCATGTTGAACCCTCCTGTATGAAGTCCAATGGCTAGAAAAGCCAGGGAGCAGCCTGGAGTAAAATAGCACCTTGGGGTGGTAACAAGAAAACTACTAGGCCCCAACTTGCTTGCTCTTTTTAATAAATTCCTTGCTTGTCTGGTAAGTTTGGTCTCTGAGTGATTTACATCTTGCTAGTGGATAAAAGGCCCCTCAACTTGGAAATTGGTCCTATAATCACCATCATCTTAATACGGTGGATTGTCAACTCATTAGATGAGCCAACAAAGGCACTGTTTTCTTATTACACTGAAGGCGCTGGCATACCAAAACAAAGGATGCATGGGGTTCTGACCAACAGATCCTTAACCACTCTTCCTTTTACCTGCCACTCTTCAGAGATATGCAAATAGCCTGATTAGAAGAAAACAGGTTGTTGCAAGCTCCAGAGTATTTAAATACTTACACCTCCAACAAAGGAGCTCCTCGATACCCCATTCCAAGGATCCCTAGCAAGGACAGTGCACATGTCATCCTGGATGAAAGACCCCAGAAGAAGACCCTGAAGTCTGTGTAAGGCAGAGACAAAGACTATAGGAAGAGGCTGTGTGCACGGGATCTCAGGGGGGCAATGTGGCTGAGAATTTATTTGACAAGACTATCCATTATAGTCTGCCGTGGACTATCTGCACCAGCAAACAATGCAATTGCTTGAGTGTGGTTCTAAAGAATTTCCATGAAAAATGTTGTGAGCTTCCCCTACTGAGCATCATGGAGGTATGGACGCACTGCCCAGAAGATGCTGTCTACACTAGCAACTCCACCACGCAGGAGGCCAAGTCCAGACCAAGACTGGCCCTTCCTCCTGTGCATGCTGTCCTCCCATGGCCTAGCTGGAGCACGAGAACTTGAGCTCTACTAACATGTTCACAGTTGCATCCAGTGCTGCCTCTCACACACCAGGTTAACGAGTAAAGTGGCTCACCACAGAGTCTTTCATTTTCTTTGGGAGAGGATCTGCGGCCGACTCTTCCAAGTTTTCATGTAAAAATTTAGAAAACAATTTGCATTGAATGAAGGACCTGAAAGGGGGAAGAAAAATACAGGTTTTATTTTAAAAAATATGTGTTCATTACATTTCTGAGGGAAATGGCTTCCTCAGCTGCCTCATGTATACAACAAGGTCAAGTGCTCCCTCCACTAACAATTTGTAATCCAAGTGAAAAATCTTCAAATGTTTCCAAGCTAATTTTTATTTTAAGCTTCCATAGCAATGAAAGCAGGTCTGCACCGAGGTGGTCTGAGTTCCCCATCAGAATCTAATTCAGCTCGAGCCTTTGGGGCTTTTATGAATCACAAGTAAAACATAATACTGCAGTAGTTGACTATGGAAATTATATAAACCTTCTTTACTTTTCTTCTTTTCTACACTTTTCATCTTGTCATATCAGTTAGCCTGAAATTGTGGTCTCCTATCTCCTACCAGTTATGCTCTCTTAAGTTGAAATCTGTCATAGATAGGATCAAATGACATGAGATACTGCAATTGACCTGTGGCTCTGGTGGCCCAGTGTTAAGAAGTTGCACTGCAAACCCAAAAGCATGTGGTTTGAATCTACCAGCTGCTCTTTAGGACAAAGATTGTCCATCTTCCTGTGCTATTTACAGCCTCTGAAAACTCACTGGAGGGGTAGCTATGAGTCTGTTCCAACTGTTGTTTGTTTTTGTGTGCTGTCGAGTCAGAGGTGACCCATAGTTGATCCTCCAGTGGGTTTCAGAGGCAGTAAATCGCTTAGGAAGTGACTGCCCATCTTTCTCCCACGGAGCAGCTGGTGGATTTGAACTGTGTGCCTTTGGTATTGCAGTGTAGCTTCTTACCACTAGTCCACCAGAGCTCCCTATGGAAAATATGCAACTAAACCATGCCTTAACAACAGCCATGACTGAGAGCAGAGACTCACTGTGGCATGTTATATACAAAGGGCTTTCACTCCCAAGATAGATGATAGAGATAGAGATAAAGATATATCTTAAAGGTTTAAAGACATAATTCAAAAGCTTGAAAAATAGTGTTTTACATGATGAAAGGTGATTCTAAATATGTACAAGACCTTAACTCTAACTTCACACTAAGTCCCAGAGGGGGACAGCCATGTGTGGCTCAAAGCGCAACGTAGACAGCAGAGCCCTTCTGTCCAGAGGAGCAGGCCGGGCTTCCTCAGGTAAGGGCCTGGAATGAGGAGGATGCCACCGAATGAAGAGGGCGCAGACCTGGACGGCGCATGCTCTGAGCCTGCAGCTTCTTACAGAGAAGGGAACGCCAACAACTTGGGTGCTATCAGCCATCTGGTCCTGAATTTTAAATTTTATTTTGAGTCTGGAAGTTGATCGTTCATTTCTGGGTTTGCACTTCTCCTGCCATCCCCGGGGCTCAGCTAAGTGGGTACTGAAGGAGCCGGGGATGGTGGTGCGTGGCACTATGGGGAGGATCTGGGCAGGGCGTGTGTTGAAGGGCGTGGCCCGATACTCACATCAGCACAGCTGGGTCACTGCTCTGCCTGCTCAGATGGTAGGAAAGGGCGACCAGGAGGCCACAGAAGGCCGAAAACAGTGCTGGGATGTGCTGGGCGCTCCATGGCTCCTGCAGGAAAGACAACAAAGACCCAGTCACTCTAGACCTCTGCAAAAGAGCAGGGTTCTCTGCAACACACAGGTTTGCATTCTTGAGGTCCAGGTGGATGCGATTTTCCAATGCTTTCTCCTGGCAATGGACACACGGCAATCTGGGGCCACAGAAAACCCACCCCCTTCATATATAAACATTTCTTTTATAGGAACTGGAGCAGGATAACTGTACACATTTATGCTGATATTTATTTAGTGTGTTCTAAAATTAAGCAATTAATTGGGAGCGGTGGGAATCTTTCACTCAAAACAATTGTATGAGTTTGGGCCAGTCATTTAGTCTCTTCTAATATTAAGCTCTTTTCATTGGCTCTTTCTGCTCTGCTTTGAAAAGTGCTTCAGTTGATGACATCTTTTCTACAAAGACTCAGCATGTGGACTTTCACCCATATAATGCTGCCTGCCTTGACTTCCCAGGCAGAACTGAGCTCTCCTCCACCGTGCACCAGAATCACCCTTAAACACCTCCACTGAGGCATCTCAGAACTCAGTCCCACTGCTGGCTGTGAAGGGTATGGCCTGACCCCTTACTGGGGAGCTCCCACCCACAGAAGTTGTGCTTACACATCTGTGCAAGTCACAAGGACAGAGGAGGTCGCCAATGTTTTCACCGGTCAACTGGCCACACATACACAAAGTTAATAATATTCTTAATGGCGATAGACCAGCACTGTTCCCTCTAGAAAAAAGCAGTCCAATGCCACCATTGCAATGCTATATCTTACTGGAAGTCTCATCCAGAGCAATAAGGCAAAGAAAGAAAATAAAGGGAATCCAAACTGCTAAGGAAGAAGTAAAGCATCCTCTGATCACAGATGACATAATCTTAAACACAGAAAATTCTAGAAATGTCACTGACAGTTAACTGGAACTAACAGAAGGGTTCAGAAAAACAACAGAGTACAAGAGCAGCATACAAAAGTCAGTTGGATTCCTTGACATTAACAAGAACTTTCAAAAGGAAATCAAGCAAACAATAGCACTTACAGCAGTTGTCACAATATAAAAAACATAGGACTAATCTAATCAAGGGCATAAAAGACCTTAAAAAGACATGGTACAAAATACCACTGCAAAAAATCAAAAGCCCCACATAAATATGATGCAATGATATCCTGATCCTAACGTTGTTGTTATGTGCCCTCCAGTTTCCTTCAACTTATGTTGTTGTTGTTGTTGTTGTTATGTGCCGTCGAGTGGCCTGCAACTCATAGTGAACCTATGTACAACAGACCTAAACTCTGCTCTGTCCTGTGCCAATCACACTGTTTCCGACACACCTGCCCCCATTATTACCCCAGTCACTGAATCAATACATCTCATCGAGGGTCTTCCTTTCCTGCCCTGTCCCTCTACCCTTCTAAGCATGATGTCTCTCTCCAAGGACTGGTCCCTCCTTGCAACATGTCCAAAGTATGTCAGATGAAGCTTCAGAATCCTTGCCTCCAAGGAGCAGCCTGACTTCACCCTCTCCAGTTCAAACCTTTTTTTGTTTTTCTAGCAGTCCATGATATATTCAATACTCTTCTCCAACATCAAAGGCATCAATTCTCCTTCTATCATCCCTAGTCACTGTCCCGCTCCCCGATGCATAGCAAATGATTACAAAGACCATGGCATGTATCAGGTGCACCTTAGTCTCCAGACTGATATCTTTGCACTTCAGTACTTTAGAGAGGTCTCTAACCACAGACTTTCCCATCACAATATATCTTTTAATTTCCTGGCTGCTGGTGCCAAGAGTGTTGACTATGGATCCAAGCAAACCAAAACTGTTAACAATCTCAATCTCTCCACCATCCATCATGATGCTGCCAATTGGCCCAGTGGTGAGAATCTTTGTTTTCTTGATATTGAGTCTCAATACATACTGAAGACTTCAGTTCCTGACCTTCTATAGCAAGTGCTTCAGGTCTTCTTCAGTTTCAGCAAGCAAGGCTGTGTCATCTGCATAATGCAGATTGTTGATGATTCTTCCTCCAATCTTGAGGCCACATTTCTTCTCAAAGAGCCCAGCCTCCCGGATAACCTGTTCTGCATAAAGATTGAAAAGGTATGGAGACAGGATACAGCCCTGGCGGCATGCTTCCCAATTTTAAACGAGGCAGTGTTTCCTTGCTCTGTTCTGATGACTTACTCCTGGTCCAAGTATAGGTTTCACATTAGTACAATCAAGTGTTCTGGGATTCCCATTCTTCTCAGAGTTAGCCACAGTTTTTTATGATCCACACAGTCAAATGCCTTTGCATAATCTATGAAACAAAGATAGACATTCTTCTGGTACTTTCTGCTTTCAGCCAAGATCCATCTAACATTAGCAATATCCCTAGTACCATAGCCCCATCTAAATTCAGCCTGCACTTCTGATAGTTCTCTGTTGATGTGCTGTTCTAGTCAGTTTTTTTTTATAATCTTCAGCAAAATCTTGCTTGCATGTGATATTAATGATATTGTTCAATAATTTTCACACTCTGTGGGATCACCTCACAAAGTGACCCCTGGAATCCTTGGGGCCTGAGGGCTGCAGTCCTCAGGCCAGAAAAAGAACACTGCATATCAGATCTACAGGACAGATCACCCTCCCTTGAGAAATATTGTGACCACAGTGTTGCTGTAAATGGAAGGGAAGATGCCTAAGCCACAAGAAGTTAAACCTGGAGCAGAAATTAAAGGGAAAGGACTTTTCTTCAGAACTGTCTGAAATAAGAAGGTTTCCCTAACATTACAGCTTTATATTTGGACTTACAGGCCCCGAAACTCAAGGGAAACTGTCACAGCATAAGAAATCAGCAACATCTTGATGAATTTGGAATCATGGAAACTCACAATGCTTGAGATATAAGCTGTCAGATCAAGGAGTGTATAGCAGGCAATAGGTGTTGAAGGGAGTAGGTGGGAATAGAAGGGAATACTGGTGGAACAGGGAAAGGGGTGGGTCTAGAGACTCGTGTCAAGGGCAGGGACAAAACTAAAACTACTGGCTATTTCTACAATTGGGAAAAATATTTCATCTGCATTGTTTTGTAAAATGCCTGTCTGTCAGATACTTTTCTAAGTCTAAGCATTCAGATTAAGACAGACTAGGAAGTAGAATTGGCCATCCACTTCCGAAATAGCAGGTCTCTGAAAACTCTGTGTACAACAGAACACACTTAGACTAGCAGATAGGGCAATAGATGTGGAACTTTCAAGTATGGAAATAGTAAGGAGGATAAACAGTTGTAAGCAGACACTAGTGGCTGGAACATGGAATGTGAGAACTATCAATGTGGGAAAGTTGGATATTGTTAAGGAAGAAAATGAAATGCATAAATATCGACATACTAGGTATTGGTGAGATGAGATGGACTGCAATGGGACATTTTTAATCAAATGATCATGTGATCTATTATGCTGGAGATGAAAAGGTGAGAAAAAATTTGGTTGCTTTCATAGTTAAATAATAATTTCTAAATGTGTCTTGAAATATAATATTGTTGAGTGACAGGATAATATCCATATGTATACAAAGAAATCCAGTGAATACCACTGTCATTCAAATATATGCACCAAAAACCAGAGCCAAAGAAGAGGAAATAGATGATTTCTACCAACTTCTGCAGTCAGAGATCGATTGAACATGCAATCAAGATACATTAATAATAATGGGTGACTGGAATGCAAAAGTTGGGAACAGAGAAGAATGGAAGCATGGACTTGGTGACAGAAATGAAACGAGATAGGATGATAGAATTTTGCACAATCAACAATTTATTCATTGCAAATACATTTTACAAGAAACATAAATGCAGGCCTCTACTCATAGTGACCAAATTTTCTACAGCTCTGAACCTTGACCTATCCTAAGCCAGTCTTATTGACTCCAACACACCTAATCCCATTGCCCCAGTTATCATGTCAATCCATCTCACCTAGGGTCTTCCTTTCCTGTGCTGTCCCTCTACCATTCTAAGCATAATATTTTTCTCCAAGGACTGGCCCTGGCCATGTGCCCAAAGTATGTGAGCTGGAGCTTCAAATTCCTAGCCTCCATGGAGAAACTTGGTTTCACCCTCACCAAGACAGATCTATTTGTTTCCCAGCTGTCCATGGTATATGTTCAATACTTTTCTGTTCAGTACTTTTCTCCAGCACCACTCAAAGGCATCAATTTCTCTTAAGTCATCCTTAGTCATTGTCTGGCTCTCTGATGCATAGCAAGTAGTTGCAAAGACTATGACCTGGGCCAGGTGCACCTTAGTCTCTAGACTGACCTGATTGCTCCTCAGCACCCTGGAGAGGTCCCTGACAGTAGACTTCTCCAATGCAATTTGTCTTTTGATTTCCTGACTGCTTGGTGCCAAGAGTGTTGACTGGGGAGCCAAGCAAGCTAAAGTTGTTAACCTCAATCTTTTCTTCGTCCATCATAGTGCTGACAATTGGCATAGTGATGAGAATTCTTGCTTTCTTGATGTTTACCTTCAATCTATAAATAAAACTACAGTCCTTGACCTTCTGCATAGCATTGTCTAAATGACTGGAAAAATAATCTTCAACTTTAGATGGAAAGGAGAGAGGCCCTGAATAGCTAAAGTATTCTTGAAGATGAAGAACTTTAAGTAAGAAGGCTCACATTCCTCTGGAAACTCTATGAACTCCGAGAAATGACGATAGTTCTAGAAAGGCTTCAAGTCTTTTGTTCATAGGGTTGTTATAAGTCATGATCGACTTGCTGGCAATCATCATCAACAACAGGAAAGCTCACAAGCTGAGCACTAGATAGTACTCATAGTACTGTACTGTATGTACAGTGTGGACCTGGCAGAAGAGACACGTTAGACCATGAGAACAGAACTGAAAACCCAGAAGTAAAGCACAGAGCTATGGCCAGCTGATCTTTGATGAAAGGTCAAAGTCCATTCAATGGAGAAGAGACAGTCTCTTTAGTGTGGTGAGCAAAACCACTGTTTTAGGTGCCCTGGAGCAGCTACGACTCATAGCAACCTGATCTAAACCACAGATTAGCCTTCCTTGATCCTGCCCCCTCCGCACCACTTCTGACATGATATGAGCTCACTGTTACTGTCACTGTGTCACCCCATATTTTTCAAGGTCTTCCCCTCTTTCTCTGACCCTCCACCTTTTCTAGATGATAATGTCTTTTCCCAAGGACTGGCCCCTCTAGACAGCAGTTTGGCTTCCAAAACAGGATCCAAATTTACATCATATACAAAAGTTAACTCAAAATGGATCAAAGTTCTAAACATTAAACCTAAACCTCTAGTTTCTGGAAGATAACTTTAGGACAAAACTCAGGGTTCTAATTTATGGCATAAATGCACTATCAAATGTAACCAAAAAAGGCACAGACAACAGAAGAGAGATAACCAGGATCTCTAAAAAGGAAGTAGTTATAATCATCTGCTCCAAAGGAATGAAGAAAGAATTATGTCTAGCATATGTGGAAAATCCAGGACAGGATGACAATGCATCAATAGAGACTCTGCAACCCAAGGATAGGCTGACCTTGTCAAGTCCAACAGACAGTAAGGAAAAATGGCCATTGCACCTGATGTTTCAATTTAATTCTTATTTGCAGAGAGAAAAGGAAATATTTACACAAGAAGAGGGTTGGGACAACTGACCTAAAAAGAGATGTTGAAAGAAAATGATCAAATGCACTGTGTGTTTTTACCTAAAAGATGATTGGCTTGACATTTCCACAGAGAACAGAAGAAAGGAAGCACACACTGAATGACATTTCTTGCAGAGTTTCAAACAGAAATGTTCATATTTGAAATGTGGATTTGATTATGTTTACTCACACATGTATATGTTTCAAGAACTCAAACTTAAAAATAATATTTAGCATGGGTACCGTGACAGAAGCCATTTGTTACTTTTGGTGGGTGGAGAACTGGCCTTCTGCTGTGTCTGCAGCAGTCAGTCTTGATCAGAACAGCACAGAATCTGGATCACGGAAGTGCACTTCCTAGTTCTTTTTCACTTAGGTGTAGGAAAA
>NW_006399968.1:93993-96543 GCF_000299155.1 Elephantulus edwardii
ACCCAAAAATTAAAGACATGTCTATCTCTAATTTTTGGGTACCTGGTCCCACGACAATAAGCTCCTTGAGCTTCAAAATGATCCAAAACACCTCATCCCCTGGAATTTCACTTTCACTAACTTTGAATACAAAGCCCTCTCCTGAGATTCCAACTAGTTGTTTCCTCATTCCAGTGTAGGTACAACCCACTGTGTGGGCCTGGGCCATGGTGTGATGTGCCTCCCTGTCCTGTCCCTGGAACAAATAACAAACCTGTTCCTTTTTGAGGCCTCCTTGCCTCTTCTTTCCTGTGTCACAGTGGAGTTACTATCTCACAGATGTGCTAGAGCAAGATACACTCAGACAGCGTATTTAAAGTGGCTTTTAAACAATCTATCATTCTTTAGTAATTAAATATATATACCATGTGACAGTCTGCTTCCAGATTAACATCCTTAATTGCTATGAGATGCATCTCAGGGGCCCTGAATCAGGAATTATATGAATTGGTGAGTGCCGGCTCATCAAACTCATGCAGGTTTTGAAATCTTTTATGAGGTAGAAATAAAACTGTCTAATAGTCCCACAAATCTGTGGTAGATTTCATATACATTTGGGAATGATGTTGATGAGAACGCAATGGGGCAAGTTAGCTTTCTATAGAGTACTCTCTGAGAAGTCTTAATCTTAGTATATTTTCCTCAGAAATGTTAAGCAGCTCTCTGATGGCACCTGATGAGCACATAGACGAACAAGCCAAATTCTCACTTTGTTGTGCCCTTCAGTGCAGACTCAAATACTGTTTTTATTGAAAAATAAATAGATGTTTTCTGCTCCATTAAACAGAGTCATTACTAAGACCCAGGTTTCTGTATATCCTCATACAGAAACCAGATCGGACCACTCTGAGTCTGACATAGGTACGGCTCTAGAACTATTTCTGACAGGAATCTCATCATCAACTAAAAAGGAACTCGAAGCCTATAAAGTTTCAGAAATTCCTCAAGATCAGACATTCGTTCTCCTTAGGACTTTGGAGAGCAGACTTTCTGAATGCAATACACCCTTTCATTTCTTGCCTGTGCTACCAAGGGGGTTGATTATGAATCTAAGTAAACCATTAACAATTTCAATCTTTTCTCTAACTATCATGATATTATCTATCAGTCCAGTGACATATTTGTGTTTTATAGGTTATCCAAAGGCATTTTATTGTGTGGATTATAACAAACTATGACTAACATTGAGAAGAACAAGAATCCCAGAACACCTATCTAGACTGATATGCAACCTGAACCTACCTAAATCTACACCTAGAATCTGTTGTCTAAACAAAGCCAGGGAGCACTGCATGGTTTAAAATCAGAAAAGTATGCATCAGAGCTATATTCTTTCTCCATACCCATTCAATTTGTATGGTGAACAAATCATTAAAGAAGCTGGACTTTAATTTACAAAAAGGAATGCAGCATGGAATGTGGAAGACTCAGTAACAACCTGCAATATGCAGATTATACAATTTTGCCTGCTGAAAATGAAGGGGGCTTGAATTTCTTGTTGTAGAAGAGCAAAGATTATATAGCCTTCAGTATGGATCAACAGCAAGCAGACAAAAATCCTTAGCTCAGAGTAGATAGTTAATTCATGAACAACTGGAGACAGTTTACAAAGTAGACTTCATTCTTTGTTTGGCAAGAAACACCATATGTTATTGAATAACCAAGAAAATATTTTACTTTTTCTGGAGTTGGTAAGTATTTTGGATATATGTATGTGAATCATAACCAACTCATTGTTGACCCTCCAGTTGAGTTTCAGAGGCAGTAAATCACAGGGGAGGAGATTGCCCATCTTTCCCTTTTAGAGCAACTGGTGAAATCAAGTCATGTGCCTTTGGGTTGGTAGCATAATTCCCTGCCACTAGATCACAAAAAAAAATATTCTTTACCCACGAGGCCACCTGAACTCCCTTTATGAATATATACTTCTTGTTGTTGTTATTATGTGTTGTCAAGTCACCTGAAATTCATAGTGACACTGTACAACAGCCCTAAATCCCGCCCTACCCAGTGCCAATCTTGTTGTCTCTGACACACCTACCTCCATTACCCTAGTCACTGAATCAATCCATCTCATCGAGGGTCTTCCTTTCTTAAGCCGTTCCTCTACTGTCACAAGCATGATGTCCCTCTCCAAGGACTGGTCCCTCCTTGCAACATGCCCAAAGTACTTTAGATGGAGCTTCAGAATCCTTGCCTCCAAGGAGCAGCCTGGTCTCACCCTCTCTAGGATGAACCTGATTGTTCTCCTAGCAGTCCATGATATATTTTCTCCAGCAGCACAAGCTCAAAGGCATCAATTCTCCTTCTATCATCTAGTCATTATCCAGCTTTCTGAGGCATAGCAATTAACTGAAAAGACTATGGCCTGCATCAGGCACACCCAAGTCTTCACATCGTTGCTCTTCAGTATTTTGAGGAGTTCTCTGACAGCAGAATTTTCCAATGCAATTCATCTCTTTTTTTTCTATAATTATATTTTATTAATTTTCATAAACATTTACAGAGATT
>NW_006399968.1:96818-124563 GCF_000299155.1 Elephantulus edwardii
CTATTATCGAGATTGATTTTGGAATTCAGATGCACTCTTATTGATTGTGCTTGGCTGTACATGTACATATCCTTGAAGATGTATCATGGGGGTGTTGCTGGTACTAGGAGTATTGATTGAGGGCCAAGCAAACTAAAGCTCTTATCAATCTCAATCTCTTCACCACCTATCATGATGCTACCAATCAGCCCCATGGTGAGAATTTTTGTTTTCTTGATGTTGAGCTTCAATCCATATTGAAGGCTACATATCTTGACCTTCTGCAGCAAGTGCTTCAGGTCCTCCTCAGTCTCAGCAAGCAGGGTTGTGTCAGCTGCATAACGCAAATTGTTGATGAGACTTCTTCCAATCCTAATGCCACATTCTTCCTCATAGGGCCCAACCTCCTGTTTTTAATTGAAAAGTTTTAAACATGCAGAACAATATTGAAAATATGTATTCTTTTAATGTAATAAATATATATTTTAATCAAGGAATTTATCTAGTGGACCATATCTGTTTTCAGCAAATTTACTTTGTCCCCCTTGGAAGGTTGTGTTATTACATATCTTGCATAAATCTGAGACAACAGCATTACTCAAACACAACTCAATGCAGTTGAGTCAAAATCGACTCATAGCTAACTCTCCAGCAGGTTTCAGAGACTGCAAATTACACAAGAAATAATTCATCTTTTTCATGTAGAACAGCTGATAGATTCAAACCAAGAACCTTTGGGTTGACAGAACAACTCTCAACCTGCTAGTCCTTGAGAGCTCCCTCCCTGCTAGAGATGGAGATTCTTCCTCTTTTTAAAGGGCATCCTCCGAAGCAACATTATAACACTTGGTTTTTATAGTGTGTCCATACAACCATATATATGCAGTTAGGGACCTCTGCAAATTATTAAGGAGTAATGATGTCAGCTTAAGGACTAAAGTGCATCTGATTCAGGCCATAGTCCTTCCAATCACTTGCTATGCACCTGAGAGCTAGATAATGAATGAAGGTGACATAAGAATGGACACCTTTGAGCTGTGGTGTTGGAGAAGTGCACTGAATATCCCATGTATGGCGAAGAAAATAAACAGATATGTTTGGAGAAGGTACACATGGAGTACTCTTTACAGGCAAGGATGATGAGGCTTCACCTCACATACTTTGGGCATGTTGCTAGGAGGTGCTGTTCCTTGGAGAAGGACATGATGCTGGGAAAGGTGGGAGATCGGTTAAGGAGAGGAAGACCCTCAATCAGGTGGATTGATATGGTGACTGCTGCAATGGGCTCTTATGTGTAAGGAAGAGTGAAGATGGTGCAGGATAAACAGGGTAAAGATAGTTTGTTCATAGGGTTGCTATGAGTCTACCTGATGGCACCTAACAACCACCACCACACAACTTAAGAACCAGATAAGTAAACAAATTGTATACTTAATAGCATAAACCAGATCCAGGTCAAGAATTGGACTTAGTTCTGTTGAGGATAAAGTTTTACAAATTCCCACAAAAAATACTTCCTTTCAGAGATTAAGAAAAATGTAATGACCCTGGAGGACATTATGATGAGTGAAGTATCACAGTCACAAAAGGACAAATATTGCATGATGCTACTCTTGAAAATGGGACTGACATCAGGGTTGGGGGGAGACTGAGAAAGATGGATTCAATAAAGTATACTGCATTGAAACAGATGAGGGAGAAAACTGTTTAAAAGGGATATGTTATTAGGTATTTTTGTCGTGACAGGAGTCCAGCATGAAGGCTGCATTGTGGAGTGGACCTGGGGGTAGGGATTGTGGAACAGTGAAAGAATTTTTTTACTTTTCCAAGAGGGGAGTGTACTGGGGGGAGGGGTGGGAAGGGAGAAAAGTGCAACAATGAATGAATGGAAATCCAAAGTCTCCGTATTTTCATTGAAATCAATAATTTAAAAAATTTTAAAAAGAAAAGAAAAATGTAGTTTAGACTTGATTGTGTTAAATCATCTTACTATCAGTCTTCATTGTTCCAAATGGAAATTCAGTCCACTTCTTTCCTCTCTGTGGCTAACTCTTGCTTTTCAAGCAAACTGATTACTCGGATCTGCAAAATCTCTTTACCTTTGTGTATAATAGAAGCTAATCAAGAGATTATGTTCCATTTTATTCACAGTCCTGTTTTCTAGGGGATGGGATTAAACAGGATGTGAACTTCAGGGAGCAGTAATTTTAGAGATCATGTAAAAATTCTACAGCTCACTGCCTTCAAGCTAGTTCTCACTCAGTTACCTGCTGGAGGGTCAGAAGTGAGGCAGCTCCAACCTGACAGCAATGAGAAGAGACCATTCCTAGAAAGTTCCTGAGCCAGTCACTTGGGTGTTGATAACTGAGTTATCTCTTATAACATCCATACAAGGTGCACATTAGTAGTATATTTTACAGTTGAAAGATAATTTACACTAGCTTTGTGCCTTTGTAAAAGGACTTTAACCAGTGGAATATGGAAATATGAATGCATTCCTTCTGTTTGCATTTACCAAATCATTTCTAAGGAGCTCTGGTGGCATCGTGTGCAAATGCATCAGGCTGCTAATAAGAGAGTCAGCTGTTCAAATCTACCAGCCGCTCCATAAAGGTTTACAGTCTAGGAAGCCCAACGGAGGGTCACTATGAGTGAGGGTCCACACCCGGACAGTGGATTTCTATCTCTACAAGGCATCGTAGGTCTGTAATCTGTTGACTAGACAAATATATCTATACTTCAAATAGCAAGGTAAGATGGCACAGGAGAAAGAAAATCGAAAAGACACAAAATGTGGATCAAGGATGTACAATACTGTGCAAGTTGCTTACTTTATCTCTGGGTCTCCCATGCCTTAGTTCTTAACAACAAAATAAAACTGATTAAAGCTCCATAATTAACACTCTTTGGCACCAGCAGTCAGGAAATCAAAAGACAAATTGCACTGGGAAAATCTTCTGTCAGAGACCTCCCCAGAGTACTGAAAAACAAGAATTTCAGACTAGATACTAAGGTGCGCCTAATCCAGGCCATGATCTTCACAATTACTTGCTATGCATCAGAGAGCTGGACAATGACGGAAAAGGATAGAAGAATCTATGCCTTCAAGTTGTGGTGCTGGATAGGAGTTTTGAACATACCATGGTCTGTCAAGGAAACAAATAGTTGTGTCTTGGAGAGAGTGAAACCAAATCTCTCCTTGGAGGCTAGGATTGTGAAGCTTTGTCTCACATACTTTGGGCAAATGGCCAGAAGAGATGGACCCTTGGAGAAGGACATCATGCTCGGAAGGAGGGACAGCACAGGAGAAGACGACCCTGGATGAGCTGCATTGATACAGTAACTGGGACAATGGAGGTAGGTGTGTTGGAATCAGTCAAACTGCCTCAGGACAGGGAAGGGTTCAGAGCTGTTGTACATAGGGTTTCTATGGGATGCAGGCGCACATTAAAACAACAACAAAGGACATCTCAGGTCCATTCCAATGCTAAAAGGAATTCTGGAACAATGAGTTCATTTTATATCTATGATCCTATTTAAATCCTGAGTAGAAGGTGATGGGGTGAGTGCATCTCATTGTCTTGGGCTATAACCCTACAGCACCTGGAAGGAAAAAAAATATCTCCCAAAGTGGTTGTTAATGATGACTGGGAAGCAGTATATTAGAATAATGTGCTTCAACTTTTGGATTCCCTTGCCATTAATAAAATAGAATCTCTTTGTAACAGGTAATAAAAATAGTTATCATGGTTTATACAGCCACAGAGAAAGTGCAGCTAATTAACTACTGATTTATTTCTCCAGGGAGACAACATTCCCATGGTTTCTGTAAATCGCTGCCAAATACTGAAGGCAATGAAGGAGCCCATTGATACGTCACTTGCTGCCATCTTGGCTGAGTCAAAGAGAATATGAAATTAAAAGGAGGATTACATTTCTTTTCCCTAATTAACATTTCAGAGGGGAAAATGAACTCCTAATCTTTCAATCAGCTTCTATCAAGTGATAGCAAAAATCGAGGGTATGCCTATTAAGAATCAGACACGAAGGTCCATGTCTGGCAAAGCCGATGTCCTGCTGAACTTGTTCATTCACAAAAACCCATCAATTCATCCTGACACAGAGGAGATGTGAGAGAGAGTTGACTTCCAACAGTGCAGAGCAAGTTTAAAGGCACACACAAAAGCATTATTATCACAGAGCGAGCTCTCAGCTCTTGATAATGGGAGTTAGACTGAAGATAGGTGGGCTCACCTTTTTCCTAAGGACCCCCTTGCCAATTTTATATCCACCTCCATTCAGTGCACAGCATTTAATAGGCGCTGCTGCTTCTTGGAGTGAAGAGTCAATCAGAGACCATTAGAAGGGAGAAATGCAAAGTGCTCTATTTTTATCAGAATGTGCTTCACAACACAGCCAGATCATTAAGATCCGGTAACAATTGACGGCACTGGAAGTCGCAAGTGGCCAACACATAATTGTCAGCTTCATTCTGTGTGAAGCATGGGGAGTTCATGCCTCTCTGAGATGAGATCAGCCATTTTCTTTTTATTGGTTTGCTTACAAAGTTCTTATATATTGTGTTTCACGCTATTCTCCATTCACATTATGTTTCATACAATTGTTCGCATGCATTGTTTTATAAAATCAATCACCATTGGACCTTGTCCATCACCATTTTTTAAAGTAGCACGTTGTCCATCTGATAAAGATATGGCTTCAATACCTAAGTTACCCCCAAGGCTCATGACCCGTAGCTCTTGTCACACTATGTTTGCAAATGGTATCTATTCACTCTGATCCATCAATGATACACTTCTCTCTTTTTCTCTCTCATTTCCATCAAATGGTAATTGGCTCACAGGTGACCTTCCTGATCTTCCAGTGGATTTTCAGAGGTTATTTGTCCATCTTTCTCCCTTGGAGCAGCTGGTGGATTCGAACCACCTGCATTTGGTTTGGCAGTGCAGCTTCTTAACCACTAGGCCACCAGCTTGCCATAAACATAAGAGACAATAGAAATAAGTGAAGACTGACCCACGACATAAATCAAATCCTGGCTCATCTGACCACTTGGTTCAGTTACTTGTAACACTGTCTCAAGATAAAAGGGCCTACTGACCTTAGAAAGGGACACTGCTGGGGTCCACAGACATCTTAGGAAGTGACACTGCTGGGGTCCATGGACATCTTAGGAAGTGACACTGCTGGGGTCCACGGGCAGTGTCTGACATGAGGGTGGAGGTGTACTTGTGAAGGTGCTGGGACAGTGGCCCTTGTCTCAACCCTAGGTAAGCACCCTAACTCCTTCTCTCTTTTTGAATACTATGTTATATTCAATCATTTCGAAGTCCTCTAAGAATTCTGCCCGTTGTAGGATTGTAACGATTCCAGGAGGGCACCGGACTTTTTATAATGCATGAGCTGGTATTAGTGAACTTCCTCCCTCACATTCCCTCTCTCATTGTTATGGCATCAGAACTGACTCATAGCTGATCCTCTGGTGGGTTTTCAAAGACTGTAAGTCCCATGGGAGAGTGTCCATCTTTCTCCCAAGGAGCCTCGGTGGATTCATACTGACAGAGAGGCCCAACCTTGGCTGTCAGCACAGTCCCCTCCCAATGGTGCCACCAAAGCTCCTTACATCATTGCACTCAATGGGCTTTTCAGGGAATACAAACTCTCTTTTATAGTCACCCAAACTATTCAATGAATAGAATCCATCTTGAGAATGAAGAATATCTGCTCTTCTATAGATTCAAGCATGATTCTATGAATTCCTTTTTTTTACTTCTTACTGTCATCAGCTGTGGTGCTGGAGAAGAGTGTTGGATAGACCATGAACAAACAGGTTTATCCAGGAGAGAGTGAGACCAGGCTGCTCCTTGGAGGCAAGGATTTTGAAGCTCTGTCTGATATACTTTGGACATGTTTCAAGGTGAGATCAGTCCTTGGAGAGGGACATCATGTTTGGGAGGGTAGAGGGACAGTACAGGAGAGGAAGACCCTCGATGAGAAGGATTGGCTCAGTGACTGGGGTAATGGGGGTAGGTGTGTCGGAGATGATGAGATTGGCTCAGGATAGAACAGGGTTTAGGGCTGTTGTACCTAGGTTCACTAAGAGTCATAGGCAACTTAACAGCACATAACAACAACACCTGTAATGAGAGGAGGACTGTTGGCTTGCTGGTAAGGAATTGAGCTGCAGTGCAAAAGTACATGTTTCGAATGTTCTAGTTTCTCCGCAGAAGAAAGATGGGCAATCTCCTCCTATGCAATTTACTGTCTCTGAAAACCCACTGCACAATGACAACAAACAATGAGTCTTGCTTTCTGTAAACATGAAGCATAAGACAAAGTTATACCATAAGATAAAAATTAAAGCAGATGTGGTTTAACAGAGAAAGGGCACTGATATGTGTTTATTCTTTTGGACAGATCTGCTGCAAAGGGCATCTTTAAAGGGCCAAAGAGGAAGGTATCACACTATTATGGTGCAAATGACCCACGCCACGGTATTTACAGTCACCTCACACAAATACGTGGGAAAGTTTGACAATGAATAAGGAAGACTAAGGCAGAATTGCTGCTTTGAATTGTATTGTTGGTGAAGAATATTGACTATATCATGCACTGCCAAAAGAATAAACAAATGTGTCTTCAAAGAAGTACAGTCAGAGTGTTCCTTAGAAGCAAGGGCGATTAGACTTTGAGCATGTTATCAGGAGGGGTCAACCCACGGAGAAGCACACCAAGTTGGACAGATAGAGGGCCAACAGAGGGAGGAAGGCCCTCGATGTGACGGGTTGACATGGTGGATACAACTATGGGTGTAGCACAGCAGAGATGGTGAATACAGCATAGGATGGGGCGGAGCTTCATCCTGTTGTACTTGGGGCTGTGAGATAGTGTTGACTCAATGGCACCTAATAACAACTGCAAGAAAAAGTCAGATTATTTTAAAAATGACACCTTTGTAATAACTGTCAGTAAGATGGCTAGTAAAAAAAAGTGGTTTAAATGTATGGACGGATGGGCAATTTCTGAAAAGACATGGAAGCTATATTAAAGCATCAAAGGGAACAACAAAGAAGAAAAATATTGCAGTTAAAATTTCACATATAGGCAAGTGATTCATTATAAAGTTTCCAAAGTACCTTGATGTGGCAAAGGATGTTGTTGTTGTTATGTGCTGTCGAGTCACTTGTGAATCATAGCAACCCTTTGTACAACAGCCCTAAACCCTGCTCTATCCTGTGCCAATCTTATTGTCTCTGAACATTTCCCCCATTACTCCAGTCACTGGATCAATCCATCTCATTGAGGGTCTTCCTTTCCTGCACTGTCCCTCCACCCTCCCAAGCATAATGTCCCTCTCCAAGGACTAGTTCCTCCTTACAACATGTCCAAAATATTTTAGACAGAGCTTCAGAATCCTTGCCTCCAAGGAGAAGAGAAATTTTGCCCTCTCTAGGACAAACCTGTTTGTTCTCCTAGGCAGCCCATGGTATATTCTATACTCTTATCCAGCATCACAGCTCAAAGGCATCAATTCTCCTTCTATCATCCCTAGTCATTGTCCAGCTTGTGATGTACAGCAAGTAATTGCAAAGACTATGGCTTGGGTCAGGTGCGCCTTACTCTCCAGACTAAGTCTTCAATACTCTGGAGAGGTCTCTGACAGCAGACTTTCGCAATGCCATTTGTCTTTGAATTTCCTGACTGCTGTTACCAAGAGTATTAATTTTTGGGCCAAGCAAACTGAAGCTGTTAACAATTTCAATCTCTTCACTATCTATCATGATGCTACCAATCAGCCTAGTGGTGAGAATCTTTGGGTTTGTTTTTTTTTTATGTTGAGCTTCAATCCACATTGAAGGCTACAGTTCTTGACCTTCTGCAGCAAGTGCTTTAGTGACTTTCCGTTTCAGCAAGCAAGTTTGTGTCATCTGCATAATGCAGATTGTTGATGAGTCTTCCTCCAATCCTGATGCCAGTCTTTTAAAAAGATGGTAACACTGGAGCTTTATTTTCACTTCATATATTTCACAAAAAAATAAATAAAAACGGATCACATATATAAAGGCAAAAGCTATATTATAACACAGCAGAAAAATATTTGTTACTTTGCATTAAGCAAATATTTTTAGATATACATGAATGGGCTGGCAACACAACTTTTTAATCAGGACTTTTTACACTTGTTGTGTACCATCAAGTCAGAATTGACCTCCAGAGGGTTTTCAGAGGCAGTTAATCGCACAGGAGAAGATTGCTCATCTTTCCCCCACGGAACAACTGGTGAATTAAAAACACATGCCTTCAGGATTGCAGCACAGCTTCTTGCCACTTAGGCCACCAGTGCTCCCTATGAAGCATGCTAAGATGACTAATATAGTAACATTAGCAAGTGCTGAAAAACATGTGGAGTACCTTGCAATTTCAAAGACTTGGAGGGGAAATACAAAAATGGTACTGACATATAGCATAAACTTGCTAGTTTTTATAAAGTTAAATATAGAATTACCACTTGATGTAGCAATCCTGTTCCAAGGTATTTACTCAAGAAGCACATGTCCACACAAAGACCGGTGCCAGATATTTACAGAAGATTTATTCATCTTTACAAAAAGATGGAAGCAGCCCAAATATGCATACACATATGCACATGTGTACAAGCACACATAACGACATATTAATCAGCAATAACAAGCAACAAGCTACCAAATACACGCAGCAATACAACTGACTCTCAAGAGCTAAGTGAAAGAGTCCAGACACAAAAGTCTACATAGCTTATAATTCCATTTATGTGAAATCCTTGAAAAGGCAGAATTACAGGGGTGGAAAGCAGTGAGTGGAGTGAGGCTGAGGCAAGTTGTTGGCTACAAGCGACCTGAAGACAACTGAGGTTTGTGACACAGCAATGAGATTAAGATGAGGTTGGCTTGACTGCTTTATTTGTCACTGTTTGTTCAGATTGTACACTTTAAGTTACAAGCTTGATTGTGTGGAAATTCCTTTATAATTGACCAGAAAAGTAAAATGGACAGAAGTCAGATGAGTGGTAATCAGAGGTTGAGGAAGATGGGGAAAAAACCTGACAAATAAGGGATGCAAAGGAATTTTTTTACGTGATCGAAATGATCTATATTCGATTGTGGCAGTGGTTACACGAACATACAAATTTGTCAAACTTACCAAACTGTATGTTTTTAAAAGATTAGTTTCATGCTTTGTAAATAGTAATACTTCAATAAATCTGCTCCTAAATAAATGAGTGAGTGAGCAATTATTCAATGAATGAATTCAATTATTCAATGAATGAATGAATGAATAAACAAACAAACAAACAAACAAATAAATAAATAACAGAACAATGTGTGAAGGAGTCCTGCAGAAGCAGCTTATCACCCAAGCAGCTTTCAATTAGCCATTTTCCCAAAGGAAGTAGGGTGATACTCTGAGAAGTACCAAAGTATACCTAAATAGTAAGACTTTTCTGAATAAAAGTCTGACGTACCTTTTTAAATAAGATTCCTACTTTCTTCCAGTCTGTGGCTTCTCTTTCCATTTCCTTAAGAGTGGCTTTTAAAGAACAGTTGTTCTAACAATAGTGAAGTTCAACTTACTAATTATTAATTTGTGGTTTCTATTTTTTTATGTCTTATCTAAAAAATTCTGTGATAGAATAAAGACAGCAAAAGAACTGCACAAGGTAAATGTGGAAGCATACAGGGCCCCCACCAGCACACAAACTATCTTTGAAATTATCCCCCCGAAAGAAACATAATGTACATGAAGATACAGAAGGATATGAAGGAATTATGCTATTAATCACTACAGATAAAATCATCAAACTGAAAAGCATTGCAGGATTTATTTTTTATTTCTGATAAGATGAATAAAATTCATTTTCTAACATCATGACTAATAAGTTTAATAAGAGTTTAAGTTCACCTTTTAAAAAGGCTAGTTTAAAAAATTCACGTGATCAACACTGAAAATACTTAGGAAAAGTATTACCTCTATTTATTCTTTCTAATTTAACTTGTATTTCAACAAAGGTGTATCTAGCTTAAAATGTTATTTAACATGATGAAATAACATGGGAGATACTGCAGAGCATTATGCTGGGTGAACTAATTCAGTCTCATAAGGACAATTGCTGCATTAAGATAATTTTTGTAAAAAATAGAAGAATAGTAAAATGTGCATAGGGGTCCAGAGATAGAAGGGGTGAGAGCAAAGGGATGAGGATGGGTAGCTGGAAATCACAGGGTCACACAATATGATTTGTGGAGGGAAAGGGTAAATGAAATGAGAAAGATCCAATGGGGACATGAAAAGATAAGGTCATGGTGGGCATAGTTCAATGATGAAGTGTATGGGAAAGATTGTATGAAACACAATGTGAATGAAGGATAGTATGAAACACAATGTATACAAGTTTTGCAAACCAATATAAAATAAAAATTAAAATTTGCTTGTAAAAGAAAAAAAGAACATTTAGTACTAATTTCCTTTTTATGTATTGAAGAGGCCCTGAGACATTATGTGTATCTGTTGTGTGTTATCTTCATGGCCATCCCGCAGTCTTGGTGATACAAAGAGGTAACACAACTGGCTTGCTATCTGGAAGACAAGCAATGCGAGACCACTCAGCAGAGCCTCCAAAGAAAGTGCTGGGCATCTTAAAAACCAGACTGTCCATTCGTTTGTTGATGGGCATGTGGTTTGTTTTGCTTCCATCTCTTTGCTGTTGTAAATAACACAGCAATAAATATGGGTGTTTGGACGGCAGTTCTGGTTTCTTTAGGGTATATTCCCAGTAGTGGCATTGCTGGGTCAAATGGTATTTCTATTTCCAAAACAATGAACTTGTAAAACATTACACAACATGGGGAACCCTGGAGCACATCATGTTGAGTGAAATATCTTAGTCACAAAAGGACAAATACTGCATAGCACCCCTGTTATAAAGCAGATCCGACATGGAGAGTTGGGAAGAGAAGATGATTAAGAGACAATGACCGTTGCACTGGAAAAAATGAAGGAAAGAAATATAAAATATATATATTTATATGTGTGTGTATATGTGTATATATATATGTATATATGTGTATATATGTATATGTATATATGTATATATATGTATATATGTGTATATATATGTATTAAGGAATATATAATTAGACACTACACATACAACAGAGGTACATCATAAGAGGTACAGTAAAGAGGACTGGGAGGATGGGGGAAGGGAGGAAACTGTGCAACAATGAATGAATATTTTTTTTAAAGTGACCTGGGGGAGGAGGAAGGGAGGGAGAGGGGGTAAAATATGCAACGATGAATGAATGAAAATCTAACTTCTCTGTAAACATTCATTAAAATAAAATTTTATAAGAAAAAGCCCCCAGACTCTGAAAGGCCCGCAGAGCTTGGTGCCACTTCGCACACAAGGAGCGCCGCAGCCGTGAGTCAAGGGTTCCTCAGCAACGGCAGAGGGGGTACGCCCTGACTCTACTACGACAGGCTTGTCGGGTTCCTCCTTCCCACCCAACCTTCCACCCAGTGCTCACAGTTCACCTCCCAGCCTTCCCTCACAGCTGTGACACACTTAGAACTCAAAGCATCACAAATACGGCAACATCCTCCACTGCTGAGCGTGTGTAACACGGGGGATACTTCTTTTCTGGGTCTGTTTCCTTCAAGCCAATGTTTATCTTGTGGTTTTATTTCTTGGTTTTTTTGTTGTTGTTGTTTTTTAAATATGTGATAGACCTCCCTTACTGCCAGTCTAGACTTCTTTATTCTTTCCATGTATAAGTGTATTGTTGTTGTTGTTGTTGTTAGGTACTCTAGAGTCAACTACGACTCACTGCACCCCTATGAACAACAGATCTGGACCTGGCTCTACGCTGCTTCGTCTTCACCATCTCCACCCTGCTCAAGCCCATTGTCACGGTCACTGGCTCATCTTGTTGACGGTCTTCCTTTCTGTTGCTGACCCTCAACCTTTCCCCAAGAACTGGTTCCTCTGGAAAATATGCCCAAAGTAAGTGAGGTGAAGTTGAACTATCCTTATCTCTGAGGAGTACTCTGGTTGCAAGGCCCTCAAGGCAGGTTTGTTCGTTATTTGGCCGTCCACAAGCCACTCAGTTATTGAGCCACAACAATCAGTCTTCCAGAGTCTAAAATTGTGTTGCTATCATGTGCTCTCCTGCCCTCCTTGTTCACATATAACTCTTTAACTAATTGCCATGGAGTCAGAACCAACTCATAGCTGACCCTCGGGCCAGTTTTCAGAGCCCCTTATAAGTCCCAAGGAAGGAGGGTACCTATCTTACTGTAGAGCAACTAGTGGACACGAACTGCCAGCCTTTGAGAAGGCAGCGCAACCCCCTACCGATTAGGTCATCAAAGCTCCACAACTGCATCCCATTCCTGTCCTTTGAATGGTGTTTCAGGAGTGAAGGGTGACTGGCTGCCTCATGAGGCAGAGGCCTCTCCCCATGGCAGGAAACGGCCATCAGCAGAGAGGAGGCTGGGCGGGCTCCCCATCCAGTAGGACCGCAGCCCAGTCATGTGGTGCCATCTAACTCTATATAGGCTGCCCTGCCAGAGCTTGGTACCCGCTGACCAGTGCAGACCCCATATATCATGTCTTTGGAGAAGACGCCTACTTGGTTAAACCATAAATTGACATCAGGACTACCCAAGGAGAGGGCAGTCAGCTGAGGTCCTCTTACCTTGATGGAGCTGAAGCAAAGGACGTGGAGGACAGCAGCAGCCATGAAGCTCCGGGCCACACCATACACAGCCGACAGCACCCCAGACACGGCTACGAGGCAAACACCCGTGGTCAGGCCTGGGCGGGACCCGCAGTGTGAGCTCATATTAGAAAGCAGGGCGGAGCCGCAGCAGCTTGCACACATGAAACTCCTGCAGTGCACTGGCTGAGAGCGAGCCTGGGAACACTGACCAGTGAGCCCACACTCAGGAGGGATGCAGGGGGACCAAAACATTACCGCATTCCTTAGGAACCCTTTGAATCTGGTGGGGCTGATGTGGGGTATGAAAGGACCACAGAAAGCAGTTTAACGACTGACTAATTGCCAGTGAGTCAGAATCCACTCACAGCTGACCCTCCAGGGGCATTTTGGAGGCTGTAAATCGCATGGGAGATTTCCCATCCTTCTCCCACGGAGAAGCTGGTGGATTTGAATCACCCACCTTTGGGTTGGCAGTGCAACTCCTTACCTCTAGGCCACCAGAGCTCACTGGCAATTTCAATAGAAGGAGAAAATTAGAGAAACAGAGACAGATCTGCACAGGCTTCAGGCATACTGTCATCTCACATACTATAGGGCACCTGCGTGCATGGGTCTGTGTGTCTGCACGTCTCACAGGTGGTACCGGTAACTGAGCACCAGACAGCCATCCCACAGGCAGGGTTTTCACACCCGGCTAAAGAAGAGCATCCTCACCAGGTAAACAATCTCCTTCAAGTCTCCCAATAAACATTCAAATCCCGCTCAGTCTGCATCTGATAGCAGTAGGCGATCTTGTCCGTAAGGCGCACATACACACAGAGTCCACACTCGATGTCACACACAAACGTCCTCTCCTTCACTTTCACAAACACACTGTCAGATGACCTTCTCATAGACATGCTCACACACTTGCACTCATTCACGTACATGGAATGTTTTTCTGAACCATTGTTAGAAAGACCATGCCGATTGCAAAGCCCGAGGGTTTATGTCCCCAAGTTGCTTTAGCTGTGCCATTGGCTGTGTGAAGCTAAACAGACTGCTACGAATTGTGCACAGCAAATCTGCACGAGCCCACAATCAGCCTGCTGCACCAACGCTGGGGTTGTTTGAATGCTCAGGAAGAAGGAACGACCCTCCAGGCCCCACAGCCCCATCCAGGCTCTAGGCTCCATCACAGGAAGAGCAGAGCATAAACTACTTACCGGAACCTCCGAAAAACAGCATGTCGATCTGTTCCAGGAGATAAATGCAGAAAGTGTTGATCTGAGGGAAAAGCCCAAGGAGGGAAATGGCAGGGAAGCAATATAAAAATGCTGTAAACGAAAAAGCAAAATTGACAGTGAATTCATGGTTCCTGCTGCAGACCTTCCCCCTTTACTGATGACGCCTTCTCTCCATGGGGTGCTGGTGGTACGTTACATGCTTTTACCAGAGGAACCCAAGATGTATGGGAGTTGAGAAGTAGCTAGTTCCAAGGAAATCAGGGCCACATATCCAGAACTCCTCACTGTTCTCAAGAATAGTGAATAAGAGAGCATACTGGATTTGACTTTGAGAGAGTAGATATGAATCGGGGCGGGGGGGGGGGGGGCGTGTTGGTTGGAGCGAGGTTTGGAGGAAAGTTCTGCAGAAGCTACAACACCAAAGCAGAGATGAGGACATCTCCCTCCGTGAAGAGGTGAGCAAAAATTGGAGATAAGGCACTTTTATGCTTTACACTTCTATAACCTCGTTGTTGTTGTTGTTGTTGTTGTTGTTGTTGTTGTTAAGTGCCGTTGAGTCGCAGGCGACTCATAGTGACCCTATAAAGGAGAGTCCTCAACACTTGGGTGCCTTACATCCTCTTTCCAGGTTCATAGGGTTTCCGGAGGCAAGCTATTATGGAAAAGGATGCCACTCCTCCTTCCAAGTTTGTTTTAATCAGAGAGCTCCACCCCACACCTGTCTGCACTGGGTAACCAACTATTAATTCACTGGACATATCAGTGTCACAATGTTCAGCCTCACAGCAACCACAAGTGACCGCTGTACAGCAAGCGGACACACCAGGGCTATACGACCTCAGGCCTGAGGGCTGCGGATTACGTTTGACTAATTGACTAATCAGTCTATCAGTTTAAAGACTATGAGGTGCCTGATCCAAGCCCCAGGTCTTTTCAATTGCTTTGCATGTATCTGAAAGTTAGACAGTGAATAAGAAATACCAAAGAAGAATTGATGCTTTCGAACTGTGATGTTGGAAAAGCATATTGAATATCCCATGAATTGCCAAAACAACAAACAATGGCGAAAAAACATGGAGAAAGTACAACCAGGGTGTTGTTCCCCAGTGACACGGATAGTGATCCTTAGGTATGTTGTCAGGAGGAGGTAGGCCTTGGAAAAAGACATCATGCTGACAAAGGCAGAGGGTCAGAGAAAGAGAAGAAGATCTTCAATGAGATGGATTGACATGGTGACTGCAGCAATGAACTTGAGTATGACAAAGATGGTGTTCATAGGTCCTCTAGGAGTTGTAGTAGACTCAGTGGCACCTAACAACAACTCTTTTCTCAGCACTGGTCCGATATTCAGCACTGAGTCAAATTCCCACAGAACAGTGAGGGAATGGGGCAAACAGCTCAGGAACGAGGATGCACTGAGGAGACAGGCAACCTTCCACAATCACAGCAGTAATGTCCAACTAGCTAAAACATGTAAAGTATGATTCAACGTTACACAGAGATAACTTGTTAACGAAGGAGAGAAGAGTCGCATGCATTTTACATCAATTTCCTCGTGTTTCTCTTCCTCAAGTCTATTTACGAGAGCTTCAGAGAGACACAGAAGCCCTCAATGGCGAGTCTCTCTGTATCCGTCTTCCTCTCTATCCCAGGGTGCTGGGCAGAATGCACACTGGCAGGAAAACACTGACAATGACGTCTGACACAAGTAAACCTTAATAAAATGAAGGAAATTTGATCTGCAATCCAATGTCTACATTATACTGAAACTGCTTCCTAAAATTACTCATAAATATCTAGTGAGCAATGGGAATTTCAATAAGGGTGTTTCAGCTATTTCTGGAGTGGAGGGGAACATCCCTGGAAATATGAACTATAGAAATAGAGACATTTTAGGAATGATGACATTTATATGGCAAATTATTTTTTAATAGTTGGTGAGAAATGTGGAATAAACCTCTTTCCAATTACTGAAAAATTACTCCAATGCTTTATGAAGGTAAAATTTTATGTAATTAATGTGGCTATGATGAATAGGGCTTTCCTTGGAGTTAGAATAATATCTGGGAGCTAAAACACACAGTAATGTTGTTGTAGTATCATATAAAATGATTTTAACTTATTGTAAAATATTGTACTGGTTGGAAGCGAGAGTGGCATCCACTTGCAAAATAGCTTGCATCCAGAAACCCTATGAACTGGGAGAAACGATGGAAGTTATACAAGTGTTCAGGTCTTTCGCTCAGAGGGTCGCTATGAGTTGCCTACGATTCGACGGCACTTAGCAACAGCATAGAGAGAGATCATTTGGCCTAGTGGACAGAAAGTGATGCTATGAAGCCAAAGGTGGGCGACTTTAATCCGTAGCCCTCAGGCCTGGTTTTTGGTTTTGGGTTTGTTTTTTTTTGTCAAACATTCTTCTAAGTCATATAGCCCTGGTCCATCCACTTGCTGTACAGAGGTAACTGGTGATTGCTGTGAAGCTGAACACTGTGACACTGATGTGTCAAATGCAATAATGATTAACCATGGTGGACAGTGTTTGGTGGAGCTTCCCCATTAAAAGAAGCTTGGAAGCAGGAGTGGCATCCACTTCCAAAATATCTTGCCTCCGGAAACCCTATGAATCTGGAGAAACGATGAAAGTTATACAAGTGTACAGGTCTTTCATTCCTAGGGTCACTATGAGTCACCTACGACTCGATGGCACTTAAGAACAACAACACTGTTGTTATGTGCCATCCAACCAGAACGGATTCACATCTGACCCTCTAGTGGATTCTCATGACAGCAAATCATAAGAGCTGTGATGTTGGCAAAGAGCACTAAACATCCCATGGATTGTCAAAAGAACAAACAAGTATGCCTTGGAGAGGGGCAGTCAGTGCTCTTCGGAGGCAAAGAAGATAAGCTTTGTCTCATACACTTGATGCATGTTGCTAGAAGGGCCTAATCCTTGGAAAGGGACATGATGCTCAGAAAGGTGGAGGGTTGATGAAGGAGAGGAAGACCCTTAACCAGGTGGATTGACATGGTGACTTCTGCAGTGGGGGCTCCAGTGTGTCAGGAAGTGTGAGGATGGCACAGGATAGGACAGGGTTCAGATTTGTTGTTCACAAGGTCACGAGGGGCCATACTTGATGACACCTAACAACAACAACAAATCACAAGGGAAAAGATTGTCTATCTTTCTCCACTAAGCAGTTAGTGGACGCAAACTGCCTACTCTTGAGTTGGCAGCACAACTCCTTACCTACTAGGCTACCAGAGTTACAAGCAATTTTTCAAAATTGGTAATAAGATACAAACACTGATCTGCTTGATGTACTAGATAACAATTTTTTTTTTCATTTTTGTGGACAGAATTAGAGTTATGAGAGGGAAGATATCTAAATAAACATAAATTTAATTGCAGAACATACAGCCATGTTGGAAGAAGGAGTGGCATCCACTTCCTAAACATATGCCTCTGGAAACTATGAACTTTGATAAATATCATTATAAAAATGTATATTCTTAAAAATGGGTAACCCTGGAGGACATTATGCTGAGTGAAATATCTCAGTTACAAAAGGACAAATACTGCACAGTGCCATTTGTTATAAAACAGGACTGACATTGGGGTTGGGGGGAGACTGAGAAAGATGGGATAAATTATTATACTTCATTGAAACAGATGAGGGAGAGAACTGCTTAAAAGGGATATATGATTAGGTATTATTGTCATGACAGGAGTCCAGAACGAAGGCTGCATAGTGGAGTGGACTTGAGGGGAGGGATTGTATCACAATGAAAGGATTTTCCTTTTACTTTTCAAAGAGAAAAGTGAACTGGGGGGGAGGTTGGGCAGGGAGAAAAGTGCAACAATGAATGAATGTAAATCCAAAGTCACTGTAAACTTCCGTTAAAATTAATAATAATGAAAAAAAGAACACCACAAATAGCCATAAGCATCAACATTTTAATTCAGACCATTTAAAGCCATTCTTATTTGGGGGATTTAAAACCCAGCAATAAAGTCTGCATCCTCCACAAAGATAGGAACAGTGGGAGATGCAAAGAGATTTCAACACTCTACCTCTCAGAGTGATATGCATGTGACAGAAACCAGAATGTGAACGAGTTATAGGAGGAAAAGTGAATGTCAAATACTAAGGGCAGCCAAAGATTGGAAATGGTTCACCTTGTCGATAAGAAATGCAGTGAAACCAAAGCTAGTGAAGAGGAAAGCATTTGAGCACAATGAAAAATGGCATGAGGAAAATAAATAGTAAGAGGCCGCAGAAAGGAATAAGCAGTGCTGGTCTCTCTGGGAGTGCAGGATTATAACTTAATGAAACAGTGCAGGGTGAGTGGCTGTCAACAAGAAGAACTAGCCCTTGGGTCTTCCCCAGGATGTACTGGAGGGTGAAATCTCAGTCTATAAAATAAAGACTGCAGACATGGAATGAGAGGAAATGGATCCCATGCACTGCATCTGCCAGGTGCCAGTCAGCGTGGATGAGACTGGAGTCAAGGGCTTGGTACGTTAATGGCACTATTGGAAAACACACTCAAAATTGCCAGAATGGTTCTGTTGTTCTCCCCCAAAAAATAACAAGAATTCCTACACGTGTTGACAATTTTCTCTGTGAACATTTTGTTTTGTTTTGTTTTGTTAGCACACCACTGAGCAGTTCTCAAATTTTCCCTACTCTTCTTTTTCCCTAATAAATACCAAAAAGGCCTCAACTTCCAGTAATATTCCATTTCTTGCCATGTAAAATTTATAACATTTTTTAAAATCTGTTAAGTTGCTTCTTTCATTAAGTGTGAATAATATGAATTACTGTATTTGCTGGCATGAATGCACCTAGAATTAGCATAGTCTGTAAACACTACTAAAGTCTATAGCATCGAATGGATGTCTATAGCCTGTGTACCCCTGCAGTACAATGCCTCTGTATGAACTAATTGTCCAAATCATGGGCAACTGAGAGCAGGGACAAGTTTCCCATAAGTCCCCAACGTGGGCGATCTGAGTTTTCAGAGAAGAACGAGTGCAATTTAGAAATGTATTCAAGCCAGCTTCTCATGGGTAGGGGCTTAGGTCCTAAGGACTAAAATAAAATCTAAAACTCTCAGATCTGAAAAGGACTTCAGAGGCCATTTGATGCAGAAAACAGAAAGGAGACAGACCCTTCACCCCATACCATTTCCCACAAGCTGCATTCACTCACCAATGAGGTAGTCCCTAGCTAACTGCAGGGACCCTGGAGAGAAGAGCTTCAATCCATAGACAACATGGGTAGGAGGGCGCTCAGCCTTGGCCCCTGTGTCAAGAAGCAAAATAAGGCCACACAGCACACAGAAATAGACTGGTCTGCTGTATGTTATGATTTGGTTGTGTCCCTAGAAAACAAACACAGTTTCTGAGTGGTACTTTCTATTTTGATTAAATGGTAAAAACCCCATCATCAATAGCTTATATTATATACAATTTATATTATATCAACTATTTCCCCTTCCTTTACCATAATACATATGCATACATAAAATATCAAATTGGAATAAAAATATCTAAAAGAATGTGTGTCTCTCAAACTCAGCAGGATTGACCAGAAAATTAAATTATCATTCTTGGAGAAAACCTAGATCCAATCTCATGCTTCCCTAACAGTGACATTTACATTCACAGGGTTCATTTCAATGGAAAAATTAATTTCATTGTTTTCTCTGTATGGTCTAACTTAGGCTCTACTATTATTGTTGCTGTTGGTGTTGTGTGTCAGGAGTTGGGACCAACCCATAGCAGACCTTCCGGTGGGTTTTCAGAGGCAGTTAATCACATGGGAGGAGACTTCCCTTCCCCCTTTGTAGCAACTGGTGGATTCAAAACGCATGCCTTTGGGATTGCAGCACAAATTTTCGCCACTAGGCCACCAGAACTCGCTAATATTATTAGCAAGATACAAAACTACAAAGCTGTGGGCTCCAATTTCCTACTATTTTAGAAAGCAAGACAACATGGGAACAGAGTTATACCTGAAGAAAGTGCACAAAATGTTTTTGGTGCAGATAAAGTGGAATAAGTCAGTTATTATTTAAACATCTAAACTTTTGTTTTTTATGCACTACTTTCCTCTGAGGAATATCAAATACCTAACAGAAATCATATTAGCCCTCTCTCTACTGTCAGTAGGAGAAATAAAAATACTTAACCATTTCTCTCTAATTTTTGTAAGAATTGAGGAAACTACAACAGAGAGAGCACTGGTAGCTTGGTGGTAAGGAGTCGTGCTGCACAAAAAAGACAAGTGGTTCAAATCCACCAGCTGTTTCACAGGAGAAAGAAAAACAATTTCTCCCCATGTGACTTACTGTGACCAAAACCTCCTAACGGGTCAGCTATGGGTCAGTTCTGACTCCAGGGTACTTAACAACAACAACAACATATCAACTTCCTAAGAAAAAAATTAACAAAAAATGTTCACCCCCATAAAGTAATCATAGTTCACTGATTTTAAAATAACAACAATAAGGAAAAAAAACCACAACACAAAAATAAGTAATTGAGAAGAAAAAAGGAATTAAGATAGTAAGAAAAAAAGAAAATAAGAAAAATAAGTAATTGCAATTAATGAACTATTTTAGTGTGGAAGGGATTAAAATCTGAATTTTGAACATCACTGTCTTAAACCTGTTATGTTCAGAAATGCAATTTAAACTTCTACTGCTTCTATAACAGAACTATGCTGATTCTGAGACTGTCCTTTAAATGGAGAGGAAAATATGGACTGTCCATGGGCACTGGCTGTGTTTGCCCCAAATCTAGCCTCAGTCCTGAAGGAATGTTTGTCTCTTCAGTGTTTTCCTCTTGAATCCAATGAGGTCATAATGAATGGTATGGAATATTTTCTTCATGTTTGGTGTTTTGGTATTTTCCCCCCAATTAACCTAAAGTCCAATTTCAATATAAATATATTATTTTAATAGTGACATATCTTTCTTTTTTAAATGTTTTTAAATGTTGTCGTTACGTGCCGTCGAGTTGCCTGCAACTTGTAGCGACCCTATGTACAACAGTCCTAAACCCTCCTCTGTCCTATCAAGTACATTGTTTTCAAAATCTGATTCTTTCAATTTCCCTCACTCTCCCATCCATAAAATTGTACAATCCCATGATTAATCTCCCCTCCCCCTGCACATCCTCATCCCTCTACTTCCACCCTCTCCCATCCCTCCTGCATCCCTACTAATTCTAAAATAATGGTTTTATACAATATTTATCCTTGTGGTACTGAGTTAGTTCACTCAGCATAATGCTTTTCAGTCCCTCCCAAGTTAGGTAATAATGTACAAAGTTTTTCTCCTGTGTGCTGCATAGTTTTCCATTGTGTGAATGTTCCATTAGTTTATGTTGGGACATTTGGGCTGTTTCCATGTTCTTATGATGGTGAATAATGCTGCTATGACCATTGGTGTACAAGTCTCACAAGTAGCCTCAGTTCTCATTTTCTCCAAGTAGTGGAATAGCGGGGACAAATGGAATTTCTATGTTCAGCTTTTTGAAGCAGCACCAAACTGCCTTCCAGAATGGTTTTACCATTGTACAATCCCACCAACAATGTACAAAAGTTCCTTTTTCACCACATCCTCTCCAACATTTATTCCTTGTTGTTGTTGTTCAGTGCCATCGAGTTGCAGGCGACTTATAGCGACCCTATGAAGGAGAGTCCCCGATGCTATTTATTCCTTGCTGCCCTGATAAACTTTGCCAGTGTTACTGGAGTTCCAGATGGTACCTCATTGTGGTTTTGATTTGCATCTCTCTTATTGCCATCTTTTTTCTTCTTTTTTATTGGTTTAAAGTTCAATCGAAATTTATTCTTTTTTTATTGGTTTGCTTACAAAGTTTGTGTACATTGTGCTTCACACTATTTTTCATTCAGATTGTGTTTCCTACATGCATTCTCATACATTATGTTTTATAAAATTAATCACATTAGATCTCACTCATCATTACCCTTTTTGCCCAGATCCTTCCCATTTACTTCCCCCAACACTCAGGAGCAACGATTTCGAAAAATACTATGTAACTTGGACAAGGCTAGAGAGTATATTGCTGACTGAACTAACAGTCTCATAAGGACAAATATTGCATAAGACCATTATTGTAAAAATAGAAGGATAAGTAGTAAATACATTCTTATCCACCAAAAAGAAAAACACATTTGTATCGATATAAACAAATATTCAGTGTATGCTCCACAGTCAACACCCTTGGCATCAGTAGCCAGGAAATTAAAAGACATATTGCCATGGGAAAGTCTGCTGTTAGGGACTTCTCCAAAGTACTGAAGAGCAATGGTGTCTCTCTGGAGACTAAGGTGCATCTGATATAGGCCATGGTCTTTGCTATCACTTCTTACGCATCAGAGAGTTGGACAATGACTAAGGCAAATACAAGGATAATTGATGTCTTTGAGCTGTGGTGTTGGAGAAGAGTATTGAGGGTACCATGGACTGCTAGGGAAACAAACAGACTCATCCTAGAGAGGGTTAAACCAGGTAGCTCCTTGGAGGCAAGGATTCTGAGGCTCCATCTAACATATTTTGGACATGCTGTAGGGAGGAATGGTTCCTTGGAGAGGGACATCATGCTTGGTAGGGTGGAGGGACAGCGCAGGGGGGAAGGCCCTCTGTGAGGTGGATTGATTCAGTGACTGGGGTGATTGGGATGGGAGTGGCAGAGACAGTGCGATTGACACAGGACAGAGCAGAGTTTAGGGCTGTTGTACATAGGGTCACTATGAGTCACAAGTGACTTGACGGCACGTAACAACAACAACAACAAATGTATATTGCTGTTGTTGATTGCCATTGAGTCAATGATAACTCACAGTGACTCTATGAACAAATGACCTGAAGTCTTTCTATAACTATCATCATTTCTCCAAGTTCATAGGGTTTCCATGGGCATGTGGTTTAGGAAGTGGATGGGACTCCTGCTTCCAAACCTGTCTTAAACTGGGATCTCTGCCAAACACTGTCCACAGTGGGCAACCATTATGGTATTTAACACCCAAAAAGCACAAGGCTCAGCATCATAACAAACCAAGATTAGGTCAGTATGGCAAACTGACAGAAGAGAGCTGTATGATTTAGAAGTATGTTCCGCCAAAACATAACAACACTAAGCTCTCAGGCCACAGGCCCAACTAAAATTAACAACGAAGGAACATGTGCATATAAGATTATTTTCTCAAAATTACATCTTTTAGAATATGCAATTACTCCATTTTCCCTTGCCTTGTATCTTTCTTAAGATAAAATATTAAGAATACATTAAGAATTGGAAGTCTTTGGTTCTCAGCAAGTTTGCTACCCATTTTGGATCTTGAGAGGGTGCTCTATTGGCCTAGTGGATAGAAAGATATGCTACCAAGCCAAAGGTGGGTGATTTTAATCTGCGGCCCTCAGGCATGGTTTTAATTCTTTTTGGTGAATCATTCTTGTAAGTGGTATAGCACTGCTCTGTCCATTTGCTGTACAGAGGTAACTCGTGGGTGCTCTAATACTAAACACTGTGACACTGATGTGTCAAATGCAATAATGATTACTCCTGGTGGACAGCGTTTGGTGGAACTTCCTGATTAAAACAAGCCTGGAAGCAAGAGTGGCATCTACGTCTGAAATAGCTTGCCTCGAGAAACTCTATGAACTTGGAGAAACAATGAAAGTTATACAGGGGTTAGGATCTTTTGTTCATAGGGTCACTATGGGTCATCTACGACTTGACAGCACTTAACAACAACAACAACAAATTTTAGTTACTGGGCATAAAAACACTTTCCTTGTATTTGTAATTTAGAAAAACTCGGGCTCATAAAGAGCCCACTCTCATTATCATGCTCATGTTTTATCAGGTTTTCTTATGCTGCACTTTGGGTCTCCAAGCCATTCTAAGCATATCATTGCTATTGTTGTTGTTGTTTGGAGCCTCTGAATTGACTATAGCTCACAGTGACCCTATGAACAGCAGATCTGAAGCCTGCACTATCCTGTGCCATCCTCACCTGTCATACTAGAGCAAGGTTACAATCACTGTGTCGCTACGTCTTGTTGAGGGTCTTCTCTTTCTCTGACCCTCCACCGTTCCCAGCATGATGTCTTTTTCCAAGGACTAGCCCCTCCCAACAGTATGCCCAAAGTATGTGAGACAGAATTCCATCATCTTGCCTCTAAGGAGTACCCTGGTCGTACCTCCTTCATCAAAGACTTTTGGCAGTCTGTGGGATTTTTTTAAAAAATAAGACAATGAAGCAAAGCTGCTCTCAAGTCAATCCTGACCAATGATGACCCTGCAGCTAATAGAGGACCACTGGTCCACTGGGTTTCGTGGGGTTTTTTCTTATTTTTTTAAACTCCCCTCCACCTTGTTGTGTACCATTGAATCAGATCAGACAGGCACAGGAGGAGATTTCCCTTCCTTCTCCAGCACAGCATCTGGTGGATTCGAACTGCCTGCCTTCAGGATTGCAATGCAGCTTCTTGCCACTAGGTCACCAGAGCTCCCTCCGTTGGGTTTTTTAAGGTGGTGACCTTTCTGAAAGTATGCCCAAGGGACTCAAACCAACAGCTTTTGAGCCACCCAGTGTCCCTACATGTGACATACAAATGACTTCGATTTGCAGTGATTCCTGAGAACATATAAAATTCCCCCACTCTCTAGATCTTTCTTCTGTGCATTCATTCATAATCAAACCCTGTAAAGATTGATTTTTAACTTTTCCAGCAGAAAAAATTTTAAAGGCCAAGTCTGACCACAGTCTTTAAAAAGTTAATTGGATTGCATTCCCCACCTGTTGTGGGGGACACTGCAGACTCCACCTGGGGCCCATCTTGGGAGGCAATTTCACAACAGCGGGATAGTGTGTGCATTTGGGTTTTCCATCATATCCATTTACAGATATAATTTCATGGCCATGTTTCAGTTATAGTTCAGCAAAAATCTAAGAGGAAAGAGTCTCACAATGCCTCTGGGGGCCCCACCTGTGGAGCTGAGTCACTTGAGGCTGGTATAGAGGCCTCCATACTTATCCTCCTGTGGAGAAATGAGGAGCCTTACAACTCTTGATTGTTAAGGTGAAGAAAAGACTTTGTTATAAGGTGGTGTGTGCCAGATTCTCTACAGACTTGGGGCTAGCACGCACAGATGGGCTAGGGAGGGACACAAGTGGGCTTGTAAATCAGGCACTGGGCCTGGCCCCAGCCCAGCATAGTCTCTCCCCACAATCACCTTTATGCAGATGGCTTTCTCCTTTGTTATCCTCAGGCAGGGAAAAGCTACATCCCATCTCAGAGCTTACATTCAGTTCTATCCCAGCCACGTTTGGAGATCTAGCCTATTTTCTGAGACTGGAAGAGACTAACAATATCAGCAACTGCTCCTGTTGACTCAGCTTTGACCATATGTCAAGCACTATCCACCCACATTAAATGTGTTCATACTGCTTATCCTCATAGCACCCTGACAGGTAGATGCTGTCACTCTAATTTTAACAAGAGCAAGTTGAACTGTAAAGACACTGTCCAAGGCCTCACAGACACAGGACCTTGCCACAGACACAGAGCTTGACCTCTGGCTCTGTAGTCATTAGTCTCTTCCTCTGCAACTGTCTTCTCTGCTTCTCCAAAGGCTCCAGGGCGTATACATGGGGCATTGGATCCTTGCAGGTTTTCGCAATTACTCATATCCATCATTTTTTAAACAGATAATATCAATGTTATTCACATGAGGCAAATACAGACAGGGAAACAATGGTAGAAGCATTGTCTTCTAACTTTTCCTGAAAGGACTCTGGGCTGTGTAAAGCCTCCTTACCTGGGGAATGAAGGAAAAATACGTATTGCATTGGGAAAGTCTGCTGTTAGAGACATCTCAAAATATGGACGTGCAATGATATCAGTCTGGAGAGTAAGGTGTGCCTGATACAGGCCATGGTCATTTGTTATGTGTCTGAGAGCTGGACAATGACTAGGGATCATAGAAGGAGAACTGATGCCTTTGACCTGTGGTATTGCAGAAGAGTATGGAATAGACCATGGACTGATAGGAAAACAAACAGGTTCACCCTGGAGAGGTTTAAACCACATTGCTTCTTGGAGGCAAGGATTCTGAAGCTTCATGTGACATACTGTGGGCATATTGCAAGGAGGGACCAGTCCTTGGAGAGGGATGTCTTGCTTGGGAGAGTGGAGGGACAGTGCAGGAGTGGAAGAACCTTGATGAGATGGATTGATTCAGTGACTGGGGTAATGGGAGTAGGTGTGTCAGAGACAGTGAGATTGGCACAGGATAGAGCAGGGGTTATAGCCGTTGTACAGTGAAAATTATACAAGTGTTTAAGTCTTCTGTTCATAGGGTCACTATGAGTCACAGGGGACTCAACAGCACAAAACAACAACAACTGCTCTAAGGAATCTCTTCTCTTGCACTATGATGCCATGTTTGCCTACATTACATTCTAATCACTGGATTACGGGTTTGTTGTTGGCTGTTTGCTTGTTTGTTTTTACTATAAAGTAGGTTCAACTAACCTCACTGCCATCTAGTTGGAATTGACTCATAGCTGACCCTCCAGGGGGTTTTCAGATTGTTAAGACTAACATATCAGAAATAGATGACACATTAGAATGAAAAGCAGAATTGAGTCAGTGGAACACAAAATTAGTGAGATTGAAGACAAGTATCTCAATCTAATGTGTTAGTGAAACAATCAGGGGCACTTTCAAAAGGAAGGATTTACATGTGATTGAAACTGCACAAGAGTAGAGAGAGAAAAAAGTACAGAGAAAAAATGCTAGAAGATGCTTTCACATGACAGATGAGACAATATGCATTCCAGAAGTTCAATGACTCTTATAAAAAATACTGAAATGAGCTCATCAAAAATAAAAAAAGAGCAAATAGAGATACCATTTGACCCAGCAATTTCACTACTTGGAATATATCCTAAAGAGACCATAAATGACATCCAAGTAGATATATGCATACCCATGTTTATTGCAGCTTTGTTTACAATAGCAAGGAGTTGGAAAAAACCTAAATGTCCATCAACAAACGAATGGGTAGAGAAGTTGTGGTATATTCACACAATGGAATATTATGCTGCATTGAAAAACAAGGAACTCGTGCAATATTATTCAAAATGGGTGACGCTGGAGGACATTATGCTGAGTGAGCTATCTCAGTCACAAAGGGACAAATGCTATATGGTGCCAGTGTTGTAGAATGAGGCTGACATCGGTGTGGAGGTGAGACTGAGAAAAACTGGATGAAATATGTTTATGGCATTGAAGTCTATGGGGGAGAGAATAGTTTAAAAGTATTATATTTTAGGGCATTATGTTTATCGTAAGAGTACGGAATGAGGGTTGCAGAGTGGATTATATTTGGGGTTAGGGGTGTGGTTGGGGAATGTGCTGGGGGTATTGTGTACCAATGAGGGAGTTTTTCTTTTGCTTTTCAAGGAGAGGAGCAAATGAGGGGGTGGGGAGAGTGGGCGGGGAGAAGGGTGCAACAATGAATGAATGGAATTCCAAAATCTCTGTAGATGTTCATTGAAATGAAAAATAAAAAGGTTTGATAAAATCCAACACCCTTTCATGATTAAAGCACTCAACAAAGTAGGATTAGAGGGGAATTTCTTCAACATAGTAAAAAGTATCTATGAAAACCCAAGAGCCAACATTGTTCTTAATGGAGAGAGGTTAAAG
>NW_006399968.1:124663-125111 GCF_000299155.1 Elephantulus edwardii
CCAATTGGTCCAGTGTTGAGAATCTTTGTCTTCTTGACATTGAGCCTCTGTCCATACTGAAGGCGGCAGTCCTTGACCCTCTGCAGCAAGTGCTTCAGGTACTCCTCAGTTTCAGCAAGCACGGTTGTGTCATCTGCATAATGCAGATTGTTAATAGATCTTCCACCAATCCTAATGCCACAATTCTCCTCATAGAGCCCAGCCTCCCGGATAATCTGCTCTGCATGCAGGTTGAAAAGGTATGGAGACAGGATACATCCCTGGAATACACCCTTCCCAGTTTTGAACCATGCAGTGCTACCCTGCTCTGTTCTGAATACTGCCTCTTGGTCCAAGTATAGGTTTCGCATTAGCAAGGAAGAATTCAAGATACTAAAGAGATGAACAGAAGATTCCAAAAGGCAGCTCAGAATGACAAAGCAAAATACTACAATGAAATGTGCGAGGA
>NW_006399968.1:125211-136896 GCF_000299155.1 Elephantulus edwardii
ATCAGGGTGAAATCTCTCTCAGGGAGGAGTGATAGGGAATGGCAAAGGACACACCGACAAAGGAGATTAATCAGAACTGACTTTGACAGGCACTGTGGCAATTGGACAATTAAAACAGACATTCAGATGGCAGGGAAGAAGAACAACCTGGGGAGGAGGGTAGAGAGAATGGTGCCGCCATGAAGGAATGAAAACCCAAAATCCCTATAAATGTTCATTAAAACGAATAAAATTTAATAATAATAAAAATAAAAAATACAAACATTCACAAATTTTAAAAAAAGATACTACTTTTATTTTGAGGATTAAATGACATGATGCAGGCTGTGTTCCTTCAGCAGTACCTTTGAATATAGTAGTTGCTGTGAGCTGATTCTGATTCATTGTGATTCTACAGGACAGGAGAACTCATTCTGCTAACTGAAAGGTGGTTCGTACCTGGAAGCTTGAATTCACCAGTGGCTTCGTGACCAAATGATGGACAATCCGCTCCTGTGGATTTACAGCCTCTGGAAACCTTTTGAAGGGTGAGCTGTGAGCTGGTTCTGACTTGATGGCAATGAGAGAGTGATTATGAGAGCAAACTGATAGGGGTTTTTTGTTGCCCCACCCTTGATCCCTGTATTCACCTGTTGGTTTGAATCACTGACCTTTTGGTTAATAATTGAGTACCTAATCAGTTCACCTCCAGGGCGCCTAGAAATGTAGTTCTATCAATTGCCATTGAATCTATTCCAACCCCTAGCAAACTTCTAGCAAAGAGTACAATTGTTCCATAGGCTTTCCAAGGCTTTCTCCTGTAGAATTCAAACACTGTTGGATTCAAACCACAGATCAGCTAGCAGCCAGGGGACTAACCACTGCACCACAAGGGCTTCTTTGAAATGTAATTAAGATCTAGCAAATAGTGCTTTATTGGAGGTATTGTTTTTGTTATCTTTGGTGCTATTTATAATGTCTTTGGAGGAAAATTCCTCTGAAACTTGTGTAAAATTCTAAATAACATTGGACCTATAATGTTTTCTGCAAATAACTTTCTTTAGAAAATATTCCTAATATGATTTAAGTGAAAGTAAACAAAGATATTGTTTCTTCCCCCCCCAAAAAAAGAAATGAAAAATAAATAAATAAAATTTAAAAAAATAAAATAAAAAAAGAGAAGTAGCATGCTAAGCTTCAGTTTTTCAACAGAAATCATGCAGGCAAAGAGGCAACAGAATTATATAAATAGATGGAATTTTAAAAAGTACAACAAAGAATTGTCTATACTGTGATTGTTAGAGCTGACTCATAGCTGGCCCTCCAGTTGGTTTTCAAAGCTGAAACTTGCATGAGAGGAGATTGCCCATCTTTCTCTCATGAAGCTACTGGTAGATTTGAACCATCAGCAAGGTGTGGCCTTTGAGTTAGCAGTGCAACTCTCTACAGGCCATACTGCCAGAGTTCCCTAGGAATTATATACTCACCATAACTGTCCCTTAAGTGTGGTAAGAAATTCGGACATTTTCTTTTTTCTTTTTTTTTATTGTTTTATTTTTATGTGTACCGTCAAATCAGATCTGACAGGTACAGGAGGAGATTTCCCCCTCCTTCTCCAGCAGAGCATCTAGTGAATTTGAACTGCGTACCTCTGGATTTGCAGTACAGTGTTTTGCCACTAGGCCACCAGAGCTCCAGGACATTTTCAAAGAAACAGAAATTATAAAAAGTTGTGGAAATCAGATGAACCTTACAAGAAATATTAAAAGGCATTATTTTCTAAAACCAGCAATAGTAGACAACCTGAAATTAATACATATGATAACACCGTTGAAAAGTCTACCAGGACATAAAGGCAAACATAGTAAAAAAGCAAAGTGTTAAGATCAGAGACATCAGTCAGTAAAGGAGAACAATGACAAATCTAAAGAGAAGTTACAGAGCTTCCAAATAAAGCAAAAGTCAAGACAATTTCAAGATAGAATAAACTGTTTTAAATTTGGAAATAAAATAGTAAAATACAGGGTAATCTCAAAGAAATTTTATAAACTTGTCATCAAAATAAAGAAGAATAAAACTGTAAAGACTTCATAAACATTAAAATACAGTAATGAAGGAAAGAAGAGAAGCCATAAAATAAAATAAACACAGAAATGTACAAAGAAACCAGCAACAGCACCAAAAAAAAGCCCAAATAGAATGTAGCAAGCTTATAGGAATAAACTCATATGTACTGATAACCACACTTGATGTGAATGGATGAAGAGGAAAAGAGCAGCAGAATGAATAACAAAAACCATGACCCATCAATATGCAGTCAAAATGAGAGTGTGGAATTTTTCTTTCAATATGACTTTGTACATAGGGTCATTATGAGTCGCAAACGACTCGATGGCACATAACAACAACAACAACAACATGACTTTCCTATACATCGAATCTGACTTGACTAGTTGGATGGGCAAGATTATGGAAATAGGGCATGCTAGCCTATCCACAAGGGGATTGGCTATCTCATCATTCACAGTTTTAAACAATCTATAAGGAGATTAGGCAGACTCACCAATAAATTGAACAGCTCTAGTAGCAGAAACAGACTTCCCTAGCACCAGTAAAGCAACTTCACAACCAGGAAAAGAGCAGCCATGGCCAAACTAGAGGTCTGATGTGAGATGGAGTTACTATGGGGCTGCTACGCCATTGGAATGGGCGCTAAGAGCCTTTGCCCATGTTTGCTGAACACCTGGGGCTCAAAAGCCATAATTTGAAGGACTGAGAAATTTGTAACACTGGCCTAGAGCCATGAGGCTCAAAGCTAAGGTATCTGTAAGCACATTTTGGGAGCCATCCTGACTGTATTCTGCTACTAACTTGGATTATTCTGCTACTAACCTTTTGATTTCCCTAAGGTGGTTCTATGTGGTCTGTGAGAAATAGCATCAGATTTTGGGCCAAACAAAGCAGTAAAATTTGTGTTGAGATTAGTATAAAGAGGTATGAGAGCATGGAGACATGACTGACCTCACGGGAATTGGTTTTACACTATTGATGCTGTTAAAGGGGAAAATTAGTGAAGATCAGACATGGTTGTCCTCATGGGGCCCTTGATTTTTTTTATGGAGATATAACTTAAATATAATAAACAACAACCTGAAATGAACACACATAAAAACATCACTCGTTAAACAACCCAGACACGGAACATAGAAGTATAAAAAGTAAAAGAAACTGACAAGACAAAAGAAAATAGGGATCAGGCTTTAGTCAATAAAGGTAGACAACTACAAAACAGGAAGAAAAAATAAATAATGTTGTTACCAAACATTAAAATGGAAAAGAAATGAAAAGTAAATTGAAAAATCAAAGGGTAAAAAAGTGCACCAAGTAAATGTTGTTGTTGTTATGTGCTGTCGAGTCGTTTGCGACTCATAGTGACCCTATGTACAACAGCCCTAAACTCTACTCTGTCCTGTGCCAATCGCACTGCCTCTGACACACCCATCCTGATTATCCCAGTCACTGAATCAATCCACCTCATAGAGGGCCTTCCTCTCCTGCGCTGTCCCTCCACCCTCGCAAGCAAGATGTCCTTCTCCAAGGATTGGTGTCTCCTTAAAACATGTCCAAAGTATGTTAGACGAAGCCTCAGAAGCCTTGCCTCCAAGGAGCCGCCCGGTTTAACCCTTTCCTGGATGAATTTGTTCGTTTTCCTAGCAGTCCATGGTACACTCAATACTCTTCACCACCACAGCTCAAAGGCATCAATTCTCCTTCTATCCTCCTTGGTCATTGTCCAACTCTCTGATGTATAACAAGTGATTGCAAAGACCATGGCCTGTATCAGGCACACCTTAGTCTCCAGAGAGACACCATTGCTCTTCAGTACTTTGGAGAAGTTCCTAGCAGCAGACTTTCCCCATGGCAATACGCCTTTTAATTTCCTGGCTACTGATGCCAAGAGTGTTGACCATGGAGGCAAGCAAACTAAAGCTGTGTACAATCTCAATCTCTTTACCATCCATCCTGATGTTGCCAGTTGGTCCAGTGGTGAGAATCTTTGTCTTCTTGACATTAAGCATCAATCCATATTGGAGGCTGCAGTTCTTGACCCTCTGCAACAGGTGCTTCAGGTCCTCCTCAGGTTCAGCAAGCAGGGTGGTGTCATCTGCATAACACAGATTGTTGATAGATCTTCCAACAATCCTGACCCCACATTTCTCCTCCTATTGCCCAGCCTCCCGGATAATCTGCTCTGCATACAGGTTGAAAAGGTATGGAGATAGGACACATCCATTGCATACGCCCTTCCCAATTTTGAACCATGTGTTCCCATGCTCTGTTCCGATGACTGCCTCCTGGTCCAGGTATAGGTTTCACATTAGAATGATCAAATGTTCTGGGATTCCCATTCTTCTCAGAGTCAGCCACAGTTTGTTATGATCCACACAGTCACTTTATAATCCCACCAACAATGTATAATAGTTCCTTTCTCTCTCCATATTCTCCTATATTTATTTTTTTTCTGCCCTGTTAAACTTTGCCACTCTTACTGGAGTGAGATTTTACCTCATTGTGGTTTTGATTTTCATCTCTCTTAGTGCACATTTCTTCATGTGTCTGTTTGCCATTCAAATATCTTCCTCTGTTGAAATTCTTTCCATGTCTTTTGCCAATTTTGTAATTGGATTATCAGTCTTTTTTTTTTTTTGTGAAGGCCCAGGAGTATTCTCTAAACGTTTGTTATAAGATTCTTGTTAGAGATGGCATTACCAAATGTTTTTTCTCAGTCTGTAGGTTTTCTTTTCACCCTGTTGGAAAAAGTTTTTGATGTGCACAGGGATTTAATCTCTAGAAAGTCCCATTCATCAATTTTATCCTCTTTAGACTGTGCATTTCTGGTTGTTTTTGGCAGTCTCTTTATATCTTGGACTAGTGCTTCTAAGCTTGATCCCAGTTCATCTCTTATGAGTGTTATGGTTTGGGGCTTTACTCCCAGGTCTCTGATCCACGTTGAGTTGATTTTTCTGGAAGGCAGTTTGGTGCTTCCTCAAAAAAGCTAAACATAGAAATTCCGTATGACCAAGCTATTTCACTACTTGCAATATAGCCTGAGAATATGAGGAACTGAGGCACAAACTGAGATTTGTACCACGTTCATAGCAGCATTATTCACTATCACAAAAACATGACTGTTTTTGCTGTTAAGTGCCATCAAGTCATAGGCAACTCATAGCTACCTTATGAACAAAAGACCTGGACACTTAAATAACTCTCATCTTTTCTCCAGGTTCATAGGGTTTCCAGAGGCAAGCTATTTCGGAAATGGATGCCACACCTGCTTCCAAGCTTGTTTTAATTAGGGAGCTTCACCAAACACTGTCCACTATGGGTAACCATTATTACATTTGACACATCAGTATCACAGTGTACAGCTTCACAGCAACCACGAGTTACCTCTGTACAGCAAGTGGACAGACCAGGGCTATATGGCCTAGAAGAATGTTTGACCGAAAACAATTAAAAACAGGCCTGAGGGCTGCGGATTAGAGTCACCCACCTTTGGCATGGTAGCATCACTTTCTGTCCACTAGGCCAACTGATCTCTCTCTATTGTTGTTGTTAAGTGCCGTTGAGTAGTTTCTTGCTTGATGGCAAGAACATGGAAACAGCCCAAATGTCCAACCACAAACAAATGGTGCATTCACACAACAGAATACTATGCAGCACGCAGGAGCAATGATTTTATAAATTATTACCTAAGTTGGGACAGACTGGAGAGAGTGAATTAACTCAGTCCCACAAGGGTAAATATTGTATGAAACCATTATGTAGGATGAGTATAATGATGCAAGAGTGGTGGGAGAGGGTAGAAGCAGAGGGATGTGGATGTTCAGGGGGAGAGGAGAATTATCATTGGGTTGTATAATTTGATGGGTTGGGGGTGAGAAACATTGAAAGAATTTGTTCAAATATGTACTTGAATTTTGTAAATTAACTAGAAGAAAATTTAAAAGAAAGTACTCAATAATTAAAAAAAATTTAAAAGTGTCAATGTTGATGCTAATATTCATTTCTGATGAGAGACCAGGATAGAAGGGAGTTACATAACTATTAAAGGCTCAGTGGTGCCAAAGGACATAATGATAACATCGATGCATTCAAAACAAAGTAGCAGAACTGAAGACAGAGAGTTACACAGTAGTACAAGAATATTTTAATACACCAATTACAATGAAAGATAGAACAATGAAGAAGAAATTAAACTCAGAATAACAAAACAAGAAATTAGCCAATTCAGTCTCACAAACATAAACAGAACACTCCACCAACAAGAATACAAAAGATATTCGTTTCCAGAGTATAAAGAACTGTTATATCGCAAAGCAAACCTCAATAATTTTAAAACACAATGCTACAATGCATCTTCTCTGATCACAATGCTACAAATAAATATCAAGAAGTTCATGTAAAAAATAAAATCCATGGAAACTTAACAACACTTTGCTTTAAAAATCACTAGTAATAGAAGAATTGAAAAATAAAGGAAAAATTTCTTGAGCCAAAGGAGATGAAAACACAACAGACCAAAACCTTTGGGACACAGCAAAAGCAATACTCAGAGGGTAATTAGTAGCAGCGAATGCCATTCAACAGTCAATAAAGCACAAGTGAACGTGTTTCTGGAATTTTTTGCTTTCAGCCAGGATTCATCTGACCTCAGCAGTATTATCCTCATTGCATACCCTTTTCTGAACCAAGCTTGAATTAGAGCAGTTCCTAGTCAGTAACAATTGTTCTGATATTGTTCAATTGATATTGTTCTATAATGTGTGCATTCTGTTGGATCATTTTTCTTTGTATTGGGCATATATTGATAGTATGTACCAGTAATGTGATGTGATGAAGTGGCGTATTACCTCTATAATCTCTCATTTTTTTAAAAAAGAAAAAGCGCATAATCAGCAACTTGTCTTATCACAAGTAAAACATCACACAAATCCCAGCAGGGAGACATACTACAAAATAACTACTCAGTCCTCTTAAGCACTGTGAGGTATTCAAAAACAAACTAAATCTGAATAACTGTCACAACAAAGAATAGCCACAAAGACATGGCAACTAAACAGAATGTGGTGACATTCTGGATGAACCCTGGGACAGAGAAAGAACACTGAGAAAAAAAACTAGGAAAGTGTGGTGTATGTGAAAAATTTAGTTAGCAATAATTCATCATTATAGCTTCATTAATTGTGTAAGATGTCAAAAATTTGTGACTTGGTTATTGGGTATTCTCTAGTGGCATAGGAGTTAAACGCTCAACCATTAACTACAAGTTAGGCAGTTCAAGTCCACCAATTGCTCTATAGGCGAAAAATGTGGCAGTTGGCTTCCATAAAGATTGCAAAGCCTTGGAAACACTTCATCACTGTTCTACTCCTTCCTAGGGGGTCACTGTGCTTTGGAATCAACTCCATGGCAACAAGTTTGGGTTTGGGTTTGATTTTGGTTTCCAACTTGGGGTATATGGGAACTCTATGTAACACCTTACCCTCTTTATCAGTAAACTCCGAACTGTTTTAAAGGAAAAATAGTATCATTCATTAGTTTTTACATAACCTAAGGCAGATATCAAGTGCAGCTACATCATACAAATATTATTTTTCTTTCACTCTCTGCTAATTTTGACACCTTTTCATTTGCCACCTATGCCCATGGAAAGAATTAGAAAGGAAAATTCAATCAGCTATTCTTACAGTGAAAATTGACTGAGTGTACTGCAGCCCCATCCCTAAAAAGATTCACAGGAATGTAGACTTAGAAGTGGTTGGGATTAGAGGACAGTCTCTGATGGATAAAAACTTATCCAGGGCTAGAAACAAATGCAGCTCCAAGAACCAATTGTTCCAAACTGCGCTTTGCTCTCTTCACCAGTTCTGTTCTCAAGTTATCTTGTTTATGAATTGGAGACCATAGTCAGAGTTCCTTTTCTAAATACCCACATCGCTTGGTCACATTGCAAGAAAAAAGATTTTCTAATTATTATCTTTTCTTTCCTTAATAGAAATATCAAGAAATGTAAGACCTATTGAAAATTAATTGCCAAAAATCATTGTTGTTGAATCAGGACTCACAGCTGATCCTCCAGCAGGTTTTCAGAGGCTATAAACTGCACTGATAGAGAGTCCCATCTTTCTCCTGTAGAGTGCTGGTGGATTTGAATTGCCTGGCTTTGGATTGGCAGTGCAACTGCTTACCTCCAAGGCTGCCAGAGCTCTCTAAAGTGAATCAGTTACTGCAATAAGCAAAGTCAGGTGTATAAACCATATCTCCTTATAACATTAAGAAAATCTCATTTCTCACTGATTCATACTCACTCCTATAAAGTCTAATCTTTTCAGTGGACTGTACCTTAGAGGAGAGACAGAGGCTATGGCATAGAAATCACACAAAGGGATGGAAACAGATGTACTTCCTTCCATGCACCTTCACTGACAGGTTCTGCCTTGTTTCTAAAAATGCAAGGAGGAAATGACTCTTGGATAGCACACCATTCTTCCCCACTGGTACTCAAAAGGCCTGACCCTGAGGTGTGTGTGATTGCTTAAGAGAAAGTTTGCTGGAATGTGCAATGGATAGCAGGCAGCTCTAGAAGACTTCAGGGGAAATCTTAGAGCTGCACTCTTCTGCTCATGCCACCTAACCCAGATCTTGACTACAATCACAACAATACATCTTAATACCCTAATTATGCTGCTTCTAGTTAACTTGACATTCAGACTCGGTGATAAAAGAAAGATGTATTATACATAAACCAATTACAGGGAACAGAGGAATTTAACAAGATAGCAACTTGTGCCATGTGACTGTCCAATTATAAGCTTTTCTTAATTACGATGAGCTAAACTTGAGCTTTTGCAGATTTAAAATCAGGACTAAAGCCTGGACATGCATTTTTTAGGAGCACAACACACATGGATGACCTCTTTTTAGGCAGAGAGTTTTTCAGGAAATTACAGGAGCCCATCCTAACAAAGGGAGGAAGGGTGTCCAAGGAGCTGAGAGCATCAAAGACTCAACTAGGTAGCATGTAGGGAGCAGCCCCAACACCCACCCCTTCATAAAGGTGGAGAAGACAGTGGCTGCACAGTGGGTATTGTGGGTTCACAGAGCTCTTCAGGAATGCAGTGTCACTAGATCCACACTGGTGAACCCAAAATCCCAGCTATTATTCATGCACTACTACAAGATCAGTCTTTGCCCTATCTTTAGGACAAGCAAACAGACCAAGCAAGCCCCTTGCCTGAGTTTCTGAAACTTACGTGGATTGGAGAGGCAGGGTCCGGCTGGACGCTCTAGAACACAAATCAGAAGTGTTGTGTCATCATCTCATGAACTTGAGGACAGTGACTGAGGGCACATGCTACCGGGCAGGAGGAGATGGGGCCTTGCCTTTAGCAGGGAGTACTGACAACTGGCCATGACCAGGCAGAAGAGGAGGACCCACAGATCTTTGCAAAAGCCTCGGTTCAGGGTCAAAAATCCAAGGAGGGACACAAGGATGATGAGTAAGACAGCCAGCACATTTTCCTTGACATCTTCAGTTCTATGAAAAACAGATAAACATGACAAATAAATAAAAAATTAAATTTCTCTGTTTTTAGACAGGGAGTACTAAACAAATCAAGAATTCGGGCAAAGTAAACCCCTCCAGTAAGGCTCTGTATTTACTCTCAAGATCTCACGGTTTCTTTCTTTCTGGACAGTGAAAACAACAACCATATGTTAGTCTCAGATTTCTGTCATTCAGCAAGTGAAATATGATCCCAAAAGACTTCCTTAGCCACAAACCTTGGTTTACTGAGAAAAGTAATTGACACTTTCATCCACAACAATGAGATGTGTGTTCGATAAAGAGCTTCAGGAGCTCTTTACGTGGAAGTGAGGAAGGGACAGTAACACCTGGACAGAGCAGGAAATCTTTTCCAGACCATCCAGTCTGAGATGTCAGAAACTGAGGAGAAGCCATGTAGGTGCTAGTGGTACACTCAGGTTCTGCCACCCTTTCCACTGAGATGTTTTCTGAGAGGTTCAGGGGAGAAGCTACAGGGTGAAGCGGGGCTTCCTCTTTTTTTACTTAAAGCACTTACTGCAGAAGAAGGCTACAGCCTTCAATATGAGTTAAATCTCAACATCAAGAAACAAAAGTCTTCACTACTAGACCCATAGACAACATCGTGATAGATGAAGAAAAGATTGAAGTTGTCAACAATTTTGTTTTACTTAGGTCCATAATCAATGTCCATGGTAACAGCAGTAAAGAAATCAAAAGGCAATAAGAAAAGAAAGAACACTCCTAGAATCATTCTATGAAGCAAGCATAACCCTAATCCAAAACCAGACAAAGATATAAATTAAAAAGGAAAAAACCAAACAAACTATATACCACTAAAATCTCATGAATATAGATACAAAAATATTTTTTAAAAAAATTCTGACCAATAGAATCCAAGAGCATATGTTGTTGTTGTTGTGTGCCGTCAAGTCACAGGCAACTCATAGCGACCCTAAGAAGGAGAGTCCTCAATGCTTGTGTGTCTTTCATGACCAAGTAGGATTCATAACAAGCATGCAAGAATGGTTCGACATAAGAAAAAACAATCAATGTAATTCATCATATTAACAAAGCAAATAATAAGACCCACATGATTCTAGCAATTGATGCAGAAAAGGCCTTTGACAAAATCCAACACCCCTCCCTGATTAAAATGCTCAGCAAAATAAGAATAGACAAGAATTTCCTCAACATTGTGAAAAATATATATGCAAAACCAATATCATTCTCAATGAAGAAAGACTAAAGCATTCTTCTTGCAAACAGGGACAGGCAAGAATGTCCACCATCACCACGTCTAGTCAATATTGTATTGGAAGTGCTTGCTAGGGCAATACTGCAAGAGAAGGAAATAAGGGGGGGGGGGGAACAACAAAAACAAAAACAAAAAAAACCCCAAGATTGGCAAAGATGATTAAACTGTCACTATATGCAGATAATATGATAATGTACACAGAAAACCTCAAGGACTCAACAACAACAACAACAAACTGCTAGAGCTAGTAGAATGGTAGGATCGATATACAAAAGTCAGTGGGATTCCTCTACAGTAACGAGAACTCAGAGAGGCGGGGGAGGGGAGAATTTATCATTTAAAATAGCTAACTACAAATTGACATACTTAGTAATAAAATCTAATTAGAGACACAAAAGACCTTTACATGGAAAACTACAAAACACGTCCATGAGAAACAGTAAGACCTCAACAAGTGAAAACACGTGCCCTGTTCGTGGATGGGGAAATTCAATAAAGTAAAAATGAGAAGTCTACCAAAAGCAATCTACATGTTTAATACCATTCCAATACAGATATCAAATTCATTTTTAAAGAGATAGAAAAGGCAATTGTCAAGTTTATTTGGAGAGTAAAGAGATCTAGAATGAGCAAAGCACTTCTAAAAAACAAGACTGAAGCGGGAGGCACAGATCTCAAAACTTCCTACACAGCTGTAATAATCAATCAGTATGGTGGTGGTGGTGTTGTTATGTGCCGTGGAGTCGTTTGCGACTCATAGCGACCCTATGTACAACAGCCCTAAACCCTGCTCTATCCTGTGCCAATCACACTGCCTCTGACACACCCATCCCAATTA
>NW_006399968.1:138957-149108 GCF_000299155.1 Elephantulus edwardii
CAGAGTGAAAAGAAAAAACAACACTTGGAAATACCATCTCAGACAAGGGCCTCATAACAAAAGTTTACAGAATTGTACAGGGTTTCCACAAACAAACAAACAAATAAGACCCCAAAAACTGATAACCCAGTTACAAAATAGGCACAAGACATGGAAAGATTTTTCACAGAGGAAGACATTCAAGTGGCCAACAGACACATGAAGAAATGCTCAAAATCACTGGCAATAAGAGAGTTACACATCTAAACTTAGCCCAGTGGCAGTGGCAAAGTTTAACAAGGACAGCAAGCAAGAAATGTTGGAGAAAATGTGGAGATCTGGAAACTCTGTTGGGGGGGACCTTAAAATGGTACAACCACTGTGGAAGACAGTTTGGTGTTTCCTCAAAAAGTCGGACACAGAAATTCCATATGATCCAGCTATTCCACTGCTAGGAATATTGGTGGTGTTGTTATTGTCAAGTGCTCTCGAGTTGAGCACGACTTAGAGCAACCCTATGAACAAAAGACCTGAACCCTGTTCTGTAAATACTGTAGTTTCTCTTAAGTTCATAGTATTTCCAGAGGAATGCTGTTTTAGGAAGTGGATGACACGATGATAACTCCTGCTTCCAAGTCTGTCTTAATCTGGAAACTCCACCAAACACTGTCCACCATGGGTAACAATTACGGCATTCATTGGACACATCAACGTCACAGCAACCCCAAGTTATCTCAGTACAGCAAATGGACAGGCCAGTGCTGTACTACTTACCACCTTTTAAATAGAAAAGCTCTCCACCAGGTCCTGATTGACTCTAAATGAGAAGCTTCCAGCCCATGGCTCATTGTTTGCTAAATCTAGTAAATTCAATCAGCTCACACACAATTATGAACAAAATAAAACAAACAAACAAAAAAACCCCACAAACAACCAACCAAACAGTCCACATCAGAGCCTCAACAAAAACAAGAGAGTCCACCTTCAAGAATCCAACTGCTTCACACATCAGCCTCCATCCAACTGAAGACTTAGGGCCCAACCACAATTTAAATACAAAGGCCTTCCACCAGGTCCAAATCGACTCTAAACTAGAGGCTTCCAGACCATGGCTCACTGTTAGCTTAATCCAGAAAATCCAATTAGGAATATACACCAAGAAAATTAGAGCTGAGACACAAATGGAGATCTGTACACCAACATTCATAGCAGCATTATTCACCATTGTAAGAACATGGAAACAGTTCAAATGTCCAGTCACAAATGAATGAATTGAGAAATTGTGGTACATTCACATGATGGAATACTATGCAGCACTTAGGAGCAACAATTTCGAAAATTACTACATAACTTGACCGGAGAGCATTATGCTGAGTGAATAAATTCAGTCTCATAAAGATAAATACTGCATAAGATCATTATTGTAGAAATAGATAACTAGTAAAATGTGTGTGAGGATCCAAGTGGGAGAGCAGAAGTGTGAGGATGGATGGGGGAAATCATGGGGTAGCTCAATTTGGTGGCTGGAGGAGAAGGGGTAAAGGAAATGAGACAGATGCATCAGGGATCTGGAAAGACAGGGTAATGATGGGCATAGTTAAATGGTAATTAATTTTATAAACATAATGAATGTGCTCAAACTATGGCTGACTCTGAAAAGAATGGGAATCCCAGAACACTTGATTGTGCTAGTGCAAAACCTATACTTGGACTAAGAGCAACGAAACACTGCATGGTTCAAAACTGGGAAGGGCGTAAGCCAGGGATGTGTCCTATCTCTATACCTTTTCAATCTGTATGCAGAGTAGATTATCCAGGAGGCTGGACTCTATGAGGAGAAATGTGAGGTCAGGATTGGTGGAAGATCTATCAACAATCTGTGTTATGCAGATGACACCAGCCTGCTTGCTGAAACTAAGAAGGACCTGAAGCGCTTGCTGCAGAGGGTCAAGGACTTCAGCCTCCAATATGGATTGAGACTCAATGTTAAGAAGACAAAGATTCTCACCACTGGACCAATTGGTAGCATGAGGATGGATGGTGAAGAGATTAAGATTGTTAACAACTTTAGTTTGTTTGGCTCCACAGTCAACACTCTTGGCACCAGTAGCCAGGAAATCACTTGATACTCATCAGAGAGTTTAACAATGACTAGGGAGGATAGAAGAAGAATTGATGCCTTTGAGCTGTGGTGCTGGAGAAGAGTATTGAGTGTACCATGGACTGCTAAGAAAACAAACAGATTCACCCTGGAGAGGGTTAAACCAGGCTGCTCCTTGGAGGCAAGAATTCTGCAGCTTCATCTAACATACTCTGGACATGTTGTAAGGAGGGATCGGTCCTTGGAGAGGGACATCATGCTTGGGAGGGTGGAGGGACAGCGCAGGAGGGGAAGGCCCTCTATGAGGTGGATTGATTCAGTGACTGGGGTAATTGGGTGGGTGTGTCAGAGGCAGTGTGATGGGCACAGGATAGAGCAGAGTTTAGGGCTGTTGTACACAGGGTCTCTATGAGTCACAAGTGACTCGATGGCACATAATAACAGCAATGAATGTGAATGATTGTATGAAGCACAATGTGAATGAAGGATAATGTGAAACACAATGTATATAAACTTTGTAAGCAAACCAATATAAAATAAAAGTTAAAAAAACCTTTCTATATTTGAAAAATCTGTTGTCAAGGACCACTCCAAAGTGTTAATGAGTAAGAATATTAGTTTAAAGGCTAGGATGTGCCTAAACCCTACCATGGTATTTTCAATGGCTTTGAATGCCTCAGGAAGTTAGTCAATGAACAAGAATGACAGAAGGATCAATATCTTTGAACTGTCGTGTTACTGAATAATAGTAAATATCTATGGACTGCCAAAAGACCAAAGAAATCTGCCTTGGAGGAAGTGCAACTAGAGTGCTCCTTAGACACAAAAATGGTAAATTTTGATTCACATTGTCAGGAGGTGTCAGTCTTTGGAAAAAGACATCATGCTGGGACAGGTGGAGGATAAGAGAAAGAGGAAGACTGTCAACAAGTTGGATCGGAACAGTGAGTAGATTCTAGTATGGCAGAGATTGTGAGGAAGGTGCAGGATAGATAGGGCAAGGTTCAGGTTCAGATCTGTTGTTCATAGGGTGGCTATGAGTTGTAGTGAATTCAACAGCACCTAACAACAACTACTACTACTCTTTTAAAATGGTATGATCCAAGCAAGATGAAGCTGTTGATAGTTTCAATCTCCTCTCCATCATCTTGACACTGTCTATCAGTCCAGCAAGAAGAATCTTTGTTTTCTTGACATTTGGATGCAATCCATACCAAAGGCTGCATCCTTTGACCTTCTGAAACAAGCACTTCCAAGTCCTCCTCACTTTAAGCAAGCAAAGTTGTGTCATCCGTATAATGCAAGTTATTGATGAATCTCCTTCCAATCTTGACACCACACTCCTCTTCACAGAGTCCAGCTTCTCAAATAATTTGTTCAGCGAACAGATTGAATAGGTATGGAGAGAGAATACAACCCTAATGCACTCTCTTCTCAATTTTAAACCATGCAGTGTTCCCCTGCCTCATTTGCACAACAGCCAGGTATAGGTTCCACATGAGTACTATTAAGTGCTCTGGGACTTCCCATTATTCTTAATGTCATCCACAACCTGTTATGATCCACACAGTCAAATGCCTTTGTATAGTCAATAAAGGACAAATAGAGATTCTTCTGGTATGCCGTACTTTCAGCCAGGATCCATCTGACGTCAGCAATGATATCCCTGGTGCCACATCCTCTTCTAAATCCTGCTGGAACTTCTGACAGTTCTCTATCTATATACTATTCTAGCCATTTTTTCATTATCTTCAGCAGTATTTTGCTTCCATGAGCTATTAATCACATTGTTTGATAGTTTCCACATTCAATTGGATCACTTCTCTTGGGAATGGGAACATATATAGAGCTCTTCCAATCCATTGACCAAATGCCCTTCAAATTTTCAAGGCTGTTTTTGTTAATGGAAACAAGTCAATTGGTATTCCATCAATTCCTGGGACCTTATTTTTTTTTTGCCAACGCCTTCAAGCAGCTTCTACTTCCTCTTTAATTACCTTTGGCTCCTGTTAATACGGTTAGGAAATAAAGAGACATATTACACTGGGAAAATCTGCAGTTAGGAACCTCTCCAAATTATTGAGGAGTAGTGATATCCATTTGAGAACTAAGGTGCATCTGATCCAGGCTGTAGTCTTTTTGATTACTTGCTGAGAGCTGGACAGTGAATAAGGATGACAGAAAAAGAATTTATGCCTTTGAGCCTTGGTGTTGGAGAAGAGCACTGAACATTCTATAGATGGCCAAGAGAATGAACAGCTACGTCTTGGAGAGGGTATAGCCGGAGTGCTCTTTGGAGGCAGGAATGATGGGTCTTCAGCCTCCCATACTTCGGGCATTTTGCTAGGAGGTGCTGTTCCTTGAAGAGGGACATGATGCTGTGAAGGATGGAGTGTCAGTGAAGGAGAGGAAGACCCTCAACCAGATGGATTGATATGGTGACTGCTACTATGGGCTCTTGTGTGTTAGGAAATGTGAGGATGGCGCAGGACGGCACAGGGTTTAGGCCTTTTGTTCATAGAGTCGATAGCACCTAACAACAGCAACAATGGTATGATGTTTGTGGTGAAATGAATTTCTTTCTATGACTTTTGTCTTGGCTTCATGGGAAAACGAGCTTAGATTTCAGTCCCCGTCCAAACTCTGAGGAGTTACCTTTGTAAACAATTCAAGGCTTGATACATTTTGCCTGGCCATGAGTTGAGGCCTGCCCTGTGACTGTCATGATTTTGCAGAGGTTTTTGAGACAGAAATAACAGTAAGAAGGAAGACAACTAGCAAGAAGTAGTTGAAAGGGAAAATGAGAAGGCACACAGAGAGAAGAGGCAGGGAACCTCCTTAAAGCCGTAACACTGGGGACAGCAAGAGGCTCAGAAGGACCCGGTAGCAGGGTCACTTGTCCTGCAAAAAATGAGCATAGATTTTAGCTCCTAGACGTGACAAAACTTACTTTACTCACAATCACAGATGAAACTGTGTATTCCCTCCTCTGATGGCCTAGTGGCAAGAACCTGTACTGCAATCCTGAAGGTACGTGGTTTGAGGCCACCAGAGGCTCTGTGGGAAAAGGATGGGCAATCTCCTCCTGTGTGATTATCTGCCTCTGAAAACCCACCAGAGGGTCAGCTAATGGTCGGTTCCAACTCAAAGGTACACAGAAACTCTTCGATTATGGGTTGGTTTACTAATGCAATGTGACAGTTATGTAATGGTCCATGGAATCTGATAAACTGATCCGTTTTAAAGGACTAAGGGTGACATTCAACCATCTTAATCCAGTCACAGGCAATGTCCAATATAAAGGGAGTTCCTTCAGGTTGTAACCTGCAATACCTTTTTTCTTACAGGAGAGAAAAATAAAGAGAAGGGAGGGTTTGGGTACTAGCAAGCAAGAGGAGGTAGGAGCAGAGAGCATTCTTTGGGCAGAGAGATGCTTGTGTGACAAATCTTTTAAATCCAGGAAATGACTGATGTCAAACATATAGAGGTCGCCAAGGAATCCTGGGCTACAAATGCTGAGAGGAGACAAGGACCTTTCTCCAGAACCAACACCAAGGGAAAGCTTTTCCCAGATACAGCCCCCTAAGTCAGGTGCCAAGCCTTGTTTTATTTTGGTTGGGTGGGTTGATTGTTGTTGTTTTTTTATTTTTTAATAAAATTTTTATTTTATACTGGTTTTCTTACAAAGTTTATACACAGTGTTTTTAACACAGATATTTCCCATTTCCTTTACCAATCTCTCCCTCTACCATCAAAGCGTGCAACCCTCTGATTATTCCTCTTCCCATCCTGACCCCTCTGCTCCTTGGATCATCATACATGTTTTACTAGATATCTATTTCTACAATAATGATCTTATACAATATTTGTCTTTATTGGACTGAGTTAGTTCACGTAGCATAATGCTCTCCAGTCCCTCCCAAGTTATGTAGTAATTTACAAAATCATTGTTCCTGCGTGCTGCGTAGTATTCCATCAGGTGAATGTACCATAATTTCATTTTTCAATTGAAATTTTATTGTGAGTTTCTAAAGAACTTGGATTTCCATTCATTCATTGTTGCACATTTTCCTCCCTGCCCCCCTTCACTCCTCATTCACTTTTTTCTTTGGAAAAAAAGTTCTTTCATTGTTATACAGTCCCCCCACCCCAGAGCACTTTACTATGCAGCTCTTATTCTGGACTCTTGTCATACCAATAATACCTAATCATATATGGATAGAGAAGCTGTGGTATATTCACACAATGGAATATTATGCAGCACTGAAAAGCATAGAACTCACAAAATAGTATGCAAAATGGGTGACCATGGAGGACATTATGCTGAGTGAAATATCTCAGTCACAAAAAAAAACAAATACTGCATAATACCACTATTATAAAACAGGACTGACATGGGGTTTGGGGAGAAATTAAGAAAAGAGGGGATAAATAATGTACATGGCATTGAAACAGATGAGGGAGAGAACTGTATAAAAGGTGCTGAGCCTTGTAAACTTTGAGAGATTAAAGTTCTGTTCATTCAACTCATCAGTTTGTGCTAGGTCAGATACAGCAGCATTACATATCTAATACACGTACCTTTATTCTACTTTGTATTTCTGTCTGCACCACATTCCAGAAAATAGTAATAACAGCACTTGATATTTAAATAATTATGCATATGTCCTAAATTGGATTAGGGAGCTCTGATGGCATAGTTGATAGGGAGCTGTGCTGTTAACCCAAAGGAAACCCCTCTCTGACAGTTCCAATCCACCAGTGGTTCCAGGGGAGAAAGATGGGTGTTCTCTTCCTCTGCCGATTACAATCCTGAAAAACCCACTGGAGGGTGAGCTATGAGTCAGTTCCAACTTGGCATTAACAAGAGAGTGAATGAATGAAATTGGCTTAATCTTTTTAACTGCCCAACAGGAGAGAGAATCCTTACTGGATGAATCAGAAACTGAGGCACAAAACGCTTCTTCTCATCTTAAGGTCACAGACTCATTTGAAAGAGTGACTGGATTTGAGTCCAAAAGTCTGACTCCAGACCCACATCCTGACATCCCAGATCAGAGATAAATGGCTAAGGGAGGTCTTGCTGCATCTGTTGCCTTCCTGAAAACAAATGTGTAAGAAGAGCAGTGTTAACGGGAGGTGAGAGGGAGTGAAAGACATTCCAAACCAGTGTACACCAGGCAGGAGTCAGAATTCACACTGTCTGGGGAAGAACAAGGAGTTGCTCACCTTCATCTTCCCCTTCAGCAAGTGCAGGCACCTTCTCCATCCTTGTTTAGATCTCAAGTAGATTTTCAGTCAAGTTTTGTCATTGAATTATTTTGATAATGAGAAACCTCGAAGGCAACTGGAACATTTGATTTTAACCTGACAGATTAACAAAAACTAGTCCTCTCTCACTTAAAAACCCACCGAGTCAGAACTGCACAGGACTAACTCCCACTGGGATTGTGAGACTGTAACCACACAAGGGGGAATAGTGTATCTTTCTCCGTTTAGTCACTGCCAGATTCAAGCGGACAGCGAGGCACGTTAGCTGCGCGATTCTCTACAGACGACCCCACGAGAGCTCCCTAGTCTGGTTTTCAAGAAACAAAAGAATAACAACAACACTTTGGGGCAAACTTTTACTATTAGAATATATTGTCTTGGATGACTTGTCAAACGTTAAATGTCCATCTTAAGTGTGTGCCCCTAAGGAACACAGCATTGTCAGAATAACCACTATAACTCCGCCTTGAAATATACCGATGGAATTCTTTGGATGACGGTTGTCTTTTAGAAGAAACCTTGGTGGTGCAGTGGTTAAGTCTTTCAGGTCCAGCACCTGCTCAATGAAGCAAAGTTTGAGTCCAACTATGAGTTGGAATTCCATGACAGCAGGATGTACTCGTGTTCCTTGCAATACTATTCACAATAGCCAAAAAATCAGAACAACCTAATTCAGCTTATTAATGGATAAGCAAAATGTGATAAATACACACAATGGCATATTACTCAGATGGAAAGAGAACTGAAGTCCTGCTGTAACTTCAGTTATAACTTCTTATATAGTCCTGCTATATATACTGTAACACAGACGGACCTTGAAAACGTTACGCTGAGTAAAAATACGGCACTTACGAAAGGACAAATGCAGTGTGATCAAACTTACAGAAACAGATAAATGTATAAAGCCCAAAGCCTGTTTGTTTTTAACCAAAAATCGGGAGGCAAAGCAGAGGGGCAGTCATCCTTTGCATAACCTTGAGCAGGAGAGGATAGAAATAGGAAGTCCTGAACCAGCCTGAGCCCCTCCCCAGCAGCATCCAATCTGTAACCCTACATTTTATCTTGAGAAAGGATCTGAAGAGGAGGGGAGAAGGAGTGAAAGATTTTGACAGCTTCCCTTAATCTTCCAAATCAATGCACCAGGCAGGAGGGAGGAGTCAGGATTCACACCATCCAGGGAAGACTAAGGAACTGCCCCACTCTATCTCACCCTCTGCCGTGTTCACATCCGGCCTGGTTAGTTCTTGGGCTTCATAATGGATATCTCAAGCTTTTCTACAAAAATATTTTATCCATGTAAGCTGAGAGTAAACAAAAGCTTAACAAACTACGAATTACTGTGCCATTGGAACTGACCCATAGTTAGCCCTCCAGCAGGTTTTCAGAGGCTATATATCTCCCAAGATGGGACTGCCCATCCTTCTCCCTGAGAGCAGCTGGTGGATGTGACCTATCTTCGGGTTGGCAATAGTACTGTTAGGCCACCAGAGCTCCCTTAAAGCATAACATTGTTCCAAAACTCAACTCCCTGACTGGAGTTGGAACTGGCTGACCACAAGTCCCTACTGACCACGCCCAAAGCTCATCGTAAATCTCAACCCTGTTGTCTATTATTATTTCTGCCACTGTAATTGCTAAATCGAACTGTTCCTAGTTTATCCGGATTTGGCTGCTTTAGGTTTGCCGTGCAGCGAGCGATCCATCCTCTGGAAGCTTTCCAGGCACCCCACCAAGCAGTAACGGCCGTGTGTAAAGCGTGCACATGTGTTCTACTGTGTCCCCAGTGTGTCGTTCGGTGGTATGTCTGCATGCTCAAAACCTTACCGATCCAGTAATGCCAACAAGGTAAGTCGATCATACCAGACTTTAATCCACTTGCCGGGGAAAATGATAAACTTGTAAAACTGCTCTCGGTTAAATTTCCCTTGTGTTGAAGAGTGCGAGGCCTCCTCTAGGTCCTGACTCAGGTGCTTTTAGAAACAGAAAGAAACAAGACAGAGAGAGAAGCACATTGAAATGTCATAATCATAAATGCACACAGTAATTTAAAAAAACAACGTGAAGCAGATGTCCTAACTCAGAAATGCAAACCAATGCATTTCAGAACATTCTGAGAAAAGAAACATGATTTTTCAGAAAAAGTATTTTTTTTTGAGAGGCCACCATTTTTATTGAACCAGATTTTGCTCTGAACACAGAAAGAAGGCAAATCAAGAAACATGGATATTCAAGATCCCTTATATTATCTTTTCTTATGCTTTTCTGTATTAGTCAACAGTTTATGTTGGAAATTATATACAATGAAAGGTGGAAAGAAGCAATCACAGTTCTTTAGTTGTTGTTGTTGTGTATCAAGTCAGAACCAACTCACAGCTGACCATCCAGCGAGTTTTTCAAAGGCAGTAAATCACACAGGAAGATACTGCCGTCTTTCTTCTGTGGAGCAGCCAGTGGATTTGAACCAAGGCCTTTTGAATTGGCAGCACAATCCCTTGCCCCTGAGCCACCAGAGTTCTTTATTTAGTAAGGCATCACATGGCAAATAAAAAACACCATTACACGCTGAGAAAAGGGACCATGGGAGGAAGGGGAGACTTTTGTATGTTAGAGTGTTTAGTGGCATTACTTCTTTATTTTTTAAACAAGGGATCCCTCATTTTCAGTTTGCATCAGGTCCCACATATTATGCAGCTCAATCTGGTTTAGTCCATTCTGCAGCAAGCAGACTCTGGGTTAATCTTCCAAAATATAGTTTTGTTTTGTTTTTTAAATTTATGTTGTTTATTTTTCATTTCAATGA